>NC_063336.1:83221748-83265807 GCF_021869965.1 Rhincodon typus | reverse complement strand
CCAGCAACTTCTGACAATTCATTTTACTCGACATATGGATCTAAAACAAATAACTTGCCTTTATGTAGCTTGTTTCACAATTTTGCGACACGTGCAGTCCCCTGAAATGGTCTAGCAAATCACTCAGTTGTATAAATTGGCTAAGGTGCCTCCAAAAGAGGAATTAAATCAGACAGATAGCATGGTATCGAACTAGACACTGGATACAATATTTGCATCTTCAGCTCTGTGGACCTTGCAAAGCCCTTCTGACCCACATCTGGAGGCTGCTGTCAAAATTCAGATAACTATCTCACACACTAGAAAAACATTGTCATCTTCACAGCATCATACCTTACAGACAACATTTCAGACAATGCCATCACCAACCCTGAATATGTCCTGTACCGCTGTCAGGATAAATCCAACAAAAGCACATTGGTATGACAAAAAAAACAAAAACTGTGGATGCTGAAAATCTGAAACAAAAACAGAAAAAGATGAAGTAACTCAGCAGGTCTGTCAGCATTTGCAGAGAGAAAACACAATCAACACTTTGGGGCCAGTGGCCCTTCTTCAGAACTGATGGTAGCTAGGAAAATGTTGTGGAGGTGCTGGTGTTGGGCTGGGGTGGACAAAATTAGAAGTCATACACCAGGTTATAGTCCAACATGTTTATTTGAAATCAGAAGCTTTTGGAGCATTGCTTCTTTGTCAGGTGAAGTGGACGGAAGTGCACAGGCACAGAATCTATAGGCGCCTCCACTTATATTCCCTCCACTTCATCTGAAGAAGGAGCACTGCTCTGAAAGCTTGTGATTTTTGAATAAACTATTTAGGCTGCAACCTGTTTTCGTGTGAGTTAGGAAAATGTTGGTATAGATGCTGAAGATGACGTTGGGGAGAGGATGGAGTAAATAATAAGTGGAGATGAAGCCCAGAGCGAGAGAGTACCAGTTGGGCAGACAAAGGAATGGATAACGTTGAACTGGGGAGAAAAAAATGCCTGCTAAGGCACCATTAGTGCATGAATATGGGTTGGCTATGGTAAATGCAGCCCAAGTGATGACAAGGCCTAATGCATGGGTGTGTCAAAAGGACTTGGAAGAAAGTGCTCAGGCCTAAAATTATTAAATTTGATATTGAGCCCTGAAGGCTGCAGAGTCGCAAGTGGAAAATGAGATGCTGTTCTTGCAGCTTGCACTGAGCTTACACAAATTGGAGACCAGCCTATCCCCATAAATGGAAACAAAAATGTTGAGGAAGCGAGAAGTCAGAGATGGATCAGATGAAGGTGAGAACAGATTCTAAGTTGGAAGCAAAACTGATAAATTTTTCCAATTCCAGACAAGATTTACAGGGATGTTGCTGGGACTGGAGGGTTTGGGGCTTTTTTCCCTGGAGCATTGGAGGATGAGGGGTGACCTTATAGAGGTTTATAAAATCATGAGGGATAAGGATAGTGTAAATAGCCAAGGTCTTTTACCTAGGGTGGGGTAGTCCAAAACTAGGGGACATAGGTTTAAGATGAGAGAGGAAAGATGTACAAAGAACCTGAGGGGTAACTTTTTCACGCAGAGGGTGGTGCATGTATGGAATGTGGTGGAGGTGGGTACAAGTATGACATTTAAAAGGCAGCTGGATGGGTAGATGAATAGGAAGTATTTAGAAGAATAGGGCCAAATGTTGGTAAATGGGACTAGTTCAGATTGGGTTATATGATTGGCGCAGATGACCTGAACCGAAGGGTCTGTTTCCATGCTCTGTCACTCTAAGAGAATGAAGCAGCACCGATGATGTCATCGATGTACCAGAGACTGAGCTACCAGTTTGTGAAACACTTTTGGCCACAAAACATGACTCACAAAGGTGGATGAGTTGATGGTGCAAGGTGGATGAGTTGACGGTGCAAATCATGGCAAATGGGTATGATTTAGTGGCCATTACAGAGACATGGTTACAGGATGGTCATGACTGGGAGTTAAATATCCAGGGGTATCAAACTGTTCGGAAGGACAGACAGGAAGGTAAGGGAGATGGTGTTGCTTTGATTTTTAAGGATGATATCAGGTCGGTTGTGAGAGATGATATAGGTTCTACTGAACAAAACGTTGAATCCATTTGGGTGGAAATTAGGAATAGCAGGGAGAAGAAGTCACTGATAGGTGTGGTCTATAGGCCACCAAATAACGACATCATGGTGGGGCGAGCAATAAACATGGAAATAGCTAATGCATGTAAAAATGGTACAGCAATTATCATGGGGGATTTTAATCTACATATCAATTGGTCAAACCAGGTCGATCATGGCAGCCTTGAGGAGGGGTTCATAGAATGCATCCGCGATAATTTCCTTGAACAATATGTAATGGAACCTACGAGGGAGCAAGCTATCCTAGATCTAGTCCTGTGTAATGAGACAGGAATAATTAATGATCTCACAGTTAGGGATCCTCTCGGAAGGAGCGATCACAGTATGGTCGAATTTAAAATACAGATGGAGTGTGAGAAGGTTAAATCCAGTACCTGTGTCCTGTGCTTAAACAAAGGAGACTATGAAGGAATGAGGGAGGAGTTAGCTAGGGTAGAATGGGAGCAAAAACTTTATGGTGGGTCAATTGAGGAACAGTGGAGGACTTTCAAAATGATTTTTCACAGTGCTCAGCAGAAGTATATTCCAGTGATAAGGAAGAATTGTAGGAAAAGAGAGAGTCAGCCATGGATGTCTAAGGAAATAAAGGAAAGTATCAGATTGAAAAAAAAACACATACAAAAAAGCAAAGAGTAGTGGGAAACTAGTAGACTGGGAAATTTTTAAAGGCCAACAGAAAGCCACAGAAAAAGTTATAAAGAAAAGTAAGATAGATTATGAGAGTAAACTAGCTTAGAATATAAAAGCAGGCAGCAAAAGTTTCTATAAATATGTAAATCGTAAAAGAGTGGCGAAGGTAAACATTGGTCCTTTAGCGGATGAGAAGGCCAATTTAATAACTGGGAATGAGGAAATAGCCGAGACACTAAACAGTTATTTCGTGTCGGTCTTCACAGTGGAAGATATAAATAACATGCCGAAAACTAATGGCAAGAAGGTTATAGCAGGTGAGGACCTAGAAACTATCATTATCACTAAGGAGGCAGTGTGGGGCAAACTAATGGGGCTAAAGGTAGACAAGTCTCTTGGTCCTGATGAAATGCATCCCAGGGTACTAAAAGAGGCGATGGGGGAAATAGCAAATGCACTAGCAATTATTTACCAAAATTCATTGGACTCTGGGGTGGTTCCCGCAGATTGGAAAACAGCCAATGTGACGCCACTGTTTAAAAAAGGAAGTAGACAAAAAGCAGGTAACTATCGGCCAGTTAACTTCAGTAATGGGGAAAATGCTTGAATCTATCATTAAGGAAGAAATAGCAAGACATCTGGATATAAATTATCCCATTGGGAACACCCAGCATGGGTTCATGAAGGGTAGGTCATGTTTAACTAATTTGGTGGAATTCTTTGAGGACATTACTTGCATGGTCAACAATGGGGAACCTGCGATGTGGTGTATCTGGATTTCCAGAAGGCATTTGACAAGGTGCCACACCAAAGGCTGCTACATTAAATAAAGTTGCACGGTATTATGGGTAATGTATTGGTATAGATAGAGGATTGGTTGACGAGTAGAAAACAAAGAGTAGGAGTAAATGGGTGTTTTTCTGGTTGGCGGTCAGTGGCTAGTGGGTGTGCCTCAGGGATCAGTGTTGGGACCGCAACTGTTTACAATTTACATCAATGATTTAGAGTTGGGGACTAAGTGTGGTGTGTCAAAATTTGCAGATGACACTAAGGTGAGTGGTAGAGCAAAGTGTGCAGAAGACACTGAAAGTCTGCAGAGGGATATAGATAGTCTAAGTGAGTGGGCAAAGGTCTGGCAGATGAGTACAATGTTGATAAGTGTGAGGTCATCCATTTTGGTAGGAATAACAGCAAAATGGACTATGTTTTAAATGGTAAAAAATTGCAGCACACTGCTGTGCAAAGGGACTTGGGTGTCCTTGTGCATGAATCGCTAAAAGTAGGATTGCAGGTGCAGCAGGTAATTAAAAAGGCAAATGGAATTTTGTCTGCCATTGCTGGGGGGATGGAGTTTAAAAACAGGGAGGCTATGCTGCAGCTGTATAGGGTCCTGGTGAGGCCACACCTGGAGTACTGTGTGCAGTTTTGGTCTCCTTACTTGAGAAGAGATATACTAGCACTGGAGGGGCTGCAGAGGAGATTCACTTGGTTGATTCCAGAGTTGAGAGGGTTGGATTATGAGTAGAGACTGAATAGACTGGGATTATACTTATTGGAATTCAGAAGAATGAGGGGAGATCTTATAGAAACATATAAGATTATGAAGGGAATAGATAAGGTGGAGGCAGGGAGGTTGTTTCCGCTAGCAGGTGAAACTAGGACTAGAGGGCATCGCCTCAAAATAAAGGGAAGCAGATGTAGGACTGAGGTCAGGAGGAACTTCTTCACCCAAAGGGTTGTGAATCTGTGGAATTCCCTGCCCAGTGAAGCGGTTGAAGCTACCTCGCTGAATGTTTTTAAGGCAAGGCTAGATAAATTTTTGAACAGTAAAGGAATTAAGGGTTATGGTGAGTGGGCGGGTAAGTGGAGCTGAGTCTCAAAAAGATCAGCCATGATCTTATTAAATGGCGGGGCAGGCTCGAGGGGCCAGATGGCCTACTCCTGCTCCTAGTTCTTATGTTCTTATGTTCTTATGACTCAGAGCTTCCAGTTGCCTGCCATTTCAACACACCATCATGTTCCTTGGGCAACGTCTCTGTCTCGGGCTTGCTGCTGTTCCAGTGAACCTCAACACAAGTTGGAAGAGCAGCGTCTCATTTTCTGCTTGGGAACTCTGCAGCCTTCAGGAGTCAATATTGATTTCAATAATTCAAGGGCCTGAGCACTTTCTTCCAAGTCCTTCTGCCACTTCAATGCACTAGGCCTTGTCATTACATGGACTGCTTTCACCATAGCAATCCATTTTCAACCAACAATGGTCCCCATTAGCAGGTTTTCTTTCTCCCCAGCTCACCTTTATCCATTCCTTTGTCTGCCCAACTGTAGCCCCCTCTCTCTCTGTTCTCCATCTCTACCTATTAATTGTTCCATCCCCTCCAATCCCATCTTCAGCATATATACCAATCTTTTCCTAACTGCTATCAATTCTGAAGACGGGTCACTGAACCCAAAACTTTGACTCTGATGAAGTTTCATGGCATCAGGTCAAACATGGGGAAGGAAACTTCCTGCTGTTTATCACATACCGACCTCCCTTAGCTGATGAATCGGTACTCCTCCATGTTGAACATCATTTGGAGGAAATGCTGAGGGTGTCAAGAGTATACTCTGGGTAGGGGACTTCAATGTCCATCACCGAGTGGCTTGGCAGCACCACTAATGATGAGCTGGTTGAGTCCTAAAGGGCATAACTGCCAGAATAGTTCTGCAGCAGGTGGTGAAGGAGCCAACTAGAGGAAAAGCCATATATGACTTCATTCTCACCAATCTACCCGTTGTAGATGCATCTGTCTATGACAGTATTGGTGAGGTTGGCCATGTACAGTCCTTGTGGAGACCCCAATCTTTGCATTGATGATTCCACCATGTTTTATGGCACTGTCACCACGCAAAATGGGATAATCTTTGAATAGATCAAGCAACCTAAGGCTGGGCATCCATGAGGTGCAATGAGCCATCAGCAATAGCAGAACTGCACTCAAAACATCATCTGCGACTTATGACCCAGAATATCCCCTGCTCCACAGTTATCATCAAGTAGGGGATTAACCTTGGTTCAGTGAACAGTGCAGGAGGATGTTACCTGAAAATGAGATATCAACCTATGCAGTAGAAAACAGGTCTAAATGCGTATTAAACAACATAACCAGCAGTAGTCTTAGGCAACAATCCACTAAGCTTTAGGAGACCATTTCGTTAAGGCTGCATAAATAAACAGTGTTCAGGTTTAAGAAAGAGCAATGTAGATTACAACATTGCAGCTCCTAGGCTCAGAATTTCTCACTTCCTCCCTGACTACCATCAACATCGAAGGATGCTTGATGTCAGCGGCCTGGGATTTTTGCACTTTGTCTTGTACTAATATTCTTAGTGTTATTTCTTAATTTATATATCTTTAGTATCTAATTGGTCAATACCTTCCTCTTATTCCATTGCCACACTCTTCCACACTTTTCTATTAAAACTTACAGCAAAAGCCTCACTTGATATTTCAACAACTTTCATTTATATATACGTTTAACTTAGTAAATCATTCCAAATGTACTTTTTCTTTGTCCTTCAGAAGCTTTCCTTTTTTTATTATTCATCTCCCCTTCCCTCTTTTTGACTAAATCCTTGGTTTCCTTTATGATTTGCAACACCATTGGAGTATATAAGTGGGGAAATATTGCCACAACATGTAGAGCACATTGGTGAGACCATAACTGGAGTACTGTGTAAAGTTTGGGAATTCTTAAGGATAAATATACTTACATTGGAAGCAGTTCAGAGAATGTTAATCAGATGATTTTTGGGATGAAATGTTTGATTTATGAGGAAAGGTTGACCGCATTGGGCTTACAATCTTGGAGTCAGAGAGGGCAATCTTATTAAAAAAGAAAGGAGTTTGAAGGGACTCAATAGGGTAGATGCTGAGAATCATTTTCATCTAAAATTTAATTTCTCCATCCAAGGAACTCCAAATTTTATTGCACCACCTTTAGTTCTGTGGAAATATGATGACTGCAATCATTGCTGTTTGGAACATTTCTCATCTTTTTATGCGAAAGATAATTGAAGGATTTGATCGAGTGGATAGAGACAAGCTTTTTCATTTGACACGGTTGAGGACTGATCAACAGGGCATGAATTTAGAATTAGAGCCAGGCTGTTCAGGACTGGTGTCAAGAAGCACTTATAGAGTCATACAGCACAGAAACAAACCCTTCAGCATGACTCATCCATGCTGACCAAGTTTCTCAAAGTAAACTGGTCCCACTTACCTACATTTGGCCCATATCCCTCTAAACCTTTATGATTCATGTACCTGTCCAAGTATCTTTTGTAATCTTATGTTGTAATCTACCACTTCCTCTGGCAGTTCATTCCATATACGAACTACCCACTGCGTGAAACCACTGCCCCTCAGGTCCCTTTTAAATCTTTCTCCTTTCATCTTAAAAATATGCCCTGCAGTTTTGAACTCCCCTACCCTAGGGAAAAGACCTTTGCTATTCACCTTATGTATGCCCCTCAAGATTTTATAAACCTCTATAAGGCCACCCCTCAACCTCTTACGCTCCAGTGAAAAAAGTCCCAGCCTATCGAGCCTTTCCTTATGACTTAAACCTTCCAGTCCTGGTAACATGCTTGTAAATCTTTTCAGCACTCTCTCCAATTTAGTAATATTCTTCCAATAGCAGGGAAAATATAGAAATCTCTCCTCAAAATTGCTGGTGAGGCTGTGGTCAGTTGGAATTTTCAAAACTAGTATCAGTTAATATTTGTTAGGCAAAGGCAATTAAGGTTGGATGGATCTAACTGAGGCAAGGTGGACAGATGGATTGAGGCTATAGATCAGCCAAGAACTAATTAAATAGAGAAGAAGCTCAAAGGGCTGCATGCCAAATCCTGTCCCTTTGTTTTTGAACATCTTCATCTACCAATGATAAACAAGGACATGAAAAACAAGATTCAGATTGGCACAGGGTAGAAAATCAGAAGTAAAATGAAAGATGTCGTTCACAGTCCAAAATCGTTGAACCTAACGAGAGTCCAAAAATCTGTAAAGTGTCTAACTGGAACAGGTGCTGTTCCTTGAGCTTGCTTTCAGCTTCACTGCACCAGACACAAACAGAAATGTCAGAGTAATCTTTAACCTTGCTTTAACATTTAAAAGGCATCTGGATGGGTAAATGGATAGAATGGATTTAGAGGGATATGGGCCAACAGCTGGCAAATGGGACTAGATTTATTTAGGATGTTTGGTCAGCATGGATGAGTTGGACCAAAGGGTCTGTTTCCATGCTGTACTACTCCATCTTTAATTGTCGGCCCATTTTTTTGACTTTTTAATTATATTAATTAAGCTTAATTACATTAGCCCCAAAGTTTGTCCACATTTTCATTACCTCATAATCCAGCATAATTTCCTTAAATTCTACAGTGGTTTGCTCTTTATTAGACTAAGATTATATGAATTTACAACAGAGTCCTGGATGTATGGTTAAAACGTTTTTCCTTCAATGCCATTTGTTGCACACTTTGCACAGTTAGGATATCTAGATAGGATAAGGAGAAAAATGGGAGAAGATTGATGGATTCCACCTCAGGGTCTTGAAAGAACTGGCTAATGAGCTGGTAGAAGCATTTGTGTTAATCTTCCAAAATTCAATAGATTCTAGAAATGTTCCAACAAACTGGGAAGTAGCTATATAACTCCTCCATTGAAGCAGGGAGGAAAGCAGTAAATAGGAAACTATAGGGCATTTAGCTTGATGTTTTTTTGGGGGAAGATGTCACAGGGGATAATATATTAGTATGGCTAGAGACTGGCTGGCTGGCAGAAAACAATAAATATGCACAAGCAGATTCTGACTGTCAAAACACAATGAGTAGAGTCCTACACTGATGTATGCTGGGGCCTCAGCTTTTTACATGTTCTATTGGTGACTTTGGTGAAGGGAGTGAAGACATGGTAGCTAAATTTGCAGGTGACACAAAGATAAGTATAAAAGAATGTTGTGAAGAGGACATTGTCAGAACCCTCATTGATTTTTCAATATTTTATTTTGTTTTGTTCTTTTATCAAATTTGAATTGTAAGCTGAAAATGACTTAGAATCATTGAATCATAAAATCATATAGGAAGGAAACAGACCCTTTGGCCAACTTGTCCCTGTTGACCAGGTTTCCTAAACTGAACTAGTCCCATTTGCCTGTATTTGGCCCATATCACTCTAAAATTTTCCTATCCATGTACCTATCCAAATGTCTTTTAAATATTGTAATTGTACCCACCCCTACCACTTCCTCTGGCAGTTCATTGCATAAACGCAGCACCCTCTGTGTGAAAAAGTTGCTCCTCTTGTCCCTTTTAAATCTTGTCCCCCTCAACTTTCTGATGAAGGGTCTAGGCCCGAAACGTCAGCCTCTCTGCTCCTATGATGCTGCTTGGCCTGCTGTGTTCATCCAGCCCTGCACCTTGTTGTCTCTTAAACCTATACCCTCTAGTTTTGGACTCCTCTACCCTGGGGAAAAGACCTTGCCTATAAACCTCTATAAGGTTACCCCTTAGCCTCCTATGCTCCAGGGAGAAAAGTCCCAACCTATCCAGCCTCTCCTTTTAACTCAAACCCTCCAGTCTTATTAATATCTTTGTAAATCTTTTTTGCACTCTTTCCAGCTTAATAACATCCAAGGAACTCCAAATTTTATTGCACCACCTTTATTTCTGTGGAAATATGACTGTACTGCAATTATTGCTGATTGGAACATTTGTCATCTGTTTACGCTAAAGATGATTGAAGGATTTGATCGAGTGGATATAACAAGCTATTTCATTTGACATGGTTGAGGACTGATCAAGAGGGCATGAATTTAGAATTAGAGCCAGGCTGTTCAGGACTGGTGTCAAGAAACACTTATAGAGTCAGAGTCATACAGCACAGAAACAGGCCCTTCAATCTGACTCGTCCATGCTGACCAAGTTTCCCAAAATAAACTGGGCCCACTTGCCTACATTTGGCCCAGATCCTTCTAAACCTTTATGATTCATGTACCTGTCCAAATATCTTTTACATGTTGTAACTGTACCTGCATCTACCACTTCCTCTGGCAGTTCATTCCATACACGAACTACCCACTGTGTAAAACCACTGCCCCTCAGGTCCCTTTTACATCTTTCTACTCTCACCTTATAAATGTACCCTGCAGTTTTAAACTCCCCTACCCTAGGGAAAAGACCTTTGCTATTCACCTTATGTATGCACCTCGAGATTTTATAAACCTCTATAAGGTCACCCCTCAACCCCTTACGCTCCAATGAAAAAGTCACAGCCAGTCCAGCCTTTCCTTATAACTTAAACTCTCCAGTCCTGGTAATATATTTGTAAATATTTTCAGCAGTCTCTCCAATTTAATAATATCCTTCCTATAGCAGGGAAAAAATGACAAGACTGAAGCATTTGCAGCAATCTTCAGCCAGAAGTGCCCAGTGGATGATCCATCTTGGCCTCCTCCAGTGGTCCCCAGCATTACAGATACCAGTCTTCAGCCAATTCAATTCTCTCCACGTGATATCAAGAAATGGTTGGAGACACTGGACGCTGCAAAGGCTATGGGCCCTGATAACATTCCGGCAATAATACTGAAAACTTGTGCTTTTGAACTTGCTGCTCCCCTAGCCAAGCTGTTCCAGTACAGTTACAATACTGGTATCTACCCGACAATGTGGAAAATTGCCCAAGTGTGTCCTGTACACAAAAAGCAGGACAAATCCAACCCGGCCAATAACCGCCCCATCAATGCACTCTTAATCATCAGTAAAGTGATGGAAGGTGTCATCAACAGTGGCATCAAGCAGCTCCTGCTCAGAAATAACCTGCTCGGTGACGCCCAGTGTGTGTTCCACCAGGGCTGCTCAGCTCCTGACCTCATTACAGCCTTAGTTCAAACATGGACAAAAGTGCTGAATTCCAGAGGTGAGGTGAGAGTGACAGACCTTGATATCAAGGCTGCATTCAACCGAGTGTGGCATCAAGGAGCCCTAGCAAAACTGGAATCAATGGGTATCAGGGGACAAAGTCTCCAATGGTTGGAGTCATACCTGACACATAGGAAGATGGTCTTGGTTGTTGAATGTCAATCATCTCAGTTCTAGGACATCTCTGCAGGAGTTCATCAGGGTAGTGTCCTAGGCCCAACCATCTTCAGTTGCTTCATCAATGACCTTCCCTCCATCATAAGGTCAGAAGTGGGGATGTTTGCTGATGATTGCACAATGTTCAGCACCATTCATAACTCCTCAGATACTGAAGCAGTCCGTGTTCAAATGCAACAAGATCTGGACAACATCCAGGTTTGGGCTGACAAGTGGCAAGTGACATTTGCGCCGCACAAATGCCAGGCTAGGACCATCACCAATAAGAGACAATCTAACCACCGTCCCTTGACATTCAATGTTGTTACCATCACTGAATTTCCCACTGTCAACATCCTGGGTGTTATCATTGACCAGAAACTCAACTGGACTCACCATATAAACACAGTGGCTACAAGAGCAGGCCAGAAGCTGGGAATACTGCAATGAGTAGCTCAACTCCTGACTCCTCAAAGTCTCCAAGGTGCAGGTCAGGAGTGTAATGGAATACTCTCCACTTGCCTGGATGAGTGCAGCCCCAACAACACTTAAGAAGTTTGACATGATCCAGGACAATGCAGTCCGCTTGGTTGGCACTACATCCCACGAGCATCCAATCTCTCCACCACCGACGCTCTGTAGCAGCAGTGTGTACTATCTACAAGATGCACTGTAGAAATTCACCAAAGATCCTCAGACAGCACTTTCCAAACCCACGACCACTTCCATCTAGAAGGACAAGGGCATCAAACATATGGGAACACCAATGCCTCCAGGTTCCGCTCCAAGCCACTCACCATCCTGACTTGGAAATACATTGCTGTACCTTCACTGTCATTGGGTCAAAATCCTGGAATTCCCTCCCTGATAGCATTGTGGGTCAACCCACAGCAGGAGGACTGCAGTAGTTCAAGGTAGCTCAGCACCAGCTTCTTAAGGGTAACTAGGGATGGGCAAGAAATGGCCAGCCAGCGATGTCCACATCCCATTAATAAATAGAGAAAAAAAAATATAGAAATCTCTCCTCAAAATTGCTGGTGAGGCTGTGGTCAGTTGGAATTTTCAAGACTAGTATTAGTTAATATTTGTTAGGCAAAGGCAGTTAAGGTTGGATGGATCTCACTGAGGCAAGGTGGACAGATGGATTGAGGCTATAGATCAGCCAAGAACTAATTAAATAGAAAAGAAGTTCAAAGGGCTGTATGGCCAAATCTTGTCCCTATGTTTTTGAACATCTTCATCTACCAATGATAAACAAGGACATGAAAAACAAGATTCAGATTAGCACAGGGTAGAAAATCAGAAGTAAAATGAAAGATGTCGTTCACAGTCCAAAATCGTTGAAGCTAATGTGAGTCCAAAAATCTGTAAAGTGCCTAACTGGAGCAGGTGCTGTTCCTTGAGCTTGCTTTCAGCTTCACTGCACCAAACACAAACAGAAATGTCAGAGTTATCTTTAACCTTGCTTTAATATTTAAAAGGCATTTGGATGGGTAAATGTAGAGAAAGAATTTAGAAGTACATGGGCCAACAGCTGGCAAATGGGACTAGATTTATTTAGGATATCTGGTTGGCATGGATGAGTTGGACCAAAGGGTCTGTTTCCATGCTGTACTACTCCATCTTTAATTGTCGGCCCATTTTTTTCACATTTGTTATCAAGTTTAATTCCATTACCCCTAAAGTTTGCCCACATTTTCATTACCTCATAATCCAGCATAATTTCCTTAAATTCCACAGTGGTTTGCTCTTTATTAGACTAAGATTATATGAATTTACAACAGAGTCCTGAATGTATGGTTAAAACGTTTTTCCTTCAATGCCATTTGTTGCACACTTTGCACAGTTAGGATATCTTGATAGGATAAGAAGAAGAATGGGAGGAGATTGATGAATTCCACCTCAGGGTCTTAAAAGAGCTGGCTAGTGAGCTGGTAGAAGCATTTGTGCTAATCTTCCAAAATTTAATAGATTCTGGAAATGTTCCAACAAACTGGGAAGTAGCAATGAAGAAGGGAGGAAAGCAATAAATAGGAAACTATAGGGCATTAAGCTTGATGTCTGTCTGGGGCAAGATGTCATAGAGGATAATGTATTAGCATGGCTAGAGACTGGCTGGCTGGCAGAAAACAATAAATATGCACAAGCAGATTCTGACTGTCAAAACACAATGAGTAGAGTCCTACACTGGTGTATGCTGGGGCCTCAGCTTTTTACATGTTCTATTGATGACTTTGGTGAAGGTAGTGAAGACATGGTAGCTAAATTTGCAGACGACACAAAGATAAGTATAAAAGAATGTTGTGAAGAGGACATTGTCAGAACCCTCGTTGATTTTTCAATATTTTATTTTTGTTTTGTTCTTTTACCAAATTTGAATCATGAGCTGAAAATGACTTAGAATCATTCAGTGATAAAATCATACAGGAAGGAAACAGACCCTTTGGTCCAACTTGTCCCTGTTGACCAGGTTTCCTTAACTGAACTAGTCCCATTTTCCCACATTTAGCCCATATCGCTCTAAACCTTTTCTATCCATGTACCTATCCGAATGTCTTTTAAATGTTATAATTATACTCACCTCTACCACTTTCTCTAGCAGCTCATTCCATAAACACAGCACACTCTGTGTGAAAAAGTTGCTCCTCAAGTCCCTTCTAAATCTTGCCCCTCTCAACCTGTACCCTCTAGTTTTGGACTCTTCTACCCTGGGAAAAGACCTCTATAAGGTCACCCCTTAGCCTCCTATGCTCCAGGGAGAAAAGTCCCAACCTATCCAGCCTTTCCTTTTAACTCAAACCCTCCAGTCTTATTAATATCTTTGTAAATCTTTTTTGCACTCTTTCCAGTTTAATAACATCTTTCCTATAGCTCTCAGTATGGTGGGCTTTGGGGTAGATTGTGGTAAAAGGGAAAGGATAGACGAAACAAGCTTTGTTTGTTTATGAGGCCAGGTCTAGAGGTTAATTGAAAGCTGATTCTTGATTAAAAGGGTTCCAAAAGACACAGTGATCTTGGGAATAACATTGTGTTTAAACAGATAGCAGAATTTGGCTATTAACCTTGGAACTGGTTCCAGCAAAGCTGGAAGAAACTCTATGTTCAAGCGGATGGCAGTTGTTGAATGTTAATTGAGGCCTCAGGAAGAATCAATCAGTCTGTCAGGGAAGAACCTGAATTAAAGTTTTTTTAAGACTATGTTTTCTGAGAGATGGTTCTGGGCTGCTGATGAGACAGCATGGAGATTTGAAAGCTCCCTGCTTAATCTGCATCACCAGCTTCCAGAAGCCCAAAAAGTAACAAGCTGAATTTGCTACCTTTGTCTGGGTGGACTGAGAAGGTAACCCTGATCAATGTTTCAGAAAAGCAGCCAATGGGTCCACATTTAAACCTGTGAAATAATACATAATGAAAGCAATTTAAATAATCTGGCCAGCTTTGTTATTTCGTTTCATTTATCCCTTAACTCTGTTTGTTTTTTTGTTTTGTGTGAATGGGGACAAAAAACAAATATTTTGAATTAAAAGCATAGATGTAACTGTGTTGTTTAATTTTCGCTCTGCTAAAGCTATTGTATATATAATAAATAGTTGTCTATTGTTTAAGATACTAAACCAGTGTCTTGAAATTAATTATTTGCACAGTCTGGGATTGGTTATTCAGAAGACTGATTAGGAACCATTGGAGTGACTATCTGGGGTGTCTTCACCACTATATTTTACTGTGTTGCAAATATAGAGGGAGAAAGGCTTATTTGGTTTGGTTGTCTGTCTCCGTATCATAACAACGTAACAGGGAATGCAAACCAATATAGATAAGTTGAGTGAGTGGGCAAAAATCTGGCAGATGGAGTATAATATGGGAAAATGTGAAGTTGTTCTCTTTGGCAGGAAGAATAAGAAGGTAATGTATTACTTAAATGGAGAATGACTACAGAACAATTTTGTTATTATAGCGCATCAGTCACAAAACATTACTATACAGTCACAGCAAGAAATTAAGAAAGTGAACGGAATGCTATCCTTTTTATGAGAGAAATTGATCTTAAAAATAAAGATGTTGTGCTTCAGTTATTTAAGGTATTTGTGAGATCATATCTCGAATACTATGTATAGTTTTAGCCTCCTCATTTGTGGAAAGACATAATTTATTGGAGGTGGTTCAAAGAAGGTTTTCTGGATTGATACCTGAAATGAACAGGTTGTCTTGTGAGGAAAGATTACACAGACTGGGCTTGTTTCCACCGGAGCTTAAAAGAAAGAGGATTGATTTGATTGAAGTGTCTAAAATCCTCAAATGTCTTGACAATGTGAATGTAGAAAAGATGTTTCATCATGCAAGTAATTACAGAACAAGGGGCACTATTTTAAAGTTGGAGATTGTCATTTTAGGATAGAGGAGAGAAGATTTTTTTTCTGTCAGAGGATTGTGTGACGTTGGAACTCTTTGTCTCAGAAGACAGTGGAGGCAGGGCTATTAAATATTTTTAAGGCAGATGGAGATAGATTCATTTTGGCAAGGAATCGATGTTTGTTGGGATTGTTGGGAACGTGAACTTCAAAACACAAACAGATCAACCATGATCTTATTGGATGGAAGAGCTGGCTAAAGGGACCAAATGATCTACTACTACGCTTAATGCACACATTGAAAAGTTGAGTAGTACACAAAAAAATGGACTGTTGGGCAAATTATTCATTTTCCATGCTACACTGTTGATGTAACTAATATCTCCCTTTGTTCCTGTCTATTTTATATAATTTACCCATATCTCTTCCTCAATATCCACATTACTGTTCCATGGTCTACAGTATATTTCCAATGAGTGACAGTCCTTTCTTTATTACTGAACTCTAAGCAATTTGATTCAGCTTTTGTATCAGTTCCTTTTATCTTTCCTATGATCCAGTCCCTCACTGGAATCTTTAATTAATATTACTCACACCTTACTCACTTTTCTATCCTCCTCTATTCTTCAAAAATATTTTCTAACCAGGATTACTCATCTGTTGGTCCTGCCCTAACCTAAGTTATGCCTGTTAACGTTTTCTACCATAACACACTCTCATGACAAGTTTCGCCTCAAGCTCGTTCACTGTGTTCATAAGTTTTCGCATTAATGTTCACATCACGTAAGCCCTTGTCATCTGTCAGCAAGATATCTCAGCTCACTCACTCCTGTTCTGATCACCTCTTTTATTTTACCTGTTCTCCATGTTCCTTCCCCTCTGTTCTGCTATCGTAACTAGCTTTTTTTCACTTCATCCTGCTTTTTTCCACATCTTTCATGGTTTTCTCAGTGAGGACATTCATTCTCACCATGTTCAGGTAAAGCTCATCCATAAAGCAAAGGCCTGCACTAGAACTGGTTTCAATGTCCCAGGACTCCAAACATCCCACTAAACCATCTGTCCAGATGTGTGTTTTGTTCTCCTATTTTTTATTCTTGTACTTACTAGCACATGGTGCTGGAAAATAACCCCTTGAGATTACTACTCTTCCAGAAAGTATCAATCTATAAGATTGCATAAAGATTTAACAGAATAGTCATGGATGTGTTCATTTCTAGTTGTGGGTTAGACCAAAACTAGGGACCATAAATACAAGCTGTCATTGATAAATACTCCAGGGATTTCAGGGGAAACGTCTTTACCTAAAGAATTGTGAGAATGTGAAACACATTGTTGCATGGGAGCAGTTAAAGTGAATAACATAGTTATAGAGTCATAGAGCTGTACATCATGGAAACAGATCCTTTTGTCCAACTTGTCCAGTTGTGTTAAAGAGGAAACTGGATGAACACATGAGGAGGATAAATTGAAGGAGAAGTAGACTGAGTGAGTTGAAGACAGTTAAGAAGGTACATGTGTGGACTATAAACATGACAAAGGCACATTTGGAATGAGTGGCTTTTTCTGCATTGATATCCTGTGTGATTCTATGTCATTGATATACATAAATACTGACACATATACTTTTGGATCAGTTAGTGATAAGACACAGAAACTGGTTAATCTTGCTGCACAGACAACTTCACTATATAATATGGTTGATGCTGTCACAGGAATTGTTCTAAAAATATTATTGAATTCTAGAGGTTCTGTCCATAAAGCATAAAGTACACCAAAACCCTGTTCTGATCGGGTTTAAACAAAAGGGGCTTAGACAGGCTTAAAGCTTAAAACGGATAAATATAGGGATGATCAAAAACTCCACAAGATAAGTCTTTATCTTCCTGATACCATTGGATTCTAATGCTTTTATTTTGTTCCAGCTTTTTCCCAAATGAATGCATCAAATTAAAAGTTAATAATGGACACTTCTGTCATCAATTGTCTGTGTTTTTCATTGGCTATTGGACTTGCGAAATGGCACAATACAGCAGCTGCAGTTCCGACTGCTGCTTGGTACATGGGCACTGGCTTGGAGCATTGCTTAACACTGCTGAAGCCATTGCAGGTGCTATTTGCAGCTGTGTTTTCAAGTGTTGGGTGGGGGGTGATGGTAGTGTAGTTGATGAGCTCATTTGGCTGGATGACTGGTTTGCAATATAGAAAAGTGCCAACAATTCCCACTGGCTGATGTTGTCATGAAGGACTCTCCTCCACCTCTCCCCTCACCTTAGCCATAGTGACCTCTGGTGAGGGGAGAGATTGAGACTACCACCAGTTGTCTCTCTCTGATGAGGGAGTAACCCTATGGTCTTTTTATGACTTTACACATGTTGATGGTATTTTGGTATTCCTTATGCATTGTCAATGCTGTTGATTCAACTGTATGCAGGCTTGATGTGTTAGCGAAGGATACTGCTAGCATCTGGTACACTGACTGACGTTGCTGATGTTGTCAATGCAAGTGTCTTTGCAATGGCCTCCTTTGGTTCTTAGAGCATTGGCTACTGATGTGGCTACAATTCAGTATATTTGCTGTTAATGCCAACCACATTGTCTCTGGGTAGCAGTGCCACCCAGTGTATTGACTGCAGATGCTCTTGCAAATACCAATTTATTAGCCACTCATGCATTTGTTGGTTCAATCATTGATTATGGGTGCTTTTGGTGTATTAACAGCTTATTCTGTTCCCAATAGTTGAACTGGTCAACTTCTTCTTTGTTATTTCATGAGATGTGGGTATCATTGCCTAGGCGAGCATTTACTGCCAATCCCTAATTATCCTTGGGAAGGTGGCACTGAGCCACCTTGTTGAACTGCTGATTTCTTGTGGTGTAGGGACAGCCACAGTGCTGTATCAGGATTTTGATCCAACAACAATAGTGAAGGAACAGCAATATTGTTTCTAGAATGGTGTGTGATGTGGAAGGGCACTTACAGGTGGTGGATATCCTATATATCTGCTGCCTGAGACTTTCTAGGTAGTAGAGGTCGCGGGTTTGGAAGGTGCCATTGAAGCAGCCTTGGTATTACCTGGTAGATGGTAAATAAATCTGCCACTGCGCGTTATGAGAAGCAGTGTTAATTACGCAGGGCTGCATGTGCTGGATGGAGTATAACTTCTTGAATTTCGTTGTAGGTACTCTATCTAGAACAAACAGGTTTTGAAAATACATGATGAATGGTAGGATGCTGGGAAACAGCAAGTGAGTGCATTTACACAGGTCCCTTAAGATATCAGGACTGGTGGATAAAGTGGTTAAGAAGGCATATAGTACACTCGCCTTTATTCGACGAGGTATACAGATCAAGAGCAGGGACGTTATGCTGGAACTGTACAAAACATTGGTTAGGCCACAGCTAAAGTGTGAAATTCATGAATCCACATTAAAGGAGGGATGGGATTGGACTGTAGCTCGTTCAAGGAGATTTACCATGATGTTGCCTAGAGAGTATCAGTTATGAAGAGAGATTGGACAGATTGGGATTGTTTTCCTTACAGCAGAAAATGACTGAGATGTATGAAATTATGAGGGGCACAGATAGGGTGGACAGGAAGAAACTCATCTCTTTGATGGAGAGATCAATGACTGCAGCATAGATTTAAGGCAGGGGGTAGAAGGTTTAGAAGAAATGTGACAAAATACTTTTTCACCCAGAAGGTGGTGGAAATCTGGAACTCACTGCCTGCAAGGGTGGTATAAACAGAAAATTTCATAATATTTAAGAAGCATTTATATGTGCATTTGTGTTGCCAAGGCATACAAGGCAATGGGCCAAGTGCTGGGAAACAGGATTAGAATTGTTAGATGGTTGCTTTTGATCAGTGCAGTTGCTACGGGCTGACGGGCCTTTTTCTGCGCAGTAAATCCCTATGACTCTATGATGCATCTAGGCAAGTAGATAATCTCTTCCAGACAAATGGATCACTTTCCTGACTTGTATCCTGTAGATACTTTGGGGTTTCATGATCTTGTAGCCACGTTATTTATATGGTAGGTCCAGTTCAGTTTCTGGTCAAGGTGTAGATAGTAGAGAATTCAGTGATTGTAATACGCTGAATATCAAGAGAAGATTGTTAGATTCTCTCTTGTTAGAGATTGTCATTGTCTGGTACTTGGGTGGTGCCAGATTTTGTTGCATTTGGACAGACTACTTTGGTATCTGAGGAATCATGAATGCTGGGGAACATTATACAAACATCAGTGCACATCCCCAATTCTGACCTTATGAGGAAGGAAGATCACAGATAAAGCATGTTTTGGCCAAGGTCACCAAGGAACTCCTCAACTAATGTCTCAGAACTGAGGTAATTGATCTCTAACAATCACTACCATTTTCCTTTGTTTTAGATATGACTCTAACCAGCAGAGGTTTTTCCTGCTGATTCTCATTGATGTCAGCATTGCTAGGGCTCTATTATGCAATATTCAGTTAATTGACACCTTGATGTCAAAGGTAGTCACTCTTACATCAAGTCTGGAGCTCAGCTCTTTTGTTCGTGTTTTGACCAAGACTGTAATGAAGCCAGGAGTTGAGTGGCCCTGGCAGAATCCAAACTGAGCATAGTTAGCAGGTTAGTCCTGAGCAAATGCTGTTTGATAGCACTGACAACAGCCTCTTCCATCAATTTTCCACTTGGTTGAGAGAATGGATGGGCAGTAAATTGACTGGGTTGGATTTGTCGTGCTTTTACATATACCATTATTCACATTACTGAATATATGTCAATGTTATAGCTTCTCTGGAATGTAATGGTCTGGGGGTCTGGCTAATTCTGGAGCAGAAGGCTTCAGTACTATTGCTGGGCATTAGCCTTTGCAGTATGCGGTGCCTTCAGCTTTTTCTTAATATCATTTGGAGTAACTCAAATTGGCATCTATGTTGTTGGGGACCTCAGGAGAAGGGTGCGATGGATCATCCGCTCGACACTTCTGACTGAAACTGGTAATAAATGGTTCAACTTTTTTGCACTGATGTGCTGCTGGTATGATTAGTGGAGCAAGTTTCTCTTAATTGTTTAAATTTCCACCTCTATTCATGATTGGATATAGCAGGAGCGTGGAGACCACAGACAACTGCTGTCGCTGCAGGCACTACTGGAACCTCATTCAGCACATTAAATTGGTGCTGCTATTCAATGCATTGCTAAAAAATTCAGTCCACCTGGTTTATTCGTTATGGTCACGCACCTATTTGTATTGATTTCAGATACAACATCCTCTCTGTCCATTCAGGTGCTGGTCAAGTTTCACTGCCACTCCATACATGTCTCACTCCTATTGCATTGATTGCAGATTGGCTCTCACTGCACCTACTACAGGTGCCACTCCCCATGCTCACACCCAACCAATACCACCGATTCCATGGTTTGAATGCTCTCAACTAGGTGCCACCCCTTCTAGTAGGGTCCTTCCCCTCCTTTAGGTCCCTTTGCCTCACAGTAAGACATTACTCCTCCTCATGAGGCCACTCCCTTCCCAGAGACATTCAAGCCACCTCTCCCACTGAGGGCTCTAGAAGGGTCCTGACCCGAAACGCCAACTTTCCTGCTCCTCTGATGCCACCTGGCCTGCTGTGTTCCTTTATCTCCACACTGCGTTGTGTCTCTCTCCCCATATGGCCCCAACCACTTCATTATGGATACATGGAACTGTCCCTCTTCCGCTGCTACACTGGCACTATCCTCCACCTTTTCATCTGCTACATTGATGACTGTATTGGCGCTGCCTCGTTCTCCCATGAGGAGTTTGAACAATTCATTAATTTCACTAACACCTTTCACTCCAACCTCAAATTCACTTGGATCATCTCCGATACCTCCCTCTCCTTCCTGGACCTCTCTGGTTCCATCTCTGGTGACCGCCTCGAAGCCGACATCTATTTCAAGCCCACTGACTCCCGCAGCTACCAAGACACCATCCCCTCTCACCCACCTTCCTGCAAGAATGTGATCCCCTACTCCCAATTCCTCTGCCTTCGCAGCATCTGCTCCCAAGATGGGGTGTTCCGCTCCCACAAATCCCAGATGTCCTCCTATTTCAAGGACCATAACTTCCCTCCTCTGGTGATTGAAACTACACTCAACCGCATCTCTTGCGTTTCCTGCGCCTCTGCCTCACATCCCTCCCCAATAAAAATAAAGACAGAATCCCCCTTGTCCTCACATAGGGCGGCACGGTGACTCAGCGGTTAGCACTGCTGCCTCACAGTGCCAGGGACCCAGGTTTGATTCCAACCTCAGGCTACTGTCTACATGGAATCTATACATTCTCCCCATGTCTGTGTGGGTTTCCTCTGGGTGCTCCGGTTTCCTCTCACAGTTTAAAGATGTGCAGGCTAGGTGGACTGGCTGTGCTAACTAATCTGTAGTGTTCAAGGATGTGTACATTAGGTGGGTTATAGAGGGGATGGGTCTCGGTGGGATGCTCTGAGGGTTGGTGTGGACTTTTGAGCCGAAGAGCCTGCTTTCACACTGTAGGGATATTATGATGATATCACTGCAGCAACGTACCATTCTCCGCCACTTCAACCACCTACAACCAAAGATATATTTCCCTCCCCACCCGTATCCAGCTTTCATAGGGACCGCTCTCTCTGCGACTCCCTCGTCCGCACTGCATTCCCCACTAATCCCAGCACCTTTCCCTGCAACCGCAGGAAATGCTACACCTGCCCTGACATCTCCATTCAAGGCTCAAAACATACCTTACACATTAGACGCAGGTCAACCTGCATATCATTCTACTGCATCCTTGCTCCCGATATGGCCTCCTCTACATCAGTGAGGCCAAGCAGTGACTCAGGGACCATATCGTACAGCATCTGCGCTTTGTTCACAACAAATGACAACACCTTCCGGTCATGAACCATTTCAACTCCCCGTCCCACTCCCTGGGTGACATGTCCATCCTGGGCCTTCTCCAGTGTCACAATGATGCCGCCCGGAAACTGGAGGAGCAACACCTCATATTCCACCTCAGGAGCCTACAGGCCAATGGCCTCAACATGGAATTCATCAGTTTTAAAATCTCCCCACCCCGGGCCTCATCCCTTGACCATCCCTGCCTCCTTGACCTGATACATCCTGTCCATCTTCTCTCCCACTTCACTGACCAATCCCCACCTCTCCCTGAGATAACAAAGTGTAGAGCTAGATGAACACAGCAGGCCAAGCAGCGTCAGAGGAGCAGGAAAGCTGACGTTTCGGGCCTATAGCCTTCTTCTAGACCCCACCTCTCCCCACCTGCACTCACCTACCTTCCCCACTACCACCCTTACCCCTCCTCCTTCTAATTTCTGATGAAGGGTCCCGACCCGAAACGTCGACTTCCCTGCTCCTCCAGCCCCACACTGCGTTGTCTTTCCCTCCCCTATGGCCCCACCCATTTTGTTATGGACACACCCATGAGGTCCCGCCCGACCCACGAGCGCCCTCCCCTCCAATGGAGGGTCTGGAAGTGCCCATGCGCAGTGAGAGTAGTGCTTCCTCTTCATTTCCATGGCGACCGAGGAGGTGGCGGTGGTTGCGGCTCGGCGGAAAGCTCTCTCCTTGTCTCGGCTCCGGGCTGCTCGGTCTCGCTACCAGAGCCTACACATCTCCGATGATGTGTTCGGGGAGTCGGGTGGCGACAGCAGCAGCGATGACAACCCGTTTTATAGCACCTCGGCTGGGAGTTCGCAGTCCGACTGTGGAGGGGGGGAGGAAGAGGGGGATGTGATGTTGCGGGAGGCGGGGACCGGGGGCAGAAGGCCCGACATCACCGGACAACCCAGCTCAGAGTCGGGAGATGGAGAGGAATCGGCTGCAGGATGGACCGAGCGGCTGAAGGACGTCGTGTTCCCTCCGCACGTCGAATCGGCGGGTAAGAGACAAGGGACTTCAACCGTGGACTGCGTCCAGGTGCAGCCGCGGGATGTAAGGAGGGGTGTGTGGGGGCAGAGGTCTGACCGGTCGGCCCTGCCCTGGAGTCTGTGTGAGGATCCTGTCTTATTGTGCTGTCGCTTTTCCGGGTCGCTGCCTCCGCTCCAGTTGCCAGGGAGCTGCAACACCTCTTGGGGGATGGGTGGGCGGCTGCTTCAATCTGCTTTCCACCTTCATCTCCGGGGTATTTTGCGGAATCTGCTCCCCACCCTTCCTGAGAGCCGCATTTCCCCCGCAGAACCAGCGTCCCTCCCAGCCCACTCGCTCGCTCAACTACCCCGTGCTGGGGAATTTGAGCTTCAACGGTTTGATGGATAAATTTCCTGAATAACATCCCTGCTGGCTCAGCTGGGAGGTTGTCGCCTATGCATCAAGGCTTTAGTGATGTGTCTGTGTGAATAACGAGGAAAATTCTCAATCACTGTTGACGCTCGGTTCGTCCAATCTCCAGAGGATTCTTGTTGGTTCAAGGGATTAATTTCTCATACACGGCTTTACGATCCGATGCACTGCAGTTGTGAATGAGTTATCCCAGACGGTTCGCTTTCGCTGGACACCTCCTTTAAGATGTTGGAACTGTTTTAATGTCCTGCTTTTGGATTTGTTGATTTTATTTTTCAAACTGTCGGTCAGAAATAAATGTTTTAATTGTGTAGTCACGAATCGTTATATGGTCACCCATGTTCTGCAGGAATTGTTAGACAGGGTTGATTGTTGGGGGCGGATCGGAGAGAAATAATGCAAAGACTGAATTTTGTCATCTTCCCAAAGCACAGAAATGTATTTGTTGCACATATGGTTTACGCTGAGGCGTTATCACAATTTTAGTAGACCGGTTTGTTCACTTTCAGTTCTTTTGTGTATTCATGAGTTGTTAGCTTTGATGATTAATGGAATTTCAAGGCAGCGCATTTACTTGTTGCTCATTAGTAGCTGTAATACTAACATTATTCAATAGGCGAGTTTGTAAGAACTGCCGATGCTGGAGTCAGAGATAAGTGTGGAGCTGGAGGAACACAGCAGGCCAGGCAGCATCAGAGGAGCAGGAAAGCTGACGTTTCGGGTCGGGACCCTTCAGAAAATTTTCTTCAGATTTTCTGAAGAAGGGTCCCGACCCGAAACGTCAGCCTTCATACTCCTCTGATGCTGCCTGGAATGCAGTGATCCTCCAGAAAGAAACGCAGCATGCGTATACAACAGGCGTCTTGCTTATCTCTGAATTCTGCCAGTTCCCTCCCACCCTCTGATAGTTTTGTAATGCTTGAGACCAAGGGTCAAAATTATTTTGAGATTGGCTGGAGGGCTACCTTTTTCGTCTCGCTAACTCACTTGTTAGGTGACGCAGTCGCGTGATAACATTTTCTCCTGTGTTTGTGTTGCTAAATAGTGCTTGAACTCAGTTAGAATTAGAAGTAGTCATCAATAATTTCCAAATCAACTGTCGTGGTACAACTTGACAATCCACTAGGAGACTCCGATACTGCTTATGACTTTATTTTAGAGTACACTGAAAGAACCAGCCTTAAAGCAGTCTGACTGAACTCGGGGGGTGGGGGGACCATAATTCTCATCCCATACACCTTGGGGGTCTCTCTCGATTTTTTATCTGACTTTAATTTGCAATCGTACATCATACATTTACTTCGTTCCCACAGTACATACATCACCCAGTGTTCTTGTCTTAGGCTTTTCCCTTATTCTGCATTTTTTTTTCAATCATTCACTCCCTGACCTAGCTGTTTGCCTAAGTCCCATTCTTTATTCTGTATAGTGTATACCTGTTAATCTTCTGTTCTTATCTGCTTATGTCTTATTTTACTAAAAGACTCTTCTAAGTGAAACTGCATAGCACTTCCCATTAACCCTCCATCAAATCGGAAAGCATGAAACTTCTTCAACATACCACAGTATTTTAAATTGACAAAAGGTGGCACACGTTAACAATAATGTTTTATAAAATAACTGACACTGATTGTGTACTGGTCAGTACTGTGTTGTGGCCATAGTAATCTCGGCTTGAATCCAAGTCACAGCATCACAGCACCATCTTTAAGGGGCCCACTTGTGGTGCAGTGGAAGTGTCCTTAACCCTGAACCCAGGTTCATGTCACACCTGTTTGAGAGGTGAAAAGTAACTGAACAGGTTGATTAGAAAAAATAGGTTCATTTTAAAAAAAAAAAGCAGACCCCAAGGGGCCCTCTTGTGGCACAGTGCTTTTAAAAAGAAGTACAAAATAACAGGCATTGTGATTGTATACTAGTTGGTAGTCTGCATTGTGGCCAAAGTAACCTTGGCTCGAATCTGAGTCACAGCCCTTTCTACAGGAAGGCCTCTTGTGGCGCAGTGGTAGTGTCCTTACCCCTGAACCTAGAGACCCAGTTTCAAGCCCCACCTTCTCCGGAGGTGTGTAATAACACCTCTGAACAGGTTGATTTAGAAAAATATTTTAATAATAATAAACACAAAACTGCCCTTCTACATACACAAAACCTGTCACCTTAAACACGCCTTTTGCACACTGAGGTCACTATTCATTTTTAACAATTTATTCTTGGGATGCTGGCATCACTAGCTAGAGCAGTTTTATTGCCAATCTGAAATGACCAGTAGGCATTTGAGTGACTGCATTACGTGGGGTCTGGATGTAGGCCAGATGAGATGGAGGTAGTAGGTTTCTTTTCCTAAAGACCATGAGTGAACCAGATGATTTTTACAACAACTGATGGTAGTTACATGATTGTCTTTAAGCTAGTTTTTTTAATTACAAATGCTTAATGAAATTTAATCTGCCAAGGTGGGATTTGAACCCATGTCCTCAGAACATTAGTCTGAGGTTCATGTTTACTAGTCTAGTGACATTACCATAACAGCACACTGCTTTCTCATGTATTTAAATCACGTGCACAAACTTGAAACATTTTAACTAGGCAGTTACTGCATCTTAAAATGAAGTTTAATAATTGGCACACTATTAATTATAAAGCATCCACTGCATTTTCGTTGTATAGTAACTCCTGACTGTAGCAGCCTAAAGTTAGAAATTCCAAATTTGTTTACATGGATTTCTTTATCTCAGTCATTTCAAATTTTTCTGGCAGCCATTTCACTGAGTAATCCTTTGTGATGGATTTAAAATGGTTCTGAAACTCCTTTCCTCTGCCTTGCCATCTCCATGCCCTCCCTGTGATTCCCTCACTGCCACCAATTACTTTCCATCAGTAGTAAGTGTGAGAGAGTACCAGCCACGATTGGAGAAGCAATTCCTGTCCAATTTTGTACTTTCCGCAGAAACAAGTGATTTTTCTCCCATAGGTTGCTTACGTGGTTTTTTTTTCCCCCAGGTATTCCGGGGAAAGTTGCCCACCCTTGTTCCTGTATATTTTAATCCGTGGTTGAGATATGGAGAAGATTTTATTTTCTAGTTAACACACTTAGAATTTATATTACATACATATTTTGGGTCCAGTGACCCTTCAGAACGGCTCTAAAGAAGGGTCATTGGATCCGAGATGTTAACTCTGCTTTCTCTTCTCAGATGCTGCCAAACCTGCTGAGCTTTCCCAGCAACTTTTTTTTATTTTCATGGTTGATGTGAGTTTATATGTCTAAGAATAAACTTTACGGTGTTGTTGATAGATGACTTAAAAATGGTAATACTATTGAACAGCAAGAGGAGCTGGTTAGATTTTCTCATGCTGGAGATAGTCATTGCCTGACACTTTTGAAGGTTGCTTATCACTTGTCAACCCAAGTTCTAATATTGTGCTGGTCTTGGACACCCTCTTGTGGTGCAGAGGAAGTGTTCCTACCTCTGGACTGAGACTTGGGTTCAAGTCCCACCTGCTCCAGAAGGTGCGTAATAATGTCTGTGAAAGGTTGATTTGGGGAGGAAAAAATAGGTATGCAATCTTGGCACAAGTGGGCATGGGCTCTTTTAGGATCTGAGGACGTGTAAATGGTACTGAACAATGAGCAACCCCACTTCTCATTAGGTCTAGACACTACTATGAGCATCTCCTGCATCAATAGCATGAGAACAATGGGCCTCAGTAACCACAATTACCTTTCTTCATGCTACATATGACTTCAGTAGGATGAAGTTCAATTGACCTGCATCTTTCTGAGCTCCTTAATTTGGTCAAACGATGGCTTGCTATTGAGGGCAATGTTCTCACCAGACCTTGTGAATTCAGCTCTTTTGGTTATTTGGATAAAGACTGTAGGGTGTGCTTGTGGTATGGTGCTGCTTGATGGTGTTAATTATACCCTCCATCACTTTAATCAATAATAGAATGATTGGCTAGGATTTGTTTTGCTTTTATTTGGACAGGGCAATCTTCCACTGTCAGGTAAATAGAGTTCCACCTGTATTAAAACGTAGCTATGTCTTTGGTTAGTTTTGGAGCACTTCTTCAGTACTTTTGAAATGTTGCATAGCCATAGCCTTTGCTGTAGACAGCATTATCTTCTGTTTCTGGATGTGACATAGCTGAAGACTAACATCTGTGATGCAGGGGCTTTCAGGAAGGGTTGGCTTGCATTATCCACTTGGCACTTCTGACTGAAAATGGTTGTAAATGCTTCAGTTTCTCTCTTGCACTGATGTTCTGATGGGTGTGTTTGTGGAACCCTTACCTTCTGCTTGTTTAAATGTCCCTCACTGTTGTTGAATGAAGAGCTTTGATATCATTTATTCATTGTAGAATTAATTTATTTTGTTTCACTTGCTGTTTCCAATGTTTAACTGTTGTGAGGAAAACATAGATTCTGCGAAGGGGTATAGATAGGTTAAGTAAGAGGGCAAAGGTTGGCAAATGGAATATAATGTGGGAACGTGTGAACTTGAATTGGAAAATGGAACAGAAAGAAATATGTTAGTTAACTGAAGTGAGATTGAAGAATTGAGCGACTGAAACATCTGGATGTCCTGATACATCAATCTCAAATGATTAGTTTGCAAATGCTACAAGTGATTAGGAATGGAATTATTGATGTTTATTACTGGAGAATGGAAAATACAAATAGAAATGTTTCGCTAGTGTACCGAACTTCGGTGATATCTCATCTAGAGTGCTCTATACAGCTTGGTCCCTGTATTTGAGGACGACATAATTGCATTGGTAACAGTTCAGAGAAAGTTGACATGACTGATTATTGGTTGAGGGTTTATTTTTGTATGGGGCTGGGTCTGTGTACATTGAGTGCAGAATAGTGGGAGATGATCTTCTTGAAACATCTAAGATCTGCAGGAACTTGAAAGGATGTGTTCCTCTATGGAAGAGACTAGAACAAAAAGGTGCAGACTTTTTTAAAAAAAAAAACAAAAAGGTGTTTTCTTTTGGAGTTGAGTTTGTGGTGTTCTGCTCTCTGGAGAGTGGGAGGCAGAGTCACTACATATTTTTAAGGCAGAAGTAGATTTATTTCCTAGTTACCCACAAATTTATGGGTATTAGAATTGAAGCTGCAACCAAATTAGCATGGTCTTGCTGAATGGCAGAGCAGACACAAGAGGCCAGCTTAACATGGAGTTTGTATGTGTGTGTGTTCTGTTTTAGTGTCAGCAGTTTGACGTCAAATTTAGGTATACCTAGTGTGGTTCCTGGCATGTTGTCCTGCACTCTTCATTGAATCAAGTTGAGCGTGGCTAATAAGGTACATTACGGATAGTATTAGATCCAAGAAAGTGGCATGCAGATTTGCTAAAAGAAGCAGCAGACCAGGGAATTGGGAGCATTTTAGATTTCCGTCATGGGGACAAAGGGATTGATTAAGGGGGAGAAAATAGATTACGAGTAAGCTTGCAGGTAATATACAAACTGATTATAGCAGTTCACAGCATGTATAGGTATGTGAAGAGAACAAGATTAGTAAAGACAAATTTAGGACCCTTGCAGTCAGAAACAAGGGAGGTTAGCATAGGGAACAGAGGTGGTAGACCAATTAAATACACACTTAGTTCTGCCTTCACCAAAAGGAGGAAACAAACAATGTCCCAATGATATTGGGGAATGTGGGGTCTAGCAAGAGGGACGAACTGAAAGAAATCAGTATTAGTAGGGAAATGGTGTTGGAGAAATTGATGGGATTAAAAGATGATAAATCCCCAGGGCCTGATAGTCTGCAACCCAGAGCTTTTAAGGAAGTGGCCCTAGAAATAATGGATGTGTTAGTGATTATCTTTCAAGTTCTATAGATTAGTGTAACTAATGTTACTTTGCTATTTTAAAAATGAGGATCATGAAAAACAGGAAATTATAGACCAGTTAGCCTGACATTGGTAGTAGGGAGAGAGTCCATTCTAAAAGATTTAGTAACAGCACACTTGGAAAACAGTGTCAGGATTGGACAGTCAGCATGGATTTATAAAAGGGACATCATGCTTGACAAATCTGTTGGAAGGACACCCTATGGATATGGTTTACTTGGATGTTCAGGCTTTCAGTAAGCTCCCAGAAAAGAAGTTAGCATGGAAAATTCAAGTGCGTGATGTTGGGGGTTGCGTACTGACACAGATAGTGATGCTTGGCAGACAGAACAAAGAAGGAATAAATGGTATTTTTTCCAAGTAGCAGCTAGTGACTACTGGGGGAACCAGACGATTCACAATATATATTAATGATTTTGAGAGAATGAAATGTAATATCTCCAAGTTGCAGATGAGACAAAGCTGGAAGCAGAGATACTTTGATTTTACAGGTTGAGTGGGAAAATGTATGGCAGACAAAGTATAATCTAGATAAATGTGAGATTCTCCATTTTGGTAGCAAAAGGAGGAAGGCAGATTATTATTTGAATGGTGGTAGATTGAGAAAGTGCAACAAAACCTAGCGTCCTTGTACACCAGTTGCTGAAAATAAACATGCAAGTACATCAGGTAGTTAAGAAGGCAAATGGTATGTTGGCTTTCATAGTGAGGGGATTAGAATATAACAAGTATACCTAATGCAGCAATTGTGTTGGGCCTTGGTGAGATCACACCTGGAGTATTGTGTGTAGTTTTGGTCCCCTTATCTGAGGAAAGATGATATTCTGGCTATGGAGGGAGTGCATCAAAGCTCTATTGGACTGATTTCTCGGGTTAGCAGGACTGATCTGAGAGACTGGATTGTTTAGGATAGTATTCGCTGTAATTTAGAAGAATGAGGGGAGATCTCATAGCAACCTATAAAAATCTAACAGGACCAGACAGGAAAAATGCAGGAAGGATATTCCTGATTACTGAGCAGCTCAGAACCAGGGGCCATGGTCCAAGGATACAGCATAGACCATTGGAGACTGAGATGAGAAATTTCTTTACCCAGAGCATGGTAAGCTTGTGGAATTCTTTGCCATGTAAAGTGATTGAAGTCAAAGCATTGACTGTTTTCAAGGAATCTGACATAGTTCTTGTGGCTAACGGGATCAGAATATGCTGAGAAACTGGGAGCAGCGTACCAAGTTGGATGATCGGCCATGATCATGCATATTGATGGCGCAGACTCAAAGGCTGCTACTAACTGAGCCAAGGCTGAAACTTAGCAGACCAAAAGTTACAGTCTACGAGTTGGGCTGTAACAAGTGGCTGAGGAGACTTGATTTCTACTAATTACATCCATGAAAATCAGGGGTGACATAAGGAAAATTGTTATTAATTGATGAGTGGATAAGATTCGAAATGCACTGCCCGATTGTGTTGTGGATACTGATTTCAATTGTACCTTTCAAAGGGAGTTGGACAGATAACTGAAGGACAAAGAAGTATAGAGATGGGAAAAAACAAGGATGTGGGGCTTAATGAATTGCCCTTTGAAAGAGCAAAAAGACAATGGGCCAAATGACCACCTGTGCTGTACTATTCTATGATTCAATCTCAATGATACCACGTATGAAGTTTAGAGCAGTTTTTGTTTTCATATTTCAAAGATAGGAACACCAATTTAGTCAGTTGAACCTGTTGTGTTGATCAATTTGAATTTAAATCTATCTTCTTATCTTGGTTGCTACTTAATCCCCAATAATTGCTTAGTGAATAATTGTTTTTTTAATTTTGATGTTTTTATTTTACCCTTCCACCCCAACAACTTTTTAGATGAAGAAAGTTCCAGGTTTCCATTCTGCTTCGTGTGAAGTTTCTCTGACGTTATCTTTGAATATCTTAATTTTTACTTTGAGTTATCCCCTGTTCTGGACTCTCCTGTTAGAGGAAATAGTTTCTTATGAACTCCTCTAAATTTTAAACTCCACAGATTTATATCACCTTTTTTACTTTTCTGTTTTGAGGAAATACGCAATTAACTTGTGCAATTCTTAAATGTGGTATCATTCTGGTGAACCTGCAATACACACCCGCAAGGCTGCTAAATCCTTCCTGATGTATACATTACTGCATATTAAATGAGCACTAACCAGTCCATTATTAAATAATAGAAGGGGGGATCACCATTGCATGGCAATTGTTGACTTAAAACTAAGAAGGCATTACGTACTCCTCGAAAATATGATCTATAAGTAATACAGATCAAATAATTGATTGTACGGGTAGTTCTCCTATAATGTGATAGTTGCATTCTTGTGTGATCCTGTGCTATAGAAGATTGCTATACCTGTACAGCAGAAAGTTCTCGTTATCCAAACAGCATCCACTATTCATCGATTGAGTTATAGCCAATTCATGGTAACGAAACACGTGTTATAGCAGAATTATCTGTGTGGCAAAATGGAAAAAGCCCTATTCCTTGTTATGGATGACTATACTTATGCAACGAGTTACAGATTTTTATGTATTTCACTGAAAAGTAACCCAGACTTTTTTTTGCTTTTTCTTGCCACAGGTCCCGTGCATCAGATGCCACTAAATGCAAGTGCAATTGACTTCTTTCAGCTCTTTGTCCCTGATAATGTTATAAGGAATATGGTTGTTCAAACAAATATGTATGCCAAAAAGTACCAAGAAAGATTTGGTTGTGATGAAGGTTGGAGTGATGTTGATCTTCCAGAGATGAAAACCTTTTTGGGATATATGATCTCCACGAGCATTCACCACTGCGAATCTGTCCTCAGCATATGGAGCGGTGGGTTTTACAGCAACAAGAGCATTGCACTGATGATGACACAAATGAGGTTTGAAAAGATCCTGAAGTACTTCCACATTGTAGCATTTCGCTCCAGCCAGACAACGCATGGACTGTATAAAATCCAACCTTTTTTGGATTGCTTACAAATGACATTTGATACTGCATTCAAGCCATCTCAAACACAGGTACTGTCATCACTGTCACTCTGAGCTATGCACTTTTGGTTGAGTATCCATTTCCAATTTCTTTTCAGAAAGACTGTCTAATGATATCAAAATATGTAGAATTTACACCTGATAATTGTTATATATGCTGTCTTCTGTTTCCACCGCCCCCCCCCCCCCCACACCCCCGGCACTGAGATGTAAATTGTATTTTAAAAAATTGCTGCCTTCCATGGCGCACTGTTCTAACAGGTGTTGTACCATGCAGTGCACTAACCACAGATGAATCCTAGCACAGCAGCCACCGTCTGCCTTCCTGTTGGCTTGCTGCTGAGATTCAGCAGATGGTGAGTTCTAAGTCTGGCTGCAATTATCAGTGGAAGCTGGGTGCATTTGCACAAGGAAAGGAATATTGATTGGAGGGAGCTTTGTGGTTTCAGGGCTTTGGGGAAACCTTGCTGCTCTTGGAATTGTTTGGCTCTTCAGAAGCTTGAGTGGGGCCACACACTGATTTCTGCATACATGCTATGGGAAAAATCACACCAAAGCAGAAATCTCAAAGAAAATAGACCATTTCAGGCTGATTATTAGTGGGTTATTTGGTATTACTAGATGCATCTGTACATGGTGGCACAATAACTTGATTTGCTTCAACTGTTTTTGTTCTAGAATATGTGATATGGAAGCTACCATCAATATAAGACCAAGAAAATCTGGTAACTTTAGAGCAGTGCCGGAAATTCTGAAATGTCCTACCTTATTTCTTTAGCCCAGGATTGTTGTTGCCAGTACTTTGCTTCCTACTTGTCATTCTGCATTCCTTATCCTTATTCAATGAAGCTTGCAGGAGGGCATGCCAGGAGCAGCACCAGGCACCCCTGAAGATGAGGTATCAACCTGGTGAAGCCACCAAACAGGATTACTTGCATGCAAAACAGCGAAAGCAGCAAGTGATAGACAGAGCTAAGCGTTCCCACAACCAACCCATCAGATCGAAGCTCTGCAGTCCTGCCACATCCTGTTGTGAATGGTGGTGGACAATTAAACAACTCACTGGAGGAGGAGGCTCCACAAATATCCTCATCCTCAATGATGGAAGAGCCCAGCACAACAGTGCAAAAGATAAGGCTGAAGCATTCGCAGCAATCTTCAGCCAGAAGTGCCGAGTGGACAATCCATCTTGGCCTCCTTCAGTGGTCCCCAGCATTACATATACCAGTCTTCAGCCAATTCGATTCTCTCCACATGATATCAAGACACTGGATACTGCAAAGGCTACCGGCCCTGACAACACTCCAGCGATAATACTGAAGACTTGTGCTCCAGAACCTGCTGCTCCCTTAGCTAAGCTGTTCCAGTACAGTTACAACACTGGTATCTACCCGACAATGTGGAAAATTGCCCAAGTATGTCCTGTGCATAAAAAGCAGGACAAATCCAACTCCCTCAATTACTGCCCTATCAGTCCCCTCTCGATCATCAGTAAAGTGATGTAAGGTGTCATCAACAGTGCTATCAAGCAGCACCGGCTCAAATAACCTGCTCAGTGACGCCCAGTTTGGGTTCCGCCAGGGCCGCTCAGCTCCTGACCTCATTACAGCCTTAGTTCAAACATGGACAAAAGAGCTGAATTCAAGAGGTGAGGTGAGTGTGACAGCCCTTGATATCAAGGCTGCATTCAACTGAGTGTGGCATCAAGGAACCCTAGCAAAACTGGAATCAGTGGGTATCAGGGAGCAAACTCTCCGGTGGTTGGCGTCATACCTGACACATTGGAAGATGGTTGTGGTTGTTGGCGGTCAACCAACTCAGCTCTAGGACATCTCTGCAAGAGTTCCTCAGGGTAGTGTCCTAGGCCCAACCATCTTCAGCTGCTTCATCAATGACCTTCCCTCCATCATAAGGTCAGAGGTAGGGATTGTGCAATCATCAGCAAACATGTTCAGCACTGTTTGTGACTCCTCCCGATACTGAAGCAGTCTATGTTGAAATGCAACAAGATCTGGACAATATCCAGACTTGGGCTGACAAGTGGCACGTGACCTTAGCGTCACACAAATGCCAGGCTTTGACCATCACCAATAAGAGACAATCTAACCACCGCCCCTTGACATTCAGTGTTGTTACCATCACTGAATCTCCCACTGTCAACATCCTGAGGATTACCGTTGACCAGAAACTCAACTGGACTCACTACACTAACACAGTGGCTACAAGTGCAGGCCAGAAGCTGGGAATACTTCAGTGAGTAACTCCCCTCCTCACTCCTCAAAGCCTGTCCGCTATCTACAAGGCACAAGTCAGGAGTGTGATGGAATACTCCCCACTTGCCTGGATGAGTGCAGCTTCAACAACACTCGAAGCTTGACACCATCCAGGATAAAACTTAACATTGTAACCCCTGGTCCTGTCTAATCTATTTAATTGTAACAAAACCTGTTCTCTCTGTTATCTTAGAAATCTGAATTAAATCAATCTCAAGTCACAACAGTTCTAACTAAGTATTCTGCAAGTTGCCTTTTGTCCCAAGCTGTTTACCCAGCTGAAGAGAAGGAATGTCTATGCTATCTGAATAGCAGACCATGTTCGTTATCAACAGAATTATTAAATGATTATTTGAGGAAAAGAGAAAATTTCTCTCATGATGGTTGTTCAAAAAGTTACTGTATTGTTGGGTTTGAGCAGGCTATAAACAATATGTGAACTCTACTACTATTTTAAAATCATTTGAAGAGAAACTATTCATTCTGCAAGTACAATCAATGAAAGAACCCTTTACTGGCAAGGACCCATTATACAGACAGCTTGCCAAACCTTAAAATAGATACTGATCAGGTTATTGTCCAGCATTCTTTTCAATTAAATAGCTGAATCATTGCTTGGTACAAAGAAGGTAGACTCTCATTTATGAACCTCTCGCTAAATAAATTTGCTTGAACAACTCATCAAAGAAACCTAGTAGGCATTCTCTATCTCAACTTCCACAAGCTTTTGTCAAAGTACTACACAAAAAATTTCCCGATAAGATCAAAGACTTCTATACTATCAATAATGTATTGAGCTGGATTGAGAACTAGCTTGCTGAATGTAGACAAGCAGTTTCAAATTGGATCTGGATCTGTTTGGCAACTGGTTATCATTCCGGTCCTTCTGTTGCAATTGTTTAGTTCCTCCTTACTACAAGTTATGAATGAATGAATTTGCCCAGATTTTCCACAATATGGAAGTAGTCAAATCACTACAAACACACGCTGGTACCAATGCAAAACAGTCCTAACTTTATTAGGAAACAAATTACAATAGCTTTTACTACAAAACAATACTACCTCCATTCCTATTTGGCCCCTTAGGCTTGCAGTACTTCCCGAATCTGTTGTAGATTTGCGCAGCTGCTCTCGTTCGTGCGTGTTCTCTCTCTCTCTGTGACTGTGAAGCTGCTGTTTTCCTCTTCCTGTCCCTCTCGGGATGGTCAGCAGTTCTTTGCCTTTTGTTATGCTGGTCTTATCAGAAGGTCCAAGAGATCAGTCTGTAGGTGAACCCTGTTTTTATGCCATTTTTGGATGGTTCTCTTAACTTTCTATAGTTTTGGCCATTCAGGGAGACTCATTTAATGGTTTGATACATTGCCAATCATATGGATGGCTTATTACTATTTCTTTTGTATAGCAGGACCTGGACCCTCCTTTTGGTGGATAATTTGTTGGGGATATATCTGTCCAGAATAACTGTTGTCTTTTGCATTATGCTAATGTCATTAGCACTTGGCTGCTATGTTTGCACTCTGTCAGGTGTTTTGGGTTTTGTAAGTTCAGAGTTTTACTTGGCTAACATGGCCAAACCGCAAGTATGTTGGATAAGTTAGCAATCCATCTGTGCTTTAGCAGACAGGATGTTGCCACACAATCTTTGGTCTTTCCCATTTTAATATATAATCTAGATGTAAGTTTGGGGACTGATATTCAGATTCATAATGACATGACAATCTATGTGGATATTTTGATGATAGCCATGGCTTGACAGCTTCAGACAGATTTGATATTTTGGGAAATTGGGCTCAACTGGTTAATTTACTTAGTGCAGTAACAAATGTGAATCAGCCTTCAGAGAAGAAGATTAAAGAGGGTGGAGAGGGTAAGACTTGTCTGTTCTACTGTATAGATCTTTAAATGTCCGTGAACAGTGCAAAGAAGCAATAAGGTACTGTCAGTGCATTATTGAGGCAATTAAGACATGACATTCTATTTGACCTTGTACAAGATCATAGTTAGGTCTTGGTTCTAATATTGTGTTCAGTTTTGCTCTTGCACAGTAGGTGATTTTGATTGAGACATTTTAAAGGGTGCATAGAAACGCCACTAGAATAATACACATTATAAAGATAGGGTAAAAGAGTTAGAACTGCAGTGACTTGAAGTTGACCTGATTCAGATTTCTAAGATAAGAGAATAGGTTTTGTTACAGTTAAATAGCTGGAGAGGACTAGGGGTTACAATTTAAGTTGTATACACCAGAGTTAGGGTCACCAGACCTGAAACATTAACTGATTTTTCTCCACAGATGCTACCAGACCTGCTGAACTTTTCCAGCAACTTCTGCTTTTGTTCTAGAGCTAGGTCAGAACCTCAACAAAAACAAAGTTGCTGAAAAAGGTCAGCAAGTCTGGCAGCATCTGTGAAGGACAAAAGAGTTAACGTTTCTGGTCCGGTGACCCTTCCTCAGTTCTGAAACGTTAACTGTTTTGTCCTTCACAGACACTGCCAGACCTGCTGAGCTTTTCCAGCAGCTTTGTTTTTGTTCCTGATTTACAGCATCCGCAGTTCTTTTGGTTTTTATTGTGTATATTATGATGTATGTGGAATTAAGGTTTTTACTTTTCTGTCATTGTGCCTTTTTGGTGTGAATTAGGGGTGATGTTCTTGGTAACCATATTGCACGTTGTTCTTCTTTCTTTGACAGCACCCCCCACCTCCCCAGGTGGAGGATGACTTGCTTCTACTCCAGGGCAATAGTTTCGGTAGTACCTAAATAGTCTAATCCTAGAGCTATAGGTGATGTCTCATGAATTGGGAGAGTGGGATGCTCTGGATTCCACATGTTCCATTTGATGATGCGCAAAGTGGTTGACATCTTCGTGAATGCTACTCCAGTTTATGCAAGGCCATGCGTTTGGGGGTCTTGCATTAGGGAGGCTTTAAGGCTGTCTTAGTGTTTCCTCTGCCCTCCTAGTGATAGTTTACTGTTGCAGAGATTGGGGTCGAGCACTTGTTCAGAGTGTCTTGTGTTGGCCATGCAGACAATATAGCCTTCCCATCGCAACTGATTGAGCATGACCAGTGACTTGCTAGTGGAGATATTCTCCTGGGAGAGGATGCCTATATTAGGTATGCCTATCGTGCCAGTGGATTTGCAGGATTTGTGAAGGAGATCACTCTCTCCAGGGATTTGTAGGGTCTGCTGCCCATGGGCAATGTGTACAGGAGGATGTTACTGCTGGGTTTGAGATCTCCGACATCATACAGTCTGTATCTCGGGTGTCTGAAAGCTACACTGTTGCATTAGAGTTTCGGTAGATTTTATCATCAATGCCTGCTCCCACTGAGAGGCTTCTGAGGTATGAGAATTGATTCATGTTGCCCAGGAGCTTGCTTTGGATTTTGATGTTGAGGGAGGTCACTGTTGTATGGCAGGACCAGACTGGTAGACAACCTTTTGTTTTCCGAATGTTTAGTCTGAGGCCCCTGTTCTCGTATGCCTCGGTGAATGCATCGGCGATGGTTTGTAGCTTGGCCTCAGTGTGCGCACATGCAGGCATCATCTGCATACTGCAGCTCAGTGATAAAGTTGGGATGATCTTGGTTCTGGCCTGGAAGAGTCAAAGGTTGAACAGTTTCTCGTCTGTCCTATAGGGTAGCTTCATGAAAATGGGATGGAGGGTTGTCGAGGAAGATGGAGAAGGGCATTAATGCAATGATGCAACTCTACTTGACCCCCAGTTTGCACCCATATTGGGTACGTGGTGAAAGTGTTTGTGAGAATCTTGACTTGCATGCAATCAGGAAGCAGGCAGAGAATGGTGATGAATTTCTGTAGGCAGCCAAATTTGAGGAGGATATTCCACAAACCGTTGTGGTTGAGAGTTGAAGGCCTTTGAGATCAAAAAAGGCCGTGCGCAGAGGTTGGTGCTGTTCTTTGTATGTTTCTTGGATTTGTTGTGTTTTGCAAATCATGTCTCCTCATTGGCAGAAGCTGCATTGAGACTCTGGAAGAAACTTTTCAACCACTGGGAGGAGGCAGTTGAGGATTCTCACAAACCCTTTTCCTGTAGTGGACAGTAGGGAAATCCGTCTGTAATTTCTTGTGTCCTTTCTTGAAAATGGTCACAATGATGCTTGAGGTCTGCCAGCATGTCCTCTTCCTTCCAGGCAAGTGCAATGAGATTGTTGACTTGTGACGAGTGCCTTTCTGCCATATTTTCATACTTCAGTGCAAATTCTATCTGCGCTGTAGGTCTTGTTTTACAGCTGTCAGGTGGCTTTCTTGACCTCCTAGTGGATTGGAGGTGCTGAGATGGTGACGAGTAGTATGTTGTGGGATGGTGTCCAGAGCACTAGTACTGAAGGCTGTGCCTTGATTGAGGAGTTCTGAGAGTATTCTCCAGTGGATGCTGACTGCCTCTTGGTCTTTGAACGACTCTCTGCTTTTTGGCTCTGAGCGGATTAGGTCCATGGGTACTCGGACTGTAGGTGGCTTTGATTGCATCGAAGAAGCTTCACACTTCATGGTTGGCAGTGTAGAGTTCTGGTTTGCGATCTGTATTTGCTAACTTTTTTATGTGGTTCAAATCATCCTCAGATCCCTGATTCTGAGACTGGACTTACTTAGGAATGTAAAATGAAGAAGGCAGTAGACAGATGTTTCAGAGCAGAAGAATATCTACGTTTATCAGATACAAAAGGTATTTATAATACAAGAAATAAAGGCAAATGTAATAAATTGTAAAATTAACACAATCAACAATGAGGAGGATAGTAATTAAATACACTATTAAATCAAATACAGGCTAAACACTGTTAGAACTAAACAGCAGTTTTAATCGCAAGACTTTAAACAGACGTCCTACCCTTGGGGTTCCCTGCACTGTCACCACCTATCTTCCCTTCCCTTCCCTGCCAGCCAGGTTGGAAACTTTGGGGTCTCAAAAGTTCAAGGCCACCACTAGGGAGAAAATGCGATTTTGAAGTACTGCTGACTCTTGCTGCTTGCCGTAGTCTGGATGAAGACTTCAGACTGTTTAGGCCTTCAGTCTGGGTTGAGTCAGCTGATGCGGTAGAACGTGCATTGGATTTATTAGGTGAATGCTTGGTTTTCCTCACTTTGTGGTGGTTTTGCGGGCTGGTCTTTACCTAAGGATTTGTCTGAGGCCTTGTGGTGTTGGTCGGGTCGGTGGTTTTCGGAGGTTGTTGGTTCTTAAATCGGCTGATTGTGATCGGTTGCTGTTGGTTCCCCTTGTTCAGAACTGACCTGTGTCGTTAAGTTTTGGAATTGCTGTTGGGATGCCTCTTCCAGAGGTAGCTGTGCAGATAGTGCTCAGAGGGATAGCTGTTGGCATCCCTCTTCTTCTGGAGATAGCTGTGGGGACAGCTTTTGGGGAGACAGCTCTTTTGGATGAGATCGGGGCCTACATTATACTAATTGTGCACCTCTTATCTTGGTGCCAAATCTGCGCTTGCCATTGTGTTATTGGTGAAGTCAGTTGGCTTCCCAGTTGTTAACAAGTATGTATAAATGTATTTTGAGTGAGGTTGAATGCTTGATATCTCTCAATATTGATTGAAGTTGAATGTCTGGTATCTGTTTAGGCTTCATTATGTCTGGGTTAAGTAGCCCAAAGTTTAAAAGTTAATTTCAGTTTAAAATGTTAGGTCTAGTTGATTTCTTAGAGTGAAGGTGTAAATTGGATTTTCAGGTTGAACAATGGTCCCAGACTGAAATCATTCTGGCTCTGTGTATTTGTTGCAGCCTGAGCTTAGGTTTTTGTCCAGTATTTTAGATGTTAGAAAAGTCCCAGGATCTTGGTCCACTATTGTAGGATTTTTGCTCAATCCTACATATCCACCTTTTGATACTCTACATCCTAGAGTAGGATCCTGGTTGAGCAAAAATCGAGACGCAAAACCTAACTTCACAAGTTACCTAGACCCTAACACACACACTTCATCCCTTGAAAGACAGTGCATTGTCCCCCAGAAAGAAAACACCAGGCAGGATTAGGGGAAATCAAAACATACATATATACTGTACGTAGTGCAGTATACACCAAAACTAACTTACACCTTAAATACATTTTTACAAGTTTGTCTTTTCCGTGGGAAAACAAGGTACTTCCCAATCGAAGGTTCCTTGCACCCCACTGCCCCATAGGAACCTGCAGACATGGGGAGAGGGAGAGGGACCTCCGGCTTATTGTATACTCTCTGGTGTTAGAGTCTGCGGGCTCAATACCTTGCCGTCCAACTGATCCCCCTCGGGTTAGTGTGCCCTAGTATGTTTAGTGTACATGTCTACTTGGTTTGTGTTTCCAAAACTCTAGCTGGTGGAACCCTCTGAACATCTCCCAGAATAACGTTTTGTGCAGTCACCCTGACTCTTGTGGGCATCGTTCGGGTAAGTGAGTCTTAAGTTTTTAAACTTTAGTGTAATCGAGGCTGCAGTCTAGTGATCCCACTCCTCCTCAGAGTACCAAGCCATACCCTGGTCCTCTGGGGCTTGCAGGACACCCATCTAGTGAAATGTCCCCCTTACCGCTGGGGCCTACTTGTTCTCCCTTCTATTAGGGCAACAAAGCAGCAAGAACAAACTTTGTCTATCTGACTGACCTTCTCCGTGGACACTGAATGCAAATGCAGCTTCGCCTTTCAGACGTTCTCAGGCTCGGCCCCATATTTAAAAAAAAAAAAAAAATCCAACATCTTACAGCTTACACAAATTTTATCCCTAAACTCTAAATGAACTATATACACTCAAAACTGTACAATGCCACCTGTCTCCAGGTGGCCACCCTAGAACCTGAAGGTTCTGTGTGTCCTGCAGCCATTGGACAGCAGGTATACCAGGGACCACGGTGTCCTCCGCTTCAGAGCTTGGTGAGTTCTCCTTGGTACCTGACCCCTAACTGGGGAACCTCCTGAGTCCCAAACTATGGGTTGGCTAACTAGCCCTTTGAAGCAGTTCTGCCCAGGCCTTTCAGCCTGTGTGACTTGGGTTTCCTCTGCTGGCTTCCCACCATCTGGGGCCTTTGTCTGAGTGCCATTTCCCCTCTTTGCACCCACCATTCTTGGCATCCTTGTTTGTATGGTGATTTTCGAGGTCAACCAGCTTACACTGGTTGTGGAATAATTTGGTTCGCCGGGGCAATTCGACAGCATAAACCATCAAGCTCACCTTGTCCACAATGCTGTATGGACCCATGTACAGCAGCTCAAAGACCCCCCACCCAAGCAAAATTCCAGACCATGACTTGGTCCCCCACGTCCCACCCCTGTTGTTTGTGGAGCTCTAGCAGCAATCGTTTGCTCTGGTGCTGTTTTCTCATGTTGCTAGTGGCCTGCTAGTGGATCTGCTACTGGTGTTCGTACAGATGCCTGACAAACTGATCCTGGTTTGCCTCCCTGAGCTGACTATCTGTGAGCACTGGGGCTAACACATGGGTGGGGTTATGCATAACCTTTCCAATCATGATCTTGTGTTGGGGGAGAGGGTACCTCGTGCTTCTAGATTGGCTGGCTTGGACCCTGTTGGGACAAGTGAGCGAGTCTCCTATCTACTTCTACAATTTTTCTTTAATTGTCCTTCATTCTCCTTACAGTACTCGATGATTGCAAGTTGTGGGCAACATGCCATTTCCCCTCTATCTCCACTACCTTAAGAGTGGCCTGCATAACCTGCCCTGTGAAGTGGTTGCCCTGGTTGGACTCCGCATTCTGTGGTAGTCCCCACCGAGAAAATACCTCCCTCACCAGGATTCTTGCAGTCCTTATTGCTGTGGCTGTTCAACATGGAAAGGCTTAAATCCACTTGGTGAAAACATCTACCAGGACCAGGCAGAATCTGTAATCCCCCTGGCACCTCAGGTGACCGAGTGTCCCTGACTATCCTACAGTCCGCTCCTGCCTCACCACCCTGCCGCTTGCTCTTCCTTGCCTGCCTGGGCTGCACCCAGGCTTATCAAGCAAACCATGCCTCTGGCCTGGGACAGAGCTAGGCTCAGCTTAAGGATCTACTCCTAGCAGGGAATGTGCTCTCCCTCTGACCTTCACTGACTCCCTTATCTCTGCCTTCCGTTCCTTGACTTGCCTGTCCAGTACCTGGACCTGTCGCTGAAGGCAAAGGAGCCAGATTGCCGCCTTTGTGGAGCACTTATGCTCCTTGCTGTAAGTCACTGGGTTGCTGCTTCCCCTGGACATTCAGCTCTCAAGAGATCAATAACCCATTTCTTTGATATTTTCATCTTTTTAAATACATGGGAGGAAATCTTCTCCATCAGAGACTTTGCTTTGAAACACCAGGGTTCAATCAGTAATTTGCTGATTTTTTTTTTTAGGTGGTTCAAACCACCCCCACATCCCTGGTTCTGCACACTGGGAATGTGAAGTGAAGAAGGCAGTAGACTTATATTTCAGGGCAAAAGAGTTTCTGTATTTAAATAAATATGAAAAATGTAAGTATAATACAAGGAATAAAGGTAAATGCAATAAATTAACATTATCAATTACACAGAGGACAATAATTAAATATACTTCTAAATTAAACACTATTAGAACCTTATCAGCAGTTTTAATCGCAGATGCTTGGAGAATGTGATCCCTCTTGCTTTTTGTGACAATAATTCTTGGCATATCCTCCTCAGGGTTCCTCCTTTCCCTTTTTATGCAGCACTTTGGGCAATCTCGCATGTAGTGAGCAATGCTAGAATCTATTGTTTCAGTAGTATCCAGATTTGCTTCCATGTAAACACATTGTTCTTCAGCCTGATTTGTACTACTACAAACAGTATTTGAAGGAATTTAGCAAATGCAAATTAGGAGCAGGAGTCAGCCGTTCGGCCCCTCAAGTCTGTTCTACTGTTCGATTTAAAATTATGGCTGATCGGATTGTAGCCTCAACCCACTATCCTGTCTGCCCAATAACCGTTTGACTCCTGGTGTAGTGAAGAATCTATCTACCACTGCCTTAAAATATTCAATCTCCTACATCCAATGCTTTCTCATAGAGAGTTCCAAAGGCATCTAACCCTCTGAGAAATTTCTTCCTCCTTTCCATCTTAAATGGACGACACTTTATTTTTAATCTGTCCCCTAATTCTAGTCTGATCCACGAGAGGAATCCTCCTGTTAGCATCCATTGTGTCCATTTGCCACAGGCTCTCATAGTTCAGTATGAGCACCTCTATTCCTCTAAACTCCAATGGGTATAAGCCTAACACTTCCTTGTGGGATAAGCTCTTTCATCCCAGAAATCCGAGATAGTAGGAACTGCAGATGCTGGAGAATGAGATAACAAGGTGTAGAGCTGGATGAACACAGCAGGCCAAGCAGCATCAGAGGAGCAGGAAGGCTGACGTTTCGGGCCGAAACCCTTCTTCAGAAA
>NC_063336.1:83170595-83216748 GCF_021869965.1 Rhincodon typus | reverse complement strand
GGGCCGAAACATCAGCCTTCCTGCTCCTCTGATGCTGCTTGGCCTGCTGTGTTCATCCAGCTCTACACCTTGTTATCCCAGAAATCAGTTGGATGAACCTTCTCTAAACTGCTTCTAACTTAATTGTTGTTTTAAATAGAGGCAAAATCTGTATGCAGTGCTCTCTCTTTAAGTATGCCATGTATATTTTAACTTTCCTGGAAATAGTGAAAATATAACATTCCGTTTGCCAAATCACTAGCTGCACCTGGATACAATTTTGTTGGGATTCATTTACCAGGACATCCAGTTCGGCCTGGACCTCTGAGTTTAGCATTCTCTCTACAGTTAAATGTACAATTCTACCATAATATGCAGCTTTTACGCTCTTGCTGCTGAAATAGACAAGTTCCTGTTTTTTTTTCCATGTTATACACTTTGTCAATTTTTTTTGTATGTTCTCAACCTATCTTTGTCCCTTTGGAGACACCTTTTCACAACTTATTTTCCTACCTATCCTTTTGTCATTAGTAAATTGAGCTACATGTGTTTGGTCCTTTCATCCAAGTCAATGTAGATTATAAATATTGAGGGAGAACCATTGATTCCTGTGGCACTCTGCTCATTTCATCCTGCTGACCTGAAATTGACCATTTATCCTTGCAGTCTATTTCCCATTAGACACGCAATCCTCTGTGGATGCTAAAATGTGACCCCCTGCATCATGAGCTCTTAGTTTGTGCAGTAACTACGGCTGTGTAATGGCAGAGACACACCTTTGTCAATGTCAATGTCAATGTCACTTGCCATCCGATGTGCCTGCTCTTGGCCTTTCAGTAAATACCACCTGACTTGACGACTCAAGCTCTGGTTGTCTGGACAAACCGCATCCAATTGTGCTAGCCTGTTCAACCATGGTGGGAATAAAGTGGCAGATTAGCCATGATGGTGTGACTGGCAGAATAAGTTTTTAGAAGATCTTTAAAGATGGTGCCATATGTCACTGACATTGTTACACTAACTAATCTTGTAACTGAAGAAGCTGTACCTAGTACCTTTGTATCTAAGATGGTGCGGTAAGTGGCGATTTTAAAACTTTTCAGTATACTCTTTTGAATACATGTGGCAATAAAGCTAATTCTAATTTTAATTTAATCAGGCTTCCTATCCTTGGAGTCCCACACACTATCACCATCTGCCTTCCCCTCTCTGTTAGTTAGGTTGGAACTTTGGGATAACCAGGCATATAGAGCTGGATGAACAAAGCAGGCCAAGCAGCATCAGAGGAGCGGGAAAACTGACGTTTCGGGTCTGGACCCTTCTTCAGAAATGGGGGAGGGGAAGAGGATTCTGAAACAAATAGGGAGAGAGGGGCAGGCGGATGGAAGATGGATAAAGTAGAAGATAGGTGGGGAGGAGACAGACAGTTCAGAGGCGGGGATGGAGCCAGTAAAGGTGAGTGTAGGTGGGGAGTTAGGGTGGGGATAGGTCAGTCCAGGGAGGACGGACAGGTCAAGGAGGCGGGATGAGGCTGGTAGGTAGGAGGTGGGAGAAGTGGATAGGTGGGAGAAAGGACCGACAGGTTAGGGAGGCGGGGGCGAGCTGGGCTGGTTTTGGGATGCGGTCGGGGGAGGGGAAATTTTGAATCTTCTAAAGTCTGCATTGATATCATTGGGCTGCAGGGTTCCCAAACGAAATGAGGTGCTGTTCCTGCAACCTTTGGGTGGCATTGTTGTGGCACTGGAGGAGGCCCAGGATGGACATGTCGTCCAAGAAGTGGGAACCCTGCAGCCCAATGATATCAATGTGGACTTCACAAGCTTCAAGACCTTGGGTTTTCTATACATTTTGTTCAGAATGAAGAGAACTCAACATGCACTTAGTATTTGGCACTGAAATGCGCGTAACAGCTTTCCAGAGCTTTCCCTGTTGCAAGGGGTCATACCCATCATTCCTTGTACTGTGATGTGCATTGAGGAATTGATAACTTTTGCTTGTTACAAGAGATATTCAGGCCATACCAGTGCGTGCACATGAACCATGGATCATGCATCAGCCATGATCTTATTGAATGGCAGAGCAGGCTCAAAGGGTCAAGTGGCCTCCTGTTATTCTTTGTTCGTATTGTTTTCTAATCTCCCTTATCTCATTATAAATGGGGAAAAAAAATCAATCTCCATGCTGTAGTGAGCAAAAAATTGCTGAACATTCCATCTTCCTACAAAGGTTGGAAATAGTAAGTGATGGCTGTGTGCAGGAAAACAGTGTGATGGTGGTATTTGAGACATCCTCATAGAAGGCTGTCAAGGCAGTGTCATGAGAGCATGTCCTAACTTATGCTTGAATTGAATCATACGCTTGAGAAGGATGAGAGATTGTTGATGTGGGTCTTGGTTTCACTAGCCAGAACTGAAGCAAAAAGTTAGAAATGCTGATTTAAGCATAACTTACCTTAATGATAGTCACTAACAAAATAAATCAAATTAATCCTGTTTTAATCAAGACTGAGTAGCAATTTGTTTGCAATCTCACAGAATAAATAATAAAGAATTCAAAATTTGTGCACCATATACACGCATTGCTAAAGTAGTTGACCTGACTTCGGATAATTCAGCATTATGACGTGATTTCAGTATACCACAACAATGGAAAGTCAAAAACCCATCAAATTGTGGTGTGACTTATGCAACATTTTGGACTGAATCGTTTTGTCTCAAATCTAACTGATTATTGAAGACTCCATTTCCCCAGACTGATCATCAGGAAGCCTTTGAGGGTGGGAAGTTCTCCCCCATTCCATTACTACCAAAAGGAAGGGAAAATGACTAACTGTTTTTGTTGCATTCAGTTGTACTTTGAAGATGCTTTTATATTTAAAAATATGAGCAGTTCCATCTTTTTTTGTGACTAAAAGGTACCTTTATTTTGGTGCTGTAGTCAGTATGGATATATCCATCTGAAGAATGTGGCAAGAATGTGTGAAGAATTTGGAAAGTCTGTCATTTATCTTTCCAGACTTAATTTTTCACATAAAAGGCTGTCCAGTTTGTTTTTTTTAATTCATTCATGGAATGTGGGCAACACTGGCTAGACCAGCATTTATTGTCCAGAGGGCAGTTAAGAGTCAAGCGCATTGCTGTCCACGTGGAGTTGCATGTAGGCCAGATTTCCTTCCCTACTAGACATTAGTGAACCAGATAGGTTGTTCTGATAATTGACAGTTTCATGGTCATCGTTAGACCCTTAATTCCAGGTTTTAAAAAATTGAATTAAAATTCCACCATTTGCTATGACAGGACTTGAACCAGGTCCCCAGTACATTACCTGGGTCTCTGAATTACTAATGAACAATAATACCACTAAGCCGTCACTTCCCCAATTAAAAATTTGTGCACGTATTGAATTTTACTTTCAGTGACAACCATCAAGGGAAACTACCATTTTCACCACAACATGGGTGGTAAGCTGGCAGATCATTCTGTACCCAATTTTCATTCTTTTTAAAATCAATGAGGGGTAAATAGTGGGCAAGCAATCTGCTCTGTCAATTCACAGCCTAAAGTGAAAATTACGCCCATCATTCACTTTTAAAATTAAACCACCATCATCGCTGTCTTCCTCAATGTATTTTTTATTCACATTCAACTATGACTTTTAAAATCTCCAAGATTTTCTTGGCAATATTGAATGTTCAAAATCTGTTTTGACTTTGTGCAATAATTCATGCATCCACTCCATTTATACTGTCCTTTCAGGGACTTTAAGCCCACCATGTAACATCAATTCTTCTGATGTGTCATGCAGGTGTGTATGGAAAGTCAGATGGTGGTGTTATTGTAGCAGTGTACTGAGGCTGAACAGTTTGAGCTGAATTTATGGAGCATTAGATGGAGCACACAGCTCAAAAACAGGCTGTTTAACTGGTCTAGTATGGTTTTCATGTTTCATATGAGCATTCTTCCCGCCTCTCTCTAACTCCATTAACCTATATTTCTTTGTCATTTGTAGCTTCTCAATGCATGTATACAATTCCATTAGCCTGAACCCTTGTGGCAATGCATTTTGTGGTCTCAATGCTCCCATTTCTACTTGGTGGCCTTGCCTTTGCTCTGGAATTCCCTTGCTAAACCTCTTGCACGCTCATGTGAAATGTCCCCTTTTTGTTTCTGTCTATCTGTCTGCCTGCTCTGTGCAGCCACATGTGCATAATGTGCTGGTAGTGAGCTGTGAATATAAACCCTATTGTATGTGTCTCCGTGAAGCTCCCATTGCTCTTACGCCTATTGAACAAATGCTTTTTTTTCTTAAAGCTTGCTTTCCACGACTGCTATCTTGTCCAGCTGAGTGGCAGATTCTGTGGGTAAGAATTTGGTCCTGTCATTTTAAGAATGATGAGCATTTTGTTGATAAAGCTCGTCAAGAATGTCTTTTCCAGTCTGTCGGGTTTACTGAAATGCATGTCTGGGTTGGCCTTGAAGTCTTGCAGCTCTGCCAGACATTCACATTGCATGTGAAAATCAGACAAGGCAATATATGTGCACCAACTCAGCTAGACGTATCTCCAAAGATTCACTGCCTTTGGTGGAAACTGAATTTTGGTGAGGAGCTGGGAGTAGAATTCAAACTCTGCAAATACCTGTTCCTGTTTGTTGAATAAAAGTACTCCAAAATCCCTGCTTTCAAGCAGCACCTGGTCAAAGATTTATTGTGTATAGTGCCATCGTTAATTGTAGTGCCGAACCACTTCCACCTAAGTGAATTTATAATGCTGGTGTGTTTTAAATGAGTACTGTTCGGTCTAGTCACTTATTGAAGCAATAAAGTTGGCGTAGTCCCAGAGGATCGTAAGGCTACTGTCACTAGAGAGAGATGATTGTTGGTGAGTTTAACCTGAGGATCACCACACCTCAGGTGAGAGGGGAGGTTGATAAGGTGGAGACTTTCATAGTGACCTCAGCTGTAATGGGAATTGAATCACACTGCATTGCAAACATTGGCATAAATAGATCAAATATCAGAATGAAAAATATTGTGCACTTCAATCCAAACAGAGCCTAGGCACAGTTTAAGCTAGGAACTGGAATTTGTCTGTCTTTTATACTATCTGTGCATTTGAAAATGAAAATGTGAATTTTCAGCTGCATTTGGATTTGGATATGGATTTCGAATGTGATTTTTCATCAGTTTTGATAACATAATTAATAAAATATAGGAACTTCCCAAAGTATTTTAGCTTCTGATTTTAGAAACATCTGAGTTATTAATGAAAGAATAATATTAAAATTGAGAGCCAGATTAGGAACTGGGACTGGATCTGAGAGATTAAAGATTGCGGGATTAGTCAGTTATGCACAGTTTTATTGGGGGTCAATGCTTGAATGCTTATGTTAATCTACATACTACTATATCTGGATGGCAGCTGAATTATTAACTTGTCATATTTGTCAGCAACGTTAAATAGAGGAAACAATGAAGATATGAGCAAAGATTATGGAAGCTGTAGCTTGATTCTGCCTTTTGAGGCGAATGTCACTGAGATATTTGGCTTGTCTTTGGGAACATAGTCACTCACTATATACTATCACAGTTAAGGTTGAGAAACTATTACATGGTACGAGCAAAACAAAGAGAACCCTCTAGGTAGTGGCTTTAGCTGCTTCATCAACAACATTCGTTCTGTGATGAGAAAGCCATCACATCTTTTTAATTTTGGTGGTTTTAGCATTGGTGAATCCCCCACTATCACTACTTCGCTTCTTTCCAGAACTAGAAACTATACAAGATCAGTCATAAAATACTGTGGCTACAAGAACAGGTTAGAGGGTAAGAATCTTGCAACAAACAACTCATATCTCCTGATTTCCTAAAGCCTATCTGCCATTTGCAAGGCGCAAGTCAGGAATATGTTGGATTACTCTTTACTTGCCTGGCTGAGTGCAGGTCCAACAATACTCAAGATGCTTGACAACATCCAACACAAAGTAGCCTGCTTGATTGGTGTCACGTCCACAAATGTTCAGTCCCTCCACCAGTCGTGCTCAGTAGCAACCATCTGTACCATCTACAAGATGCACCGCAGAACATAAAAACGAGGAAAACTAGCATATATAAGTTCTTCTCCAAGCTATTCCCATTCATGACTTGCAAGTATCACCGTTCCTTTGTTGCTGAGTCAAAATCGTGGAACTCCTTCCCCAATGGAATTTTGGATGTACCGACGCCAAATGTACATGCAATTGTTCAAGAAGGCAACTCGCCACACCACCTTGTGGGTAACTGGGGATGAGTAATAAATGCTAGCCTGGCCAGTAACGCCCACATCCCATTAAGCAATTTCTTTTAAAAAAAAACAAGTTTCTGTAAGTCAGTAAAAAGTGAATTAGAATACTGCGTTCAATTCTGGTCTCCCTGCTATAGGATTGATTCTAAACTTGAAAGGGTTCAGGAAAGATTTACAAGGACGTTGCTGGGTTTGGAGGATCTGATCTACTGGGAGAGGCTGACTAGGCTGGAGCTTTTTTTTGGGGAGTGTCGGAGGCTGAGGGGTGACCTTGAAGGTTTATAAAATCATGAGGGGCATGGATAGGGTGAATAGACAAGTCCTTTTTTTTTTCCCCCAAGGTAGGTGAGTACAAACTAGAGAGCATAGGTTTAAGGTGAGAAGGGAAAGGTTAAAAAGGAACCTGAGGGTGACTTTTTCGTGCAAGAGGTGTTGCATGTATGGAATGAGCTGTCAGAGGTGGTGGTAGACGAGGATATAATTACAACATTTTAAAAGGCATTCAGATGAGTACATGAATAGGAAAAGTTTGGAGGGATATAGGCTGGCAAATGAGGTAAGGTCAGATTGGGATATCTGGCATGGGCAAGTTGGACCAAAGGCTCTGTTTCCATTTTGTGTAACTCTGAAATACTGTGAATTTTGGAAAATTGAAAGAAGGAAATGCTCAGCAGTCCAAGCACCGTAACCTGAAAAAGGAAGAATTAACTTTTTAAAGTTGAGGATTTCTCTCTATAGAAATGCTAAAAATATAAAAAATCAACTCCATTAACTGATTCAGAGCATAAGGACAAAATGAAGATCTGTAAGATAGAAGGTAGAAATGAATACGACATTATGATGGAAATTCTTGTTGCAGTGAAAAACCTCTAATTTCCTTCACTTCCTCCAAATGATAGGTTTCAATATGGGAAAGGGTATGGATTGTTTACCTTTTCGAGGGGCACAAACATTCTTTGTTCATGGTCTATTTGGGTCATTTACCTTTTTTAAATTTTGAATACACTGGTGCAGTTTCTTGCTGTTTCCCACAGCTGAAATATTTTATTTTCTTCAGTCTCAACCCTTCCCTCACCTTCTACTGGTCTACTACCAATCTCTCTTTCTTCCTTGACTTCCTTAGCTTATTCCCAAGCATTAAGATATCAACCAATAGCTAGTATTAATCTATTGAAGTACCTGTATTACAGTTTATTCTATTCTCTCAGTTTCTTTGTTTCCATCGCAACTGCTCTGACCATGCTGCCTCTGTGCTAGTACTTTTGAGAGGTCTTTTTCCTTCAACTGAGGTAACCCTCCTCTGTTTGATAGGCCTTTGATTGTGTTTGTTTTATTTGCAATATTTTGCATTTCCTGCCAAAAAACAGAGGGTTAAGTGTCCTCGCCTTCCATCTCAAATTCAAGGCATCATCCTTCTGTTTCAGCCATCGCCAAATGCCTCTTTCCCTCTCCTCTCCCTTTAAGTGTTCTGAAGGCACCGATTCTTGCTTGGCTTCAACACACATTATTCCTACAGTACATTCTTGTGTAAGTGCAGGGGATTCAATCTTGTGCTTTCACCAGCTTCCTTCCAAGTGGCTTAGTGATTGATATGCACAGTACTTTGTAGAATCCAGTACAGATTTATGTTTGTAATTTTGTTTTCCTCAGGGGAAGGAAAAAAGAAACACCAGAATAGGTGATTACTGTGCTGCACGTTATCTTTCAGTCCACAAATGTGACCCTGGACTTGTGGTTGTTTGTTATTTTAATTTCCAGTCCTGCTCCCACTCCGACATTCCTGCCCTTGACCACCTCCACTGTTTCATTGAAGTCCCAGGGACGGTGGTTCACTCTTTTTAATTAGGTACTTTATATTCTGAACTCAACATCAGATGATGAGCATTGTTTGTTTCCTTTGTTTGGACAGATGTTGGTCATGGTTAAATTGATGGTTTGGTGTGGAAAAATTGTAAACATTGATTTCTTATACACTACTACACTTCTGCCTTCCACCCTATTGCATTTACCATTTGTTCTTTCCTCTGTTTCCCAGGCCATTTTGCCCACCTCTACTTAATTTAAAAAGTTAAATCTTGAATATTTTCCATTTCAGTCAAAAGATAATCAAGCTGAAATATCAGCTACATTCTGTCTCTACAGTTGTTGCCTGACTGGCAGGTTAGTTTTGATTACTTTTTTTTACTCAAGCGATTTAACTTTGAAAAAATCTGAACCTAGTTGGGATCGACAAAGTCACTGAACCCACCAGTGTTTGTTTTTTGATGCTGAGAAACTAAAGAATACATTGGTGGTTTGAGTTGTATTCCTTCCAAGCAGATGCTGCTGGGGAGGAATTAAAATTTGATGGTTTACCTTTGAAATTTAACTTTGGAAAGCCCCCCAGTTTAGAAAAGTTTTTCCTCCTGTTTTATTTTCATATCAGTTGGATAAACATTGGAATGTGGGCTCTCCCAATGCACAGACAGGGCTATAGAGTCTTCTGGCTACTTATTTGAAAATTAGAACCGAAGTTTTCCATCCATTGAGATAACTGGCCAGACATTTACGTTCAGCCTGTGGACCCTGTCTGCCATTCAATTAACGTATGGTCTTATTCTCTGAAGTTGATGGAATGGCCACATTTGAGCTAAGATTTTCCTGTGCAAGGCTTGCTGATATTACATACCTCCAGAAGATTTCACCCTTGACTCTAATGCAGCACTTAGCTTCATTCTCTCCGAACAAGAATGAACACTGTGCATTTGTATGCTTGCCTTGTATCTTTGAAAGGGTAGGCACAGTTGCATATAATAGTTGACTATTGATTGCAGCTTCTGGGATACATAAAAATGACTGAGGCATGAGATTTTTTCAATTGATTTTAATTATTGAACTTGGGCTGAAAAACAAAGAATTGTTGTTATTACTTCTAGAATCCAGAAGGAATCATGGAGTGTTTGTGGTAAGTGAGGAAGCTATCACTTTCCATGAGATGCAAGCATTGCTGGCAAGGCTAGCATTTGTTGCCTGTCCCTAATTACCCATGAACAGAGTTGTTTGCAGTGAATTAGGAGTCACTCACATTGCTGTGTCTGGAACCATCTAGGGCAGACTAGAGCAGGATGGCACATTTCCTTCCTTTTATAGTTCGAGTGAACCAGTTAGATTTTCCACAACAGTCAAATGATAGTTTCATGGTCACCATTACAGATCCTACCTTTTTTAAAATTAAATTTAATTGACTGACGTATCTAAATTCCATCAACGGCTATGGTGGCACTTAAACACATCCTCACCCAGCATTAGTCTAATCTTGCTAGTTCAGTGACATTACCACTAACACAACTTCCCTTAGAATAGGAACCATAGTCTGAGTCAAATTTGAAGAGCGCTTTGGAGATTTTGATCTGATTTATGCTAATTATTTGGTCGCTTATCCATCCTCTTAGCAGAACTATCTGCAGGTCCTTCTGAAGGATCATCTTCCCTCTGCAAACCCACATGTAGCTGGTTTGCATTTTCAATTGTTCAAACGTCTTAATATTAGTGTTTTCTAACTTGTGATCTTTAATGGCATCTACCCACTTCAATCCAATGCTATGCTTTTTGCAATAGCCTCTTAAAAACCTCTTCTTCTTTGTCCAAGTAGAAATTGTCTCTAACCATCACTTTGGACAAATCCCTGGAATGGGAAACCAATGAAGTCATTCTGTATATTCTAAAATCCGTAAGTGTTTACTCACAATTACATACCGTACACTCAGCAGTGGCTTCCTGAAGCTTTGCGCAAATTCTTGACTGCTACTTATACAATTGCCGTTCAAATGACAACTTCATCTTTATCCACCAGTACTTAAGAACACAGTTGACCAAAAGGGAGTTGATGGCTATCAGGGATAGGTGGAAATGGAGAGTCGTGGCCACCATCAGATGCTATTGAATGGAGGAGCAAACTTGACAGCCAAATGGATTATACCTCCTAAGTTGTATATTTTTATGCTCACTGAAAACATTAACTGTTTATACAGTTTTAAAATTACTAATTCCCTTTGAAATTGTGTATATCAGCAATTTACAGTACTTTGTAGCGTAGAGAGTTAGATCTTATGAACTGCAATTTCTGGTTTAAGCTGGTAGACGTTGTCAATTACGAACATTTCTAAATCATTGCCTGATAAATGTCTGAAAATGCACTTTCTCCAGATTTTACTTTTTTTTTCGATTTTTATGACGTTGTTGCGAAGAACAGTGTTTCCAGCAAAAGCTGCTTACATAAAACTCAACTCATCCAAAATGTTGATCATAATTTGACTTGCATCACGTCCTGTTCACTCATCCATGTATTGGAAGCAGAACTGGCCACCACTTTAAAACTTTTATAACTATGTCTTCTCATTCCACTATGGCCTTAGCCCTTCCTATAACTGATGTCCCATAACCTCCTAAGATCACTATGGTCCTTCAGTTCTAATCTTGAGCATTGTATAGGATGGCCTGAAAGACTAAAAGTTAATGATATTCGACAGCTGCATGAGAAGATAAATTGTATAGGATGGACTGAAGAGTGAAAATTGCTGATGATATTTGACAGGCTGCATGACCTTGGATGAATCCTGTGAACGTTCCCGTACATGCCGCAGAGAGCACAATTTAAAAAGAAACTTGTTTTCTGGACGAACGAGCAGTTTCATCTATTGTATCTGTTGTGGTTGTTTGCGATACTGTGTGTGTGTGTGTGTGTGTGTGTGTGTGCGAGAGAGATTCGTCCCAAGGCTACTGGACTTCACATCAGCTCGGAATTGTGAACACTGCCAGGAACAAACCTAAGCCTCCAGACCAGCCGTCCATTGACGGGTCACCGACAGGCAGAAGAACATGAGACTTGTTGCTTTTTTTTCCCATCTGTTCTTTTCCATTTATTATTGCCATTTTAATCACTATTCTTACTTGATAAACATTCATATTTAAGCAAATTGCTGTGGTCGAGCCTTCCCTTAATTATATTTACCCGAATCTGAAAAGAACCACTTGGATACATTCTGTGATCCAAGGCAAGCATCCCAAATATTTTTCCTTTCACCATTGGGTCTTTGCCTTTACCTGACAAAACCCCCCCAGTTTGTATCCTCTGCCCCGTCTCTATCTCCTTTCCAAGATGCAGTTCAAAATGTAATTCTTTGACCAAACTTTTTGTCACCTATCTTAATTCTTCCTTTTACGTGGTGAAGGCCAAGTTTTGTCTGAATACTCTAGCTAAGTGCCTTGAGACATTTCAATATGACAAAGGTGCTATATTATTTTCTCCGATGCAAGTTTTCTCAAGGGAATGTTTTGCTTGAAAGACTATTTCTAAATGAATTTAGAGCTGAAGTCATGGTTTGAGTGGGTTATGACCTAGTGGCCAGAATAAAATTCCTTGGAGGAGGAAATAAACAAAATGGTGCTTTGATTTCTCAACAAATATTCTTGACAAATAATCCTTTGTTTTCTCAAGGTCAACAAAAGAAACTGCTGGTGTTTATTTCATGGTATTCTTGCAATTAAAGTTACACAATTCACAAGGAGGCTGCTCAGCCTATCTCATCTGTGCCACTAATTTAATTATATTGCCACTAGATCCCTATGGCATTACTCAGAGTAATTGGAAGACGAAGTATTGAGTCATGTGTTCACAGCCATTTAAGTAAAATTCCTTTTCTTGTGTTAGTTTACAGTTCTTGCAAATGCACTAGGAAATTAATTTTAAAAGGTATTTGATTTGGTGAAGACTTGAGTAAGTGGCTTTTATTGTTTTCTCTCAAATGTGTAGTTGATGTGTAGTAAGTTGTCCAAATTAGAGGTAAGTATTTGGTTAGCAGTGCTGTGTTCTGGTACCCGAGTTTGGCAGATAGGGCGGCTTTGGATTGATGGAGGAGAGAGCAAAATTTGTTCATGGGTTTCTGGTGTAGGTCAAGTATTGAGACAAGGCATTGGATTTAGTAGCATTGCTTTGTAAGATTCTTGAAGAGCTCTGCAATATTGGATACAGTGGTAATCCTCAATTTGAACCTGCCTCTACCTGTCTGCTTTTCTTGTATGCTTCATTCAGTTATTTCATGTGATGTAAACAACAAATCACAGTTGGTGGTTGATTGATTTTTCATTTGCATGAGAAGCTTTCAAAATCCAACTAATTTGAAGAACAAAATTAGGGTGGGGAAGACTGTGCTTTCTGAAGTTAGAGCAGGTTTGACTAAACTTTGAAAACCTATTCAAGTTTGCTTTCAGCTGCACATGGTAGTACCAAGGATTTCTTCTAAAATAAAAACTCAGTGAGAGGTGGAGGTGAGAATCATGTCTGGCAAAAGAGGTTCTGAGGAAGGGTCACTGGACCCGAAACGTTAACTGTTTTTTCCTTCACAGATGCTGCCAGACCTGCTGAGCCTTTCCAGCAACTTTGTTTTTGTTCGTGAAAAGAGGCAGACTGTCCTGCAATCATCTCCCAATCTCATGTTACTGCAGAGGTTCCTCAAGGTAGCATACTATTCACAACCATCTTTAAATACCTCATCAATGACCTGTGTCAGATTAGAATTGATAGCAGAGCGTTCAGCTCAATTTGTAGTTCCCTAGGTAATGAAACAACCCCTTTCTGTGTGAAACAAGGTGGATGGCATCCAAGTTTGGACCAATAAGTGACCGAATAGCATTGTCAATAAAGAGAACCTAATTACTTCTTTGAAATTTGCTAGCTTTACGATCATTGACACCACCACACCCCCCCCCCCCCCCCCCCCCTTGCCGGCCATCATTGTCCTCGCCCTTGACCACCTCCTCTTCTTCTCAGGATGGGACATTATTGAAAATCAACTTGATAGCTAAATAAATATTATGTCTGCAAGAAGAATGTCACGTGATTTATTAGACCTCCCCAAAACATCTTTACAAGGCACAATTCAGATGTATGAGAGAATATTTTCCAATTGTCTGGTTAAATGCAATTCTGCAAAACTCAAGAAAATGTGCAGTCCCAGGACAAAGCAGTCCACTTGACCACTTCATGCGGTTGATACAATTTGATGAATATTACGATATTCTGAAACCAACAGAATGCTATTATTTCCTAATATTCACTTGTGTTCTCTTGCTCTCTGCCATACAATTTCTGCATTTCAGACTTCAGACTTAGTAACTGAACTGACTTTCCTTAACAGATATTTGCAGACTTGATTATCGTGGGTTGCATTTCACTCTACAAATTCCCACAAGCTGCTATTGTAGCACCAGTATACAAACCTTGTTTTATTTACATCAGTCTTTGATTTGACATAACTTAGTTTGTAGTCTTTAAAATAATTATACTGTGTTGTCTGTACTGTGTGCTTTATTGAACTGGCTGCATGATCTCTGCAGTCAGTGTTTCTCAGTAGCAGTCACATGACTGTAGAAAGCCAGGATGTTCATTAATACAGTAATGCATTTCTATCCCTAACAGTCCACTTTTCGCATGCATTAGCTGTTCATTATTCTTGTCAGTTTCTGCATATTCGTTGCACACAGTTTTAAATCTTGCAGGTATGCATGTGCGTTGTCACTGGCTGTTCATCTGAGTGTGTTCCTTCTCTGGGAATGCCATTCTCATGTCATTTGTTATGCAGTCAATATTTTTCCATTTCTATTATTGAGGTGCTGTGGACCTCTGGCATTGATAACTGAACTGTGGCCTGGTAAATTAGTTCCCCAATTCCTGATTGGCTGTCCTGATTTGAGGAACACTAGTCTAGTTGTGCATGTGTGCCTGCAGCTATAACGGCTATTCATTTCCACTGTGTACAACTGAGGTGAAGACTACACTACACAGGTCCCAATTTCCCACTTGGCTTGACTCTTGATGGTTGTAGATTTGTACCCTGACTGGGAATGTTTGATAGTCTTGCTTAAATGAAAGTTGGCTTTCTGCTATTTCAATTTGATTTTGTCACCTTTGTCTGTTGCTTCTGGCTTCAATGGCTTTTGTTACTGGAAAAGTAATTTGTGTGGTGTGACGCAAGTAATGCTGAATAACCATTTTGCTTCAGTATTCACAGCAGAAAGGAAGATAGCTTGCTGGAAGTCTCAAAGAAATTAGCGGACGAGGGTCTAAGTAAAATTAGCATAAATAAGTCATCAATAATCCCTACTCTGTGCCTCAAGTATATGTAAATATAATCTTATACAAGCAAGAGATGCCTTTGGTTTGTTTGGATAGAATCAAACTCCAATGTTTGCTTTCCTAATGTGCTACTGTACGGAATTGAACTGTTATAGTGACTATGTATGTAAAGATATCTTATGAAATAAGTATATTTTTGAAATTAAAAAAATCCATAATGGTGAAATTAATGGAACTAAGTGTTAAATCCCCAGGACCTGACCATTTCCATCCACGGGTATTAAAAGAGATAGGACATCGGCAATGTGCTCTTCTAACCATAATCTTTCATTTCCCTGGATTCAGGAGTTGTAGCTCTGGATTGGAAATTTCCTCATGTCACTTCACTCCCTTTTAAGAAGGGTGACAAAATGAAAGCGGGGAATTAGTTAGTGTATCGTCTGTGGTAGTGAAATTTTATGGAGCCTGTAATCAAGGAAGGGTAACTGATCTCTTCAATGTCAGTTAATCAGGAAGAGTCTTCATGGATTCATGGAGAGTAAGTCATAGCTGACAAACCTCAAAGCTTTTTGAAGAGGTGACAAAAGTGGTTGACAGAGGTAAGTTGATAGAGATTTTTTTATATGGACTTCCAGAAAGTTTTTGATAAAATCCTACACAGGAGACTGTTAGCTAACGTGGAAGTCCCCAGAGCTGAGGACAAATTACTGACATGGATAGGAAATTGGTTGAATGGCAGGAAACAGTTGGCATAATGGATAAGTACTCAAATTGGCAGGACGTGACTAGTGGTGGCCACAGGGATCTGTGTTGGGGCCTCAATTGTTCACAGTATTCATTAATGACTTGGATAATGACATGAAAATGCTGACAACAAAATTGGGTAGCATTGTAGACAGCATGATAGTAGAAAATTACAACAGGATATTGATACATCAGGTAAATGGGCAAAACTCTGGCAGATGGATTGCAAGTGTGAGGTTATCCATTTTGGACCGAAAAAAGATAGATCAGGGTATTTTAGGCACAAGCTAAATACAGTCTGTGCCCGATGATATTTGTGGATTCAGGTGCATAAGTTTTTAAAATACCATGAGCAGGTGCAGAAAATAGTCAAGAAGGCTAATGGAATACTGGCCTTCATATCTAAAGGGCTGGAGTGTAAGAATGCAGATGTTATGCTGCAGTTAAGAAAGATAGGGTAGATAAAGATCAACTATTTCCAGATTCTAGAACTGGGGTCATAGTCTAGGAATTAGGGCCATGCCCTAATGTTAGAAAACATAATCATTGAGTCATACAGCACAGAAATAGACCCTTTAGTCCAACTTGTCCATGCCAACCAGATTTCCCAAACTACACTAGTCCCACCTGCCTGCATTTGGCCCATAACCCTCTTAACCTTTCCTATTCATTTACTTGTTCAAATGTCTTTTAAATGTTGTAACTGTACCTGCAGCTACTACTTCATTTGGCAGTTCATTCCACGTACAAACCACCCTCTGTGTGGAAAAAGTTACCCCTTAAGTCGCTTTTAAATCTTTCTCCGCTCTCATTTTTAAAAAAAAAAATTGTCCCCTGGCTTTGAATTCCCCCACCCTCAGGAAGATACCTTTGCTATTCACCTTATCTATGCTCCTCATGATTTTATAAACCTATATAAGATCACCCCTCGATCTCCTCCACTCCAGTGGAAAAAGTCCCAGCCTTGCCTTATAGCTCAAACCCTCCAGTCCCAGCAATATCCTGGTAAATCTTTTCTGAACCATCTCCAATTTAATAATATTCTTCCTATAGGGCTACCAGAACTGTATATGGTACTCCAAAAGTGGTCTCATCAATGTCTGTACAACCTCAGCATGATGCCCCAACTCCTATAACTGGAAGGTCTAAGCAATGAAGACAAGCGTGTTGAATGCCGCCTTAACTAGCCTGTCTACCTGTGATGCAACTTTCAACGAATTATGTGCCTGAATCCCTAATTCACTTTGTTCGACAACACTACCAGGGCCCTACCATTAACTGTGTAAGTCCTGCCCTTGTTTGTTTCACCAAAATGCGATACCTTGCATTTATCCAAATTTAACTCCATCTGCCATTCCTCAGCCCATTATTCCAATTGATCAAGATGCCTTTGTAATCTTAGATAACCTTCAAATGGATGTATGGAACACAGTACTTCAACCAGCGTTCGATGCTAGTTCAGTTGTCAAATTTAAATTTGAAATAAACTATTTTTTATTAAGTAAGAGTATTGAAGGACACGGGTTCGAGGCAACTATATGGAGTTAGGCCACAAATCAATATTAGTGAATGGCAGAGCAGGCTGGACGGGCTGAATTGCCTACTCCTGCTCCTGTGTATAAGTGGACCACTTTCTGTTGGATGTCTTTCAGTGGTGTTTGAGGATTCCTTTGTATGCATCTGATCTGGAATTTTGATTCCTTGAGTGTTTTTAACTGGCACTGCAATCTTTCAATTTGGTTGAGGATAGTTGTATTTCCCAATCCTTTATAAAGTACCTAAATTCTCCATTTCTGATCTTGGGGCCATTATCAGTCATCTCAGTGAAAGGAATAATGAAGTGTACTTTCAGAAATTCTGCAGTCTCAGTGGTAGTCAGTTGGTCCATCTCCACTAGTCTGAATGATGGTCTACTGTGACAGAATAATTAGCTGTAGTGAGAGTGAGGAGGTCTACTTCCAGATTCATCCATGGTCTGTCTCTGATTTCACATCATCAGCAGCTCTTTAACTTGCATAGCTTGGCTTGTAGAAAGCATTGCACTAGCTGATGTGGCCCTCGATTTCATTGCTCACATTTTTGCTTTCCTACGACTTGAGTCAATTCCTTGTAGGCTCTGCCTTGATGCTTTTTAGTGTCTTTCAGCAGAAGCTACAACAGATTTAAGATTACTGTGCATCTGTCAGTAGTTGTGCCTCTGTGCAGCTCTTCAACAGTTAATCTCAGCTCCATTACAACACCGTATTATGAATTCAGTGCCTGTGACGTGTTGTCTGAAGTGCCTCCTTTTACTGGCTTCAAGATGGCTCTCCCCACTCAATGCCATGTTGTAGAAGTCATGACTACAGCAAGCCAGGCAGCATATTGGCAGAGTTTTGAATTCATCCCCAAACAGTACTAAACGGTGACACAAGCTGCTATAAATAATGGAATCTTTTTGCCTTTCTACACCAAATTACCAACACTTAATCTCTGATGCACTCTCTTTGCAGACACCCTGCGCTGAATTACCCTGTATTAGCACTTCCTGTTTACTTTTCATATGCCTTTTTGAGGCATCCCAAGTTACAACTGGCTTTTTCTATTTTCAGTAATTAGCCCCACATCTAATCCCCACAGTAAATTGACTGTTCATGGCCATTAGCGGGTACTTTCTTTTAACTATTTTTCAGTATCCTTTACTGTGTTAAATTCCAAGTCAAATTCTAAGTCCAGTATTAAACAGTCAGTTTGACCCTGCTGAGCATTGCTGAAATGGGGTATGAAATTGAAGTTCTTTTTGTCTTTCATTTAACAGGATTAGGACACAAGGACCCAAATTTAGAAAGGAAATGCTAACTTGTACAGCATGCAAATAGGGTACTGATTGGTTGGACCAAGGCTAGTATGAAGATGCAGCAATCAATCTTGGCTGATTTTAAACTCAATGTCTCTTTTTAAAAGATGTTAGACAGATAATAAATTATAAAAATCCTGTTGTGGTTGGTTGGCTCACCAAGCTGGTTTGTTGTTCCACAGTTGTTTCATTACCCTGCTGGGTAACATCATCAGCGCAGCCTTCAGTGAAGCGCTGTTGTGTTTTCCTGGACTTTGGTGTCCATTGAGCTGGATTACCTCACTTAGTTTTCCTTTGCAATGGAGTGTATATGGGGTCGAGCTCTGTGTTTATCGATGGCTTTCTTAGTGGAGTATTAGGCTTCTAGGAATTCCCATGCTTGTCTCTGCTTTGCTTGTCCCAGGATCCTGGTGTTGTCCCAATCGAATTGGTGGTTCTCCTTATCCATGTTGATAGAGATGAGCGAGTATTGGTCATGTCTTTTTGTTGCCAGTTGATGTTCGTGTACCCTTTGTGGTTAATTTCCTTCCTGTTTGTCCAATATAGTGTTTGTCACAGTCTCTGCAGGGAATCTTCACAGAAGTGAAACTCTTGGAAGTGATGGTTTACCAGTGGAGTTGTATTCAACTTTGTGGGCCATCAAGATGTATGAGAGTCTGCTTCTGACTGGCAGCATGACCAAATCCATGAGGAAAGGCATTATCACCATCATCTACAAGCTGGGGATGGAGAGGAAATTAGCATTTGGTAACTGTTCTTACTGCTAAATCAAAGTTGCAAAATTCTATCCATGGTCATTGTCAAACAGATCAGGTCTGCTCTCCGGTCTTGATTCATTCTGACCAGACCTGCACTGTACCAGGTGGGAGAACCTTGTATTACTCTGCTATGATCACCTATGTGCAGGACACAGGGTGGACAGCAGTCTCATCAGCTTGGACTGGGAGAGGCCATTAACAGAAAATGTCCCTCCTATGTGAGGGGCATACTCTCAAAATGGGTCTTAGAATCCACCATTGCATCCACCTGCTCTACATAAATGTCAGTTGTGCAATTTCAACCAATGGTTGAGAATTTAAAAGCTTCTCTATCAAATCTGGAATCGAGCATGGCTACCCTTCTCTCCTTATGTATTTGTGTTGCATAGTCTGTCAGAAGGGTGTGGGTCTAAGCAGGTTGACTATCCCAGGTGGTTGAGGTTTGCAGGTCAAAGCCTGCTTGTATGTGAACAACATCACCATCTGCTGTCAGTGCGCAGACTCATGAACATCTGTGACCTGTTTGAACTGGCCTTGAGAGCCAAGAGGCAAGAGTGAGGCCATGTTATTTGGAACTGATTGATCCTTTTATACCCTTCACCATCAGGTCAGGTTACCAGCAGTTGCTAGTTTGGAGGGGAAGCTACAAACTGGGAGGAGCATATTGACACTGGCCATAGGAAGGTGGTGGTTTGGAGGTAATGTCACTACACTAGTAATCTCGAACCCAGGTGAATTCTCTGGGACATGGAAGATCGGAAAATTTGAATTCAATAAAAAGTCTGGAATTAAAAAAAAAAATGAGTAACCACTCTCGATTGTTGTAAAAACCTATCTGGTTAATTAATGTCATTTAGGGAAGGAAACCTGCCATCCTTATATGGTCCTTCAACAGGTGACTCCAAGCACACAGCAACTAGTTGACTCAGTTGGCTCAGGGTAACTGAATGGACAATAAAATATTGACCTTGCCAGAGATACCCACATCCCATGAAAGAATTTGGGGAAAAAAAGCACAGTACTTATCTGACATCCAGTACAGGAGAACAAACAAAGCCGTAGATCACCATGTCCAGATGTATTAAATATTAGGAAGACTGAAGCTGTTGCTTTTAGTCTCCATTATAAACTGTCACAGTCTCTGCAGGGAATCTTGTATATGACATTGGTCCTGTCCATAGTGGTTCGAGTGAGGGTTGATATGGGTTTGTGTGCTAATCTGATGCCCGGGGTCATAGGAGGCTCTTCCCCCCCCCCCCCCCCCCCCCCCCCAGACCCCGGTGATCAGCCGTCTGAAGGAAGGATAGCTCAGTATCGTCATCTCAGTTTGATGTTTTGAGGATCAGCAAATGCTTTTATGCCGTACGGCATGACCACAAGTTACCGATTCCATCCATCCACTTGATAACTGTCCAAAGTTGAACCAGTTTGCTGATTCGTCATCACATGCCTTAATTCATCTGCTGCAGCTCTCTTTCAAATCTTAGTTATATCTAGACTCCACTAATCCTGCCTGGCCTCCCACGTTCTAACCTCTTTTGTGCTTGAAGTTATCCAAAATTCAGCTGCTCCATGCTATTACTTGCACCAAGGTCAATTCACTCAATTACATTCTCACTCCCTACATTAATTCCCGGTTAAACAATACTTATATTTTAAAATTGTCCTCTTGTTTTCCAATCCCTCCACTGCCTTCCTTTTCCCTGGCCCTGTAATTTCATTCAGTCCCACATTTCCAAGTGTTTCCTTACTTCTGGCATCTGGATCATCCCGAATTTTAACTGCATCACATTGGCTGTGTTTTCAGCTGCCTGGGCTCTATACTCTGCAATTCATTTTCTAAACCTCTCCACCTTTCTTCCTTTTGGACATTCCTTAAAACCGGAGTCTATGTCCGTCTGCCCTGATAATGCCTGAAATAGATTGGTTTACAACACTCCTATGAAGTGCTTTTAGTTTATTATGCTAAAGGTATTATATAAATCCTAGTTGCTGATTCCAACTTGTATTATTTGTCCTTTCATATAAGGAAACATGTTAGTGTGTCCTTGAATAGGACCTGAGCCATTGCAAGAGCTTCTAAGTATTTGTTTAACTGGTCGCCATCTTGTATCGCCTAGAAATTCAGTAGACATCTGAGTTGGTGTAAATGCCTGGCATTGTCTCCCCAAATGCTTTTTATTTTGGAGTTTACTGGCTGCCACCCCCTTTCCAAGTGATGCTTATTTTTCTTCATGTTGGGAATAAACCATTAACCAATTCTTTTAAATGGGTCTCATCTGTAGTAATCAAAAGATGTTTTCCTATGCTGTTTCATATTAACTGGAGTTTCAAATTCATAGTTTGCTTTCAATGAGGATTCTTTTACATGTTGAATTAAATAATTTGTATAATTTGAAAATGTTAGTGCAAGGTTATGTATGATCTAATCTTTAACTTGTTGTATCTCAGGTACTGCATGAACCATTAATTGATGAAGATCCACTCTTCATTGCCACGTGTACAGACCGGGAATTGCGCAAAAGGAAAAAGCGGAAGTTTAGTCTTTGGGTCAGGCAATGTGCAGCAACAGGCTACATCTGTCAGGTGATGTAATTTAAATTGTTCTTTGCTGTGTAACCAAATGTTAAAACCATTTAAATATATTTACATGAGACATTGACTTTAAATAGCTAATTGTCTCACATTTTATGTTTGTCCTAAACTACATCTGCCAATTCTTTGCTGACTTCATTGACTTGTATATTTTCGTGACATATTTTACAGCACACCCTGTTTTTTTGCCAAGCCCCTTTGTTTTGTGGCACCAACATTTTACATGGTGTTCCTTTTGCCTAAGCCCAAATCATCATTTGAAACGGAGCTCAGAAGAGGACTAATCACCATACTAGGAGCACAAGCCTTCAACAGTCCAAGTTCAATCTCAACTCTGATCTCTGACGCTCAACTTTTTGTTCACGCTGCTGAAATTTTTCTAACCAGCCTTTGAGACAGCTTAAGATGAATGCTTTGTGATCCCAATCTGGAACAAAAAAAACTTTTCTTTATAACTGTAAAATCTTGTGTGTTTCCAGAATCTTCCATGTTTATTTCCGTTGACATAATGGTTTAATTAGCTCTTGTAATAGTTCCCACTCCATAAGACCTTAAGACATAGCGAGCAGGAGCAGGAGTAGGCCATTCAGCCCATTGAGTCTGCTCCACCATTCAGTGAGATCATGGCTGATCTGATAATCAACTCCACTTTCCTGCCTTTTCCCCACAGCCCTGAATTCCCTTACTGATTAAAAATCTATCTCATCCTTGAATATACTTTAATGGCTCAGCCTTGACGGCCCTCTGTGTTAAAGAAGCCCTCTGAGAGAAGAAATTCCTCTTCACCTCTGTCATAAATCTGCGACCCCTTTTATTCTGAGATTATGCCCTCTGGTCCTAGACTCTCGCATAAGCGGAAACCAACTCTCGAGTCCCATTAGAATTTTGTATGTTTCAATAAGATTGCCTCTCATTCTTCTAAATGCTCATGAATACAGGCCCAATCTACCTGACCTCTCCTCGTGAACCTTCTCTGTACTACCTCCAATGCTACTATATCTTTCCTTGGATAAAGTGCCCAAAACTGTTCACAATATTCCAGCTACGGTCTGAATTGTGCTTTGTACAGTGTTAGCAAAACCTTCTTTCTTTTGTACTCCATTTCCTTTCAAATAAGGACTAACACTCCATTTATCTCCCTATTACCGCTGAGTTTGGATGTTAGTTTTTTTGTGATTCACAAACAAGGGCGTCCAATTCCCTCTGTGCCATAGTTTTCTGCATTGCTTCTTTATTTAAATAATGTTCAGTTAATCTTTTCTTCCTGCCAAAGAGCATAACTTCTCATTTTCCCACATTATACTCCATCTAACAGGTTTTTGCCCACTTGCTTAACCTGACTATATCCCTCTGCACTCTATCATCCTTGCCACTTGCTTTCCTACCTATATTTGTGTCATCCATAAACTTGGATATAGAAGATAGCGGGAACTGCAGATGTTGGAGTCAGAGTCAATACACTGTGGAGCTGGAGGAACACAGCAGGTCAGACAGTATCAGAGGAGCAGGAAAGTTGATGTTTTGGGTCAGGACCCTTCTTCAGGGACTGAATGTCCATGGTGAGGATGAGGGGGGCCAGGGAATTGAAAGTTTTGGAAAAGGTGGAGGGAGTGAGTTGTGTCACGAATGTAGGTAGGGAGTTAATGGGCCAAAGCGGAAAGAACGGAATTGAGGTAGGAGATGAGCTCGGTGGGGCAAGAGCAGGCAGAGACAATGGGTTCACCGGGGCAGTTGCGTTTATAGATTTTGAGAATGAGAGAGTTCCCCAATCCCGCACTGCCTGTTTCTCAGGTTGGAGGCTGTGGATGGGAGATATCCCGAAGTGATGAAGTTGTTCGATGTTCTGGGAAGTGATGGCTTGGTGACCCGAGATAGAGTCATGACTGAGGGGACGGTAGGAGGAGGTGTTAGAGAGTTGGTGTTTGGCCTCGGCGATGTAAAGGTTAGTTGGCCACACGCACATGCCCCCTCCCCCACCTCTGTTGGCAGGCTTAATGGTGAGGTTGGTGAGGAGCTGTGTGTTCTGATGGGGGGAGGCTAGAGTAAGTGAGAGGCTGGAGAGATCCAAGTGGTTGATGTTGCGGCGGCAGTGTGAGATGAAGAGTTAGAGGGAGGGTAGAAGGGTGTGTCCAGGAGGATGGAGTCCGCTGGAGGCAGGAGAAGGGATCTACAGAGGTTGGGTTGGATTCCCATTCAAAGAAATAGGCATGGAGACGGTGGACAAAGAGCTCGACATCAGACGTGTGGAATTCACTTACATCTTTTACACCTGTGTCTACCATATGGAGGGCCTAAAAGCCCTCTGCTTCTTCCTCTCCTCTCCTCTAGGCCCAACCAGTCCTCCATCATTGACACATTAATTTGCTTGCCAGAACTGATCCTAACCCTCAACAATTTTTCCTTTGATTCCTCCTGCTTCCTACAAACCAAAGGGGTAGCCGTGGGCACCTGCATGAGCCCGTGCTATGCCTGCCTCTTTGTGGATTTGTGGAACAGTCCCTTTTCTACAGCTACACCGGTACCATCCCTTATCTCTTTCTCTGCTATATTGATGACTGCATCAGTACTGCCTTGTGCTCCTGCGAGGAGCTCGAACAGTTCATCAACTTCGCCAATACCTTCCACTCCACTCTCAAAATCACCTGGACCATTTCTGACACCGTCCTCCCCTTCCTGAATCTCTCCTCTCTGTCTCCATCTCTGGAAACCAATTCCCCACTGACATCCATTTCAAACCCACCCGACTACACTTCCTCTCCTCCACCCTCCTGTAAAAATGTTATTCCACTGCTTCTGCTGCATCTGCTTCTAGGATATCCCAGACCAAAGTTTTCCTTCCTCTGTACTTAAGGATGCCCTCAACCACATCTCCTCCATTTCCTGCACTTCTGCCCTCAAACACCCTCCCCCAACAACAATAAGGATAGAGTCCCCGTACTCCTCACGTACCACCCCACATATCTTTGGATCCAACGCATCATCCTCTGGCATTTCCACCACCCCCAATCAGACCCCACCAACAAAAAGATATTTCCCTCCCCACCTCGTCCACTTCCTGCAGGGACCGTTCATTCTGTGATTCCCTTTTCAGCTCTATACTCCCCACCATACCCGGTACCTTTCCCTGCAATTGCAAGTGATGCAACACCTGCCCCGACACCTTCCACCTCACCTCTGTCCAAGGCACCAAACAATCTTTCCAGATCTGGGAAAGATTCATCTGCACTTCATCCAACCTCATCTATTGTATCCATTGCACCTGATGTGGTCTCCACTATAGACCAAATGCAGACTTGGAACGGTTTGTGGACCATCTCTGCTCTGTACGCACCAACCCACCCAACCTTCCAGTTGCCATTCATTTTAATTTCCCTGCTTGTTCTGCTGGTGACATGTCCATCTTGGCCTCCTCCACTGTCACTGTCAGTGAGGCCAAACGTAAACTGGAGGAACAACCTGATATTTCGCTGTGGAAGCTTACAGCCCGTTGGCTTCAATATTGACTACACCCCCTTCAAAATTCCACCCTCCCACCTCACCTCCCTGACTTGACCTAACCTGTCCATCTTCCTACACACCTATCCACTCCCCTTCCCACTGACCAATCACAATAACCCCCTACATGCCATCCACCTATCACCATCCCACTTACCTTTCCCCCAGCCCCACCCACTCACTCTATTTACTTCTGGCCTCCCCAGTCCTGACGAAGGGTTTCAGCGTGAAATGTCGACTTTCCTGCTCATTCAATGCTGTCTGACCTGTTATGCTTTTCCAGCTTCACATCTATTTACTGTATCTTTTACAGTCAGGCTGATTTGCAAACACGCTCATGCTAAATTTTGCTATGTAAAATTTGCTGTGTGAACTGATCTATTCAGCTGATACAGTTGTCTGTTATTCATTCTTTATTACTACAATTTTTGATTTTGTAATGTAATTATAGCCTGAATTAGGAGTTGGAGCCTAAAATGGTGCAGTGACAGTATGCATTTCAGATTTCCAGCCTCATAGTAATTGTTGTTGCCAAGTGCAGGAAAACTTCCTGCTTTTATTTAAGAATTATGTCAGAAGTTCGCTCATGCTTTCCAAGACGCACATTCAGCATTGATCCTGACAGCTCCTGCTTCACACCAATGTTAAACCTATGTAAAATCCCATCTGTCAAAAGATTGGTCACTTAAGTGGCTTACTGAGGTACTATTTGACTTGTTTTCTATGAACTTGTCATCCCTCATAAGATCATGCTTTAATCTGTGACAGGTGGTAATAAATAAAAGGTTTCTAAACTTTAAAGAATGTGAATTGTTCCCTTTCTAGTTTCCAATGTAAAATAATTCTGACTCAACAAACAGAAGGCTGCTGTTAATGTACATCTGCATTCCCTTAAATAGTACTGCCAGTTTTTAACACTCATGCTATGATTGTGAAGTCATTGTCTAGCTTCCATAGAACTGTACTAGAGGCTGGTCTGCCATGCCTACACCAGCTAATTGAAAGAACTACTGCGTGTCTCTTATTTTTACTCCCCTGCCCACCTGCACTGCAAATTTTCAAGTATTTATCTAATTCACTTTTGCAAGCCACTTTGAATCTATTTCCACCACCTTTTCAGAAAATGCATTCCAGATGATTATCATTTTAAAGCGTTAATAAAAATAGACTCCTCCTCTCCCCTGATTCTTTGGCGATTACCTAAAATCTGTGACCTTTGGTTATTGAAGTCCCTTGCCATGCAAGTGTCTTTCTTTCTCACTACTTTATCTCAATCACTTATTTTTTTGAAATGCTTTGTTGTTTCCCCTATCTCCTTCCCCAAATTGCTGCAACCAGTCGTTAAATTAATCCATTTTTGTTTTGTCTCCCGTGACTCGAGCACAATCTGTAGGATCAGTGACAATGGGGAGACCAAAGCAAAAAAAAATAAAATTTTGCAGTTAATTCCTCGAATGTTAGGGAGGAATGGGAGCATCCAATGTTCATTACTCCCAAAATGGGTACCAGGCAACTGCAGTTTGCAGCATAGAGGGTAAGACCATTCCTTCCACATGAATGACCACAGAGGATAGTGAAACAAAATGTCAGGATTGAGCATTCTTGTTTAAAATAGAAACATGAATGAAGTGCAGTGTAACCCAGAACAGCGCACGAAAGTCCTTTTTGCACTCAACAGACTGTATTAATAAGAAGTTGGTGGATGTTACGATAATCTGTATTGACAAATGGAAGAGGCAGAGGTGGTGCATATTTTGTGAATAACTAAGTAGAATTTCTTATTGCAACAAAAATGAATAAAAGCCTTCAAACAATGCTATTTTGAGAACAAATATATTAAATGTTCTGTCTTTTTGTTGTCCTTTTCATTTAGGTTTATGTTAATTTGAAGGAAGGAACAGCCTCAGATGGACTGGATACATTGAAGAACAGGCCACAACTCCACAGTCTTGTGGCTAAAAGTCTTTGTCAGAATTTGGCTGGAAAAAACTACATCATATATACTGGACCCAGCATAACTAGCCTAAATCTTTTTGAAGAGTTTGAGAAAAAAGGTTTGTAGTTAAGATGTGAAATACTGTAGATGATACAGGAATAACTATATAATATTTGGAATAAATGTGTGAAGAAAGATAACTTTGAGAATATTAAAAGGCTTGCTTCAGTGAACATACAATTTAGCTTTTTAATTGTTGCTAGAATTGAGTGACCTTGGAATTTTTTTTTTGTTCATGTTCAGTCCCTAATGATAGTTGTTTTGATAAATATTGTGAGAAATATATGATGCCTTGAGTTTGGAAATTAAGATTACCTTTCCTCACCCAGTTTTATCTTGTTTCACTTTCCTGCTGCAATGCTTTTAGAACGTGTTAACTTGTTGTGCTGGCACTTCATGGTCACTGATACCTTGCCTATTGTGTAATAAAGATACACAGCACAATAAAAGACCCTTCTGTCCATGTCCACGCCAGTCAAAAACGGTGACATAAGTATTCTAATCCTATTTTCCAACTCTTGACACACAGCCATCATACATTTTTCTTTCTTTTAGATCTGGATATTTTTCCTTTTGGCTCCTTTTTAAAATTATTTTTAAAATTCTGGTTTTTGTAACCAAGACGGCGCCAGAGAATGGTGACTTTGAATACTTTTCACTGTCCTTCTGTATTCCTATACATGAGTACATGTGACAGTGAAATCTAATTCTAATACCTTGGACTCAAAGTGCGCATCTAAATACGACTTGAACATTGAGGGATTCTGCCCCTACCACCTTTACAGACAGTTCCAGATTCCCACCAGCACCAGCTGGATGAAAACCTTTTTCCCTCATGTCCTTCTGCCCCTTATCTTAAATCTGTGCCTCAGGTCATTGATCCCTCCAGCAAGGATAAAAGTTTCTTCCCGTCTACCCTATCTGTGTTTCTCATAATTTTAAATATCTCATTCATGTCCCCTCTCAAATTCCTCTGCTGTAAGGTAAACAACCTCGCTCTATCCAGACTATTTCATAACTGAAAATCTCCATCCCTAGTTCCATCCTTGTAAATCCTCTCTACACCTTTCCAGTGTAGTCTCATCCCTCATTATGATGTAAAATCCAGAATGTGCACAATTCTGTAGCTGTGATCTAACCAATGTTTTATACAGTTCCAACACTTAAACTCAATGTATTTGTTAATAAAAGCAAGTACACTATGTCACTTCATCCACTTGCCTGATACCTTAAGGGACTGTGTACATGCTCTAATGGTATACCTCTGATTCTCTGTGCTTCCCAGGGTCCTACTGCTTATAATCCCTTGCTTTGTTTGTCCTGCCCAAGTGCATTATCGGTCATTTATCCAGATTGAATTCCATTTGCCACTGATCAGCTATTTGACCAGCCCATCGATATCATCTTGTAGACAAAGGTAATCCTCCTCACTATTTACCACCTCACCAATTTTAGTATCATCTGCAAATTACTGATCAACCTTCCTACATTCAAGTCTAAATCATTTATATAAACCACAAGGGCCCCAACACTGACCCCTGTGGGACTCCACTGGACACAGACTTCCAGTCAGAAAATCACTCCTCAACTATCACCTTCTGCTTCCTACCACTCAGCCAATTGTGGATCAAGTTTGTCAAATTTCCTCCGATCCCATGGGCTGTTATCTTTGTGATCAGTTCCCATGTGGGATCTTATCAAAAGCTTTGCTAAAGTCAAAATAGACTGCATCAAGAGCTTTGCCTTCATCTGCACACTTGGGTACTACTTTGAAAAATTCAATCAAGTTGGTCAGACATGACCTCTCCTCAATAAAGCTATGCTAACTGTCCTTGATTAACCTGCCTCTCTAAAAACAAATTAATTCTGTCCTTCAGAATTGTTTCTGACCACCACCATGCTGCTAACTTATTTGATCATGTCATCTTGTGACATCCACACCCCTGTTTACCAGCAAATTCATGACACAGGACTTGCGAGTGGGAGCATTGCTGAATGTTTGTTTGGTTTCATTTCTCCTGCCTGTTCCCTCCAAAGGCAGATTATTGACACTAGTTGCAGTATCCTGAGACCACCTAGGCCAGTGCTTTCTGCAAAATGACTTTGTCTGTCAATTTGTGTTTGACTTGTACTGGATGTTGCCTTCACTCTGAGAGTTGAATGCACTTCTGAATGAGGTGAGTTGTCAATGTTATTAACTTATTGTAGAGTCAGGGCGGTAAAAACCATGAAGTGAAACTCAAGGTGGTGGAAACACTTAATTGAATCCAAGGGGTAAATTACTGCAAAGAGTCATCCATTAATCTGCAGCTGACAGCAGTAATCATTTCTACCCATTGTCATCTAATGTCACCTAATTTATATGACAATGTGATATGAATTTAATCACTTTACAATCTGCTTGTGACCAATGAGAGTTTGGTCAGTGTGCTCCATTGCGTTAACATGATAATATTCTAACCTTATTCTCCAAGATATACATTTAATCTGGATGTCTGAAGCTCTGTGCTTGTGTAGAGTGGGATAAATCAGGGACACAATGGAAGATTTCAATTTGTAAGAATTTTTTTTTGCTAATTACTTATAAACTCAGCTTTGAAGAAGAGTCCTATTCTACTCAAAACATTGACTCTATTTTTCTCTGCCATAGGTGATGCCAGGCCAGTTTTCCATAAAGTTGCTTTATTAAACCTATGGACTTGTCAATACCTATTCCCATCTCTCCTTTCCTGTATGAATAAATAAATATTGCTTACTACTTAGGACAAACTTATCCTAATTTTGAGTATTTTCCCTTACTTTTCCTCAATCAAGTCCCCAAAGATACTGTTTTATAGAAATAAATTTATTTTTCATACGGACCATGTCCCCTTTTAATTCTCCAAGTTAGTTTTTCATACTTTATTGTGTGCGTGTTATCATGTGTGTTTTTAGTATTGTTGATGAGATACGCTCTCATCACAAGAATATCCATTGGCTTTTGCAGTTATGTTTGTACAACATCAATAGTTTTAACTGGGCTTTTGGGTTTGTCAATAAAGTGTGCTTTCTATGAACAGAGATCTTCAATAACTGGTCCATTTTATTAAGTGGTGTTTTAAATTCAAAATGGTATTGCTTCTCACAGGTATTTATTGTTGTGGACTTCTCAGCTCCAGGAAGAGTGACTGTACAGGACTACCACAGTCGATGCTAGTGAACCCTGAGATTCCACAGGCTCGGGGCCAGTACAGGGTGAGAATGAAAGGAAACATGTCCCTAATAAGCTGGTCCAACAAAGGGCAGTTCTACTTTCTCACAAATGCTTACTCTCCATTTAAAGAAGGCAAGTGCTCATTAAATATTTATCCCCTTAACTAGGGATTTTTAAAATGAATTTGGCACTTTATGGACTACATTTTTAGATAGCCTGGTCACAAGTGGTGTCTGTACTCTCATCAACTGACTTCTTGGAGTGCAAGTTCTACAACGTTATAGGGAAATCTTTTTTTTTTAAAAACAAAAGCTGATTGTGGCTATAACATCCAGAACTTTTGAGTTATTTTCACTTCATATTTCATTCACCCTGTTCATCATGCCCCATATACTATAGCATAGGTAATTGATACAGTGCAGAATAGCTAGAGAATTAGCACAGGTGGTAGTAATGATATTAGTTATATAAAGCCTTGGTTAGATCACAACTAAAGAACAGAGAGCAGTTCTGGCCATCTGTTTTTAAGAAGGATATATTGTCCTTGGAAGTCGTACAGGATTTGCAGCAAAGATTATACAAACAAGGTATTCCCACAAATTTAAAAAGTCTTGAGGTGATTTAATCAAAGATTTCAATATGTTAAGAGGATGAGGCAAGGTTGAGAAAGAAACAATTTTTTTACAACTGCAAGTCCAGGAGCAGAGTGCAAATATTTTGCAAGGTTGTGAGGCTGGAGGGTGTAACAGATAAGGAGGGACTAGGCATAGAGGGATTTGAAAACTGTTTTAAAGTAAGAATATTACTTAACTGGAAGCCAATTTAGGCAAGAAAGAACAAGGGTAAGAGACTTGTTAAGTTACGATCAGAGTCTTCGATAGGCTCAAGCATATAGAGGGTAGGATTTGGGAGTCTAGTTTGGTATACTCGGAAATTGAGGTAATGATGGCAGGAATGAGACTTTCAGCAGCACGTGAGCTGAGACAGATTCAAAATTAGGCATTATTATAGAAGTGGCAGTAGGTGGTCTTGGATCAGTTTTGGGTCAAAAATAACGCCAAAGTTGCAAAAAGACTACTTAAACCTCAGACTGTAGCCAGGGAATGAGATGGAATCAGTAGCTAGAGAATGGTATTTTGATTTAAGATTGATTACAATGGTTTCAGTCTTGCTGGTACTTAATTAGATAACAACATTTCTGCTCATCCAGTACTGGATGTTGGGTAAAATGTTTGATTACTTAGTATCAGTAGAGAGTCAACAATTGTGATAGGTAGAGCTAGGTGTTGTCAGTGTACATGTGAAAATTAATACTGTGTTTCAAATGCTGTTGCTGAGGGGCAGTGTGTGGATTAGGAAACAGGTCATGCATAGATGGAATGCTTAGAAATACTAGATATTAACAAATAATTAAGGGATAACTCTGAATCTGTATGGAATCAACAGGTTTGGCAAATCAATCGGAGTGTATCAGAGAATTATGTCCATAAAAACATTCAACCTGTATACTGAAGCTATCTTCAGAGGCATAAGATCTACCTGGTTGCAATGCTGAGAGGTTGAAACACAGCAATTTGAGATGCGCAAATGACACATTAATTACATCATCAGAAGAGGAAGTCAATTGTAACTAATTGAGGAATATTGTCTGAGTTTGCTCCACATTCACTATTAACCAATGATGATGAGCAGCAACCTAATCTGTGAAACTGTAGTAAATGGATAACATTTTAGAGCAAGTGAACAGGTCGCTATCTTTCATTATCACAGCCAATGAGAAATGTGATTGAGGTTTGAAGGGTCAGCTTTGTTGGAATGAAGGTCGTAATATCAAAGGAACTGAACCTGATTCTTAGGAAAAAACTGATGAAGCGCTGCATTTGGTCATTTTATTATCTACGCTTTAGAAACATGGACAATAAACAAACACTATTGAAAAGCTGAATGCTTTTCAGACGTGAACACAGTGACAAGCATAACCTACCTTAAAAAGACTTGAAAAAGTACTCAATGGCTGCAGTAAGAAGAAATTGGTGTAATAACAAAGAAGATACAATACCTCAATCACATCATTAAACAATTACAGAAAGGAGATCGATGGAGAACATGAGAGGACGAAGCAGAGGAAAAAATGGATATAATGGACTGTACGCAGACGGAATGCTCAAGAGCAGTACAGGATAGGCTGAGTGATTCATGGAGTTCGACCTTCTGGGAAGCTGATGACAGCAATAGATGAACAAATGACAGACCCTTGGGGCACCTCCAGTTAGTGTTGTGGGAGCAGGATAAACCATTGCGAGTGATTCTCTCGGTTTTTGAGATAAATAAGAATGGATCAAGTAGAAGCTGGTCAATATGGATTGTGCAGAGGTTTGGCTCAATGAAATGTCGAGATACAAGGAAAGATTAATTAGGGGATTCTTTACTCAGGTCCTTTTCTGGGAGTCAGAAATCTAGGGCAGTAATTGATATTACAGTTTCTATAACCTACATTTTTCTCTTCAGCTTACAATATCTGTTAGTTATTTAAAGAAGACTGCTTGCTTCAGATGTGTCTCCCAAGTGAAATCTCTAGGGAAGAAGCTTGTTGCAACTTGTGTTGAATTTAAATCAAAAACAGATGTGGGTCTATTCGAGCAAAGACAAATGTTATGCATTTGGATATCAATGCTGTGCTTGGTTTGTGTTAACTAAAAGGCAATCACATTTTCAAGACTTAAAGTCTAATTTTTAATGTCCTGATCAATGGAAATTTTTCAATATTTTTAGATACTACAGTTGCTTGATCAAATCTTTTTGTTCCTATAGGTGTCATAATTAGAAGGAAGAGTGGAGAGATTCGCTGTCCTTTAGCAGTAGAAGCTTTTGCTGCTCACCTTGGCTATATCTGCAAATATGATGATAAGTACAGCAAGTGAGTTTGAACTCTCCTTTTTATTTGGTAGCTGAATATGGACTTAAGTTTTGGTGAAAATCTACATTTTTATAACTATGTAGGAACTTTAATTGGATTTAATGGATCCAAGAATAATGATTTACTTACGGCGTTAAAACATATATACCTACTTTTGGCACCTGAATTGTTGTATTTAATAAGTTACTTTATTTGGGATCTTTATTTGAAAAGGTGCAAAACATAGCAAGAAACAACTAGGGTGTTGGCTTGCTGACCGCACATAGCCAAATGCTTGAAGGATACTTTGAGAGTATTGCTGGGCAATGTGGAGAGGAATTGGAACACATGTTGTGATTGATCCAATTCTTGAAAAGCTTGCAAGGGTTGTAATAAGTTTTCCTCCATTTCTCTTGCAAACCCAAATGAATCTTGAGTTCCTAATTTATATGGCCTGAGATTAGAGCTGCTTGTTCCAAGCATTTTCTGGTGAATTGTTATCAAGTGTTTTCTGTAAAATGATATCTGGATTTAATAAGGAATCTTGTGCTTTTAGTCTTGACGCTCTCTATATTATCCCAATTATTATGCTAATTGAATACAAGATTAAACTGACATAACTAGAAAATGATCTGTCTTAGAAACTGCACAACTACATATATCGAATGATAACCTTTCCTTCCCAGTTTCGAGGACCTGATATTAGTCCTCCAAATCTCAAATCTATTTCTTGTCCTTGATTTTTTTTTTCACAAATAAGAGGGACCGGAATGAAAGGGCTACATTTAGCAGTGAAAACTGATGAAGCCAGTTTGACCTCAAACATCTGTGTTTACTATCCAGCTTATCGAATATAAGATCCAGTTACCTTTTTATGGACCCAAAACAGTTAACATTTTGAGTCTGATAACTCTTCTTCAGAACTGAATTCAACATTAACTTTTTTCTGGCTTCCCACACACACTGCCTGAGCTGCTGAGTTTTGCCAGTACTTTGTTTTTGCTTCATTTTGACCTTTTTATGGAGCCATTTCCTAGTCTGCAGTGGTCTGAACAGGATGTATTATCAGATTTAAAAATATGATGTTATACAACAATATGCATATCTATCATACATTTTACAAGGTATCTTCTAGCCACTGAGATCCTTTTTAAGTGCAGTCACTGTTACAATGTGGGAAATATGGTAGCCAATTTTGCACACAGGAAGGTACCACAAACAGTAATGAAATAAATAACAGAACATTTGCTTTGGGTAATCTTGAGAGCCCCAAATCAAAACAAAATGATATGGATGCTAGAAATCAGAAATAAAAACAAGTGAACAAACTCGGTGGGCATGGAAGTATCCCTGGAGAAAGAAACAGTTAATGTTTTGAGTTCACTTTGCAGGGATTTAAACTCAAAAGGCAAACCACTGAACCAACTCAATTTCTGAATCCTAAATTGCTTTATCATTGGCCATGCCATTAGCATCATTGCACAAAACACCAACTGCCTCCTCTATCTCCTTGTCCTTTAGGGACTCTCTTTAAGACTTATTTTAACCAAACTGACAGTCATTTATGCAATCTCTTTTTGTGACTGTCCATCTTAAGAGTTTGTGAATCACCCCTTTGTTTAAAGGAGATATAATGCATTCAGGTATTGGCTCAATTAGCCCCAGTAAACTATAGCAAGCTGAGTGTGTTAAAACCACCTTATTTATGGATACTGATGAGAAAATTACCAAGAGCTCCTATTCAGCCAAATTCATCAGTCGAAACAATAGAATGTTATTCCAAGGCAGAATGGGCACAGCAGTAGCTTTCAACTTTTTAATCGATTCCTTCAGTTCTGCCCCACTACAGCACAACATCTCACTATTGAACAAATTCTAATCTTCCGCATTTTTAAAAAAATCATCTCAAATCCATGTTTTTAGGCTGCAGAGCTTCCTGCCAATGGGAGCAGTTTTCTTTATGTATACACACGTTTAAATACATGCATATGTTTTAGTAATCGGGTTTGTTCTCTTCATAGGTACTTTATATCCCACAAAGCTAACAAGACCTGGCAGCAAGTGTTCTGGTTTGTTCTCAGTATTGCTGTCAATAATTCATACATCTTGTACAAGATGTCAGAAGCATATCTTGTCAGGCGCTACACACGGGTACAATTTGGTGAAAGACTGGTCAAAGAGTTGCTTGGAATTGAGGAACATCTGCCCTTGGAATAATAACACTGGCAGCACAGGTGCCAAGGTCAAAATTGTTGCACTGCATTCACAGGGCTAAACTACATCTCTCACTCTTATTGTAACCATTAAAAAATATTCTCACTGTCCAGCTTTTCCTTGGAATTTGCAGCAAGTACATTCTTTAACTCCCAGTTCTGCCATGGAGCAGTCAGGCCAACTGAAGACCACAACACACTATTTGCAAGGAATCTAGAGACTGGTATTGCCATTCAAAACAACCTTGAAAATCCAAATGTCACTTACTTTTTGAAGTAAGTACATCTGCAAAATTGAATGAATAGTGTTCAACTTGAACACAACTGGAACAACTGCATAATCTTTAAATTGTGGTCTAAATATGGCATTTTTATATACATGGAGAGGTAAAATGTACACTTTTTATATTCAAATTGTACACCTGTGGGAAAGTAACATCATTGCAAGGAATCTTGTAATTTTCTTTTTGCAAAAGTAAAAAACTTAATGACTAATTATTCATAATTTACACTTTCATTATTGTTCCATAATACACCAGCACCTAAATTCACACTCATTGTGCAATCTAAAAGCCCTGTATAGATATTTATAACAAAGACTTATTATGCATTCTGAATGTTTACATTGAACTAGCTATTATATCACGTTCTGAATTCAGTCTGTGGGATGTACTGCATTTACTGGATGCTGCACCAATCAAATTGTTTATTCACTGTTCTTAATCACTGCAAAGAATTAGAAGTTGTTGCTTAGAATGCTAAATTCCTAGGACACTACATGGAGGTAGTTTACAACAAAATAAGATACACCTTTTTGGTGTTAGGATTGTCGAAGCTCAGTTGGTCAGCTCGGCAAAGCAGTTAGATGCATCAGGATTATGATGATAGGATGTGCAATTGTGCTGATACAATGGATGCGTTACCTTGAAGAAATATTTCTACAAGTGTCTTGCAAGCTTTACAGTAGGATGATTTGACACTAGAGTGGAATGTATCCATAAATGAACTGTATAATTATAAAAGAGATGAAGGGTATTGTGCAATTCTAAATCTGATTTGGACACAGCATGCAGAGTTACTGTCCGCTTTCATGTGGGGTCCATGTTCTGTTTTTTTTTATTTTCATCAAGCAATGTGTGTCTCAAAAGTGCCCTGTATATTAAAAATGTTGTATTTAAAATATAAAGATGTATGTTATGATTTACAATAAAGTGATCCTGGAAAATTGTACATGCTGTATGTCCTTCACTGGTTAATAAAGTGAGTAAAATATCTTATTAAATCATATATCATCATGTAAGGAAAGTATAGCACACTTGCATAATATTTCTGATGGGGTCAAAAAAATGGTACTTTAGTACCAGTATGGGCCCTGATCTTTACGTCTCTAATAGTTCTCACTCAGTATGAGGATGCCAATGGCAACAGGATAGTTACAGTATATTCAGTACTATTATAGGCTACTGTTCTGTTGATACTTAGTCTCGTTTTTTTTTTATGAAGTAGCTATATCAGTGGTGTCACTTCAACAGCTTGAATTTGGTTATAACACATCTGAACTAGCTGTACTAGGAAAGGTGCTTATATATAGTTAGAATGCACCAACAGATAAGCTGAAATACAAAGTTGATAGTTGATTTGCTTATTTTAATGGGGATTAGTGTCTGATAGTGAAAGAGTAAGGACTACTACTGAATATCATGAAGAAAAGGCAACCAGTAGATTATTTTCTAAGGCATGAAGACATGCAGAGATGGCTGAATGAATAGATGGATGTAATGCAAAAGAGAATAATGTTAGTCACAAATAGGATTCTTTACACAGCTGAAAAGTGCAAGACCTGTAAGGGGCAAGAAACAGCTACTGGAGATTCATCACTGCTAAATATTTTATTAGGAACAGTTTACACACACATTTATTATGAAAAATAAATCTAACGTCAAGAATTCAAATACATGAGTGAGCCTTGGCTCTCTGGACAATAATCACCAGAGTTTAAGGCCCATCCTTAGATTCTTGAGTACAAAATCTACAGGTGACAACTGCAATACTAAGGGAGCACTGGACTGTCAGTAGTGTCATCTTTTATGTAAGATAACATTATTTAAGAAGCATGGAATTTCTTCTCCATTGGCCGATATTTATCTCTCAACCAACATCAAATGTTATCATTATCAAAAAATCATTTGGAGAACTTCTGTGTGCAAACACTACGTTTTCTACATTAAAACAATAATTACACTTCAAAAGTACTTTAGATGTGAGAGGTCATTCACAAACCTGGGATGTCCCAAGGACTAGAAGTGCAAGTTATTCCTGTGTTTTAAAATGTATTAATTTTATACAAAAACATGAAAAATTGGAATTTGAAGGTATAAAGTTTATTAAAATTAATTCAATTTCAACGATGCTTTCCATCACATCTATAAAAAGTATGAGTAAGATCATGCTTTGTAGATTAGTGAGAAAAATGTGGGGAGAGTCATTTTATGAATTGATGACACTTGGCATCATTCAAACACTCCACAGTGACATAGTTGCACACAACACTAATATTACTCTTTACAAAAGTTATTCTTAAGAACTGGGAATTGAGAAAAGAAATTAGTCTTACACTGGAAAAAAAAAATCAATAGTCACATGTTACTTCTAAGCAAAAGCAAGTTTGATGTTATTTGAAGATAAACACTTATTTAGGTTTCCCAACAAGCTCCTTTGCATTTTGGGTGTTGCAAAGGCTTTTTAATAATGGGGCTTTTCTCATTAGAAGGAAATACTGTATTTAAAATGTTAAGATTATTAATTATAAATGAAAAGGATGATGCTTTTCTACTACAATGAACTTTGGCACACTGTGGCATGTAAACATTTTATTTGAAAACTAACATCAAACCCCATGTTCAGCAGCAGTAAAATTTTTCTTTCCAAGAAGAACTTGGATGTTTCACACGTACAGTTTATGCTTTTAAAGTTGGTAATAAAATCATTGTCTGTCCATTAGCACAAAGACATGGAACAGTAAAAGAAGCAGAGATTGAGGCAAGATAGGGAAACAGCAATAAAGTAACAGATATAGCTGGAGAGGGGCACGGGCGAGTAGGTTTGGAGAGACGAGAAAGACAGATGTTTCTCATTTTAATCAACCTTTCATATTCTGGTAGTGCCAGACATTTTTATTGTATTGTGCTCATTAAATCTCAACATAGTGTAACCTGACAGTCATCAATTTGATAAACTAAATAAATAAATGAAGTAAGACTTTACAGAAAATTGATACTAAGATATTGATAGCTGTTAGCAGAAGTGAGTTTGGAAGGTGGAGGAACATGGTTTAAGTTTCCTACTGCTTTCAGTTCACTGAGCGATCGATTTGAAAAAAATTCCCTTAAACCTTCAAATGACAAATGTAAATATATAGAAATACTGCCATTGCATGGGTACACTGTGATCACCTAGGAATTATATTTTTGTTGTTAATTAACCTGGACTAAGAAGGCACGTGTTCGACACCACTTTGAAAAGAAAAATCAATGTAGAAAAAGCTAGCTGGTAAATTACTGGAGGATTTTACAGAAAGTGCAAGCTGGAATCACAGATGAAAGGAATGATGTTGGTGCATTACAGTCTCAATACAGCTACTTACATAATAAATATAAAATATCTTTGAATTGTCAACTGACTTTGATCCATTAAATAACATTTAGTAAGTGTTTGTGCCTTACAATTACAGGGTTACACATCACCCACACCCACCTACCCCGGGCACAGAAAGAAATAAGAAAAGTGCTGAGATATAGATGAATGTAACATAGATATAAAATGCAAGAACAGCACGTGACTTTTTTTTGGATATCATTTCACTTTCCAACATCTTTTTTGCCTTTTTTTTTAATCAATTCTTCACGGCTTACAAAACTCATACGCTGAATTACAGTTATGGTATCTGCACACTGCAGCAAAAACTGAACATCAGATAAAGACACAGTAGCTTTGCATTTGGACAATAGTTGATACAAAAATTAATCATAAAAAAACTAATGTGAATTTTGAAACAGTACAGAGCTGGACACCACCTTCTTTAGAGGCGCAAATGTTTGATGTGCTCATAAGCAGCCTTCATTATCAGTGCAGTGCATTTCCTATAGAACAGAAATTGTTATTTGGGAAACTTCCACAACAGAAGGACTAAAATGATTCTTGCTGTGATGAAAATATGTGTACCGTACTAATAAAGATCAGGAGGGAAGGACTTTGCTAATTGAAAAGAAATAATATAGAGATAGAGAGTAACCGAAACCAAAAAGTTTAGACACTCGATACATTAATTCAAAGAAAGATGTAATATGGAACTCTTTCAAAAATCGAGGTATATGGTTGAATGCAAACTTGATTTACCAATTTAAATATTGTCCACATTGAAAGTTCCAAAATGTAATGGTCCATATCTATTACTGCTGTAAATTAAGTGTGAATTTCCACTGTTGTGAAAGGGTTGGATTGCAGACTTCAACAGTGAGCCCGCCACTCCGGCTGTTCCTACTGTCAAGACAAAGATTGCTGCCCACGTGCCTTAGTTTTGAGTTATTCTCAATTTGTTCCCATTTCTGTAAAAAAATGAAACAGGACTTAGTTATCATGAAAAGTACATTATGAATTCAGCTCAAAGTTACAAGGTATTTACCACACAAACAGACCATTTGGCCACATACAGTAATGTTTATGCTCCACAGAAGTCTCCTCCCACTCATGTGTTCATCAAACCACATAAAATTAATGTATTTGTTACTCCTTGTCTATTTGGCTTTCCCTTGAATCTGTGCTTAACATCTCAGTTACTTGTGTTAACAAGTTCCACATTTTCACCACTTTCTGGCTAACAAGGTTTCTCTTGAATTCTATACTGATCACGAGCATTGTAGAGACAATAGATATCTCTTTCATTAATATAAGCAAACAATTGAGGAATAGAGGGATATTTTTGAAACAAAGTAAAAATTAGATATTGATTGCTACAACCAGTATAGTTTCACTCAGTGGAAACTTTATTTACTTGTGAGGGATGAACTGCCTGAACTAACAATTTCCAGGGAACTCTTTACAAGTAAGCTTCTCAGAATGGGATTGTTTGCATTGCTGTGTATGAAATCTATAGATGTTTCGAAACAGTAAAACAGTTCCTAATTTTCATAATGCTATGATTAAAAGTTTGAGGATTAAATAACAAGCACTGATGTAACAGTAGGTGATTATAACACTGTTTACCTACCTGTCTGCTGTCATTGTCTCTGCAACCTTGCAACTTTATGAGAGAACCAGCCACCCGGTCTACCACAGTAAGGCACAAATCCATATGTTTCACTGACTTGCCTTTTGTTAATGCCCATTCCTGACAAAAAAAATCCAGAAAGAAAACAGGGTGAGGACTGAACATGTTTCACTGCAAGACTGACATTATATTTCTTTCTCTGAATATTCTTCTCCCCTGCACAACAGTGGATCTGCAACCCAAAAGTATGGTAAATCAAAAGCTCACCATAGCAAGTTAGGAAATTGAATTAATTAAATCTAATGATTTGCGAGCAGGCACCACAAAGGAGTGACAGGGAAAGATGTCACAATATGAAAACCCAACTGGTTTAATTAACATCCTTCAGGGAATAAAATCGGTGTTCCCCACCTAATCTGGGACTACATGTAATTTTGTATACCCGACTAAATGGTCAACTCAATGTCCTCTGGAAGGCAATAAACACAGATTAAGATGAATTGGAAAGACAGCCCTGTGTAAAGACAATCCTCTTTACCACAGGAATTAAGCAATCTAATACATTGCATAGTGAAACTTAAATCATAGATAGCAATAATGAAAACACTGCGCACCTGGTTACCCCCTGCATTGTGACATTCATAGACACCCACAACACCATCTGCAAAGTGGCCCAGTGTGTCTAGGCAATTGGAACCTTGTTGTAAAGCTCCAAAAGCAATATCTTGGTGATCAGGGACCCTACAAAAGAGAAGAAGAAACATTATTATTATAGCACATGAACAAACTGAATGGATATCTTGTATATACTAGAACAAAACACCAAACTATACATGAAACATAAGAAAGAACTTGTAATTCAGGAAGCATTTATCACACATCTTCACACCCCAAAGCATTCTGAAGTCAATGAGGTATTTTTCTTCAAAAGTGCAATCACTGTTGCAATATAGAAAATGTGGCAGCCAACTAACACAAACGTACCTACAAATACAAGGTAACAATGATCAAATGCATCTGTTTTTATTAATTTTTAGAGGGGCAAATATTAAGGCACCAAAGAAAATCCTTTCTCTTTGAATATTGCTGGAAGGTTATATACCGGAGAAGGAAGATGGGCCTTACTTTAATGACTCCTCCAAAAATGAGAAAGAATATCCTTCTTGCTGAGATGTAAATTGCAGCAAGAACAAACTGCAAAGATTTTATCATGGGTAAAATTAATACAACTGCACTCAAGATCAGCCTGTCTGAACACAGTGGTTGTTTATACACCAATGTATATCTATGCATGCAAGTGTGTTTTTGTGTTTGCATGTACCATGTGTTCGTGCAAAGGTTCTCCTCAGGTTGACTAGGGCTCTCTTCATGCCTTGAAGTATATGCAATCAATGACACAGCATATGTACAAAGGGTCCTGGCTTGTGTTGTATATAGTATCTGGTTCATCTGCCAAAAAAGGTCATCAATCAGACAGTACTCAGTTCCTATTTTATTCTTTGAAAAACAGGCACCAAAATGCATAGAAAAAAGTGATATCTACATATATAAAATATAAACAAAGGCACACACATATAAATTGTGATAATAAGAATAAGAACTGCAGAAATTTTAAAACTAAAAGATGGACGCAATTACACAAAAGGTAAGTACTCATCAAAAATACTGATCCTAGGAATTTTAAAAAAAAGAAAATGCCACTAAAATTCAGGTCAGGCAGCCTCTGGTTCTACTGTAACATTCTATTTACCTACCCTTTACCACATTCCCTTCGACTAGCACGCTCATTATGTTCTTTACTGCCATTTATTTTCCACTGTCTTCATTGCCCCAGGTGCTAGATTAGGTCCTCAAGCAGCTGCAAGGATAACTGCTAAAATTATTTCGTAGTAAATAGTTGCCTCTTTGAAGCTACCAGCAATATTAAATAGCCTCTAGCTAAAAATGCTCTAATCATAAAAGTTGGTTTCAATACATAACCAGAATATAATACAAGCCTTAAAAAAAAATTATGCTGAGATGTAAAGATTAACTAGCCTTAGAAAACACCTTCTCTTATGCCTGGAACAAGATAGATGGATCACAACCCATAAATTTTGAAATGCTGACAGTAGAAGTAGTTGTATAACATTAGACTTATAATTAACTTTATAACAGAAGTTAACCTTATCACAATTAGTTAAAACTAACTGACATTTTATTTTTACATTATGTAACTGGGATAGTGGGAAAATAAAAGCAGTAACTGAATGTGATAAAAGACAGCACCAAAATACAATGGGTAATAGAGTTTGAGCTGTCCCTACAGATAAACAAGTCTGAGAAAGACCCGATGAAGTATAGCCATTGAACTTTTGGAATGTGAATGAATAGGATGCATGGTAAGATCCAAAGACCTAGGGATTATTATGTCTAGCTAATACCATAAGATCATGGGAACCTGGGGCTGTTCATGGAAGTGCCCATCACTGATCAGGTGTCTCACAGGATTGAGTGTTTGAATTAAGGGGAAGGGCGATGACTATGCTGCATTTGATTACTTTAACACAAAATGTATAAAAATGCTGTATTTCTTTGTAAAAGCAGAGGGTGTGTCATTGATGTATCTTCCAAAGCCAGATTTAGGAAAGATCCTTTGGTCCTCTCCCTGCATAAAACGGTTTCTGCTTGAATAAACATCCTCCACTTTCCTGAATCCTGCCTGCCTCCTGAGTCTTTGTCCCAGGTCAGGATAAACACTCCTACAACATACTTCATGGGCAGGCACAAGACCAGCAGCTTGTCAAGGACTGGGAGTCTGAGGGACACCCAGGACAAACAGAAATGCCAGCCCCAGGATCAAAGGTCCTCGTAAAAATAATCCCAAGCAAGGGAGTCTTGTCCCCACTGTGGGACGGACCTCATGAGGTAATATTAACTGGTAACAGAAGCGCACTTATTAATGAAAATGGAATTGGTAAATGGAGACATCCTACACAGCTAAGAGTATATAATGGTTAATGGGGTTACTGTCCAGTTTGCTAGTCTGGTATGCTCTCTCTCTCCCCCTCTCTCTCTCTCCCTCCCTCTCGCAGGTTTTAGAGGACCCTCATCAGTGCGCACCAACAAACAGCAGGAACAGGATCCTCAACCCCAGGACAACAACCGGAACAGATTAGGTCACATGTAAACGTATGTGACGCGGTTGCATGGTAAAGACTGTAATTATGAACATTGCTGAAATTAACATGAGTATGAAAATGGTAATCCTCTGTGGGTTCCTCTTACTTTTGATTCCATTAGAAACTGATAGACAAGTGGAGAAGAGGAATTTGAACGTTAGTACATTTTTGTATTTATCACATGTGTATGCGACTGCTGGGTCTGCACCCATGTCCTCATACACTCTAAGGGAGGGATACCAATGTGACCCAACCCCTCCAATGCTTCAGAATTAGCCGAATGGGTATTAAAACAGAATAGCTCAAAACAGGGAGATAGGGATGGGCATCCTACCAATATTGGAAAGCACTTAGTAAATACTGACCAAGATAGGGCACAATGGAAATCAGTAGGGTATAACCTAAACACCTTTACAATATGGTACCAACCCAACTACACAACCTCACAACCACCCCCCTTCATCACATTGACTAACACATCAGGGATAGGGAGACCTGATGACTTGATCTGCCTAACGAGAATTGAAAACCAAGGAGGAGGAACACCCATGGGATTTAGCAACTGCACCCAGAGTTACAACACTTCCACATATCGTCTTCCAGGTCCCATCAGGGCACTGATGACCATGGCATTTCTGACCATGGGATCCCTAAACTCGTCTCTCCTCATGCATGATAGCTCTAGCTCCTGACCTTCAGGAACCTCACAAGTAACAGTACATTCCAGCAACGATGGTACACCGAGATTATTACCTGATTCGTCCCGTACAATGGCACCTACTTTCTGTGTGTGGGCACAGAGTCTATGCCTGGCTACTCCCAACCTAGACAGGGTCATGTTACTTGGCCTATGTGGGACTATTCATATGCCACACAGCGTCCCTCCTGCAGATGATGCCAGAACGACTCAAACGTGCAATTTCAGGAGCAGATAGGCTCCTAAAAGAACAAAGAAAATTACAGCACAGGAACAGGCTCTTCGGCCCACCAAGCCTGCGCCGATCCAGATCCTCTATCTAAATCTGTCACCTATTTTCCAAGGATCTGTATCCCTCTGCTCCCTGCCCATTCATGTATCTGTCTAGATACATCTTATATGACGCTATCGTGCCCGCCTCTACCACCTCCGCTGGCAATGCATTCCAGGCACCCACCACCCTCTACGTAAAGAACTTTCCACGCATATCTCCCTTAAACTTTTCCCCTCTCACCTTGAAATCGTGACCCCTAGTAATTGAGTCCCCCACTCTGGGAAAAAGCTTCTTGCTATCCACCCTGTCTATACCTCTCATGATTTTGTAGAGCTCAATCAGGTCCCCCCTCAACCTCCATCTTTCTAATGTAAATAATCCTAATCTACTCAACCTCTCTTCACAGCTAGCGCCTTCCATACCAGGCAACATCCTGATGAACCTCCTCTGCAAAGCATCCACATCCTTTTGGTAAAGTGGCGACCAGAACTGTATGTAGTATTCCAAATGTGGTCAAACCAAAGTCCTATACAACTGTAACATGACCTGCCAACTCTTGTACTCCATACCCCGTCCAACGAATGAAAGCATGCCGTATGCCTTCTTCACCACTCTATTGACCTGCGTTGCCACCGTCAGGGTACAATGGAACTGAACACCCAGATCTCTCTGTGCATCAATTTTCCCCAGGGCTTTTCCATTTACCGTATAGTTCAGCCTTGAATTGGATCTTCCAAAATGCATCTCGCATTTGCCTGGATTGAACTCCATCTGCCATTTCTCCGCCCAACTCTCCAATCTATCTATATTCTGCTGCATTCTCTGACAGTCCCCTTCACAATCTGCTACTCCACCAATCTTAGTGTCATCTGCAAACTTGCTAATCAGACCATCTATACCTTCCTCCAGATCATTTATGTATATCACAAACAAAATGTTGTTTTGTACAAATTGTACAGGGAATAGCAATGTTTGTTGTTGCACTGTTCTTATGTTACATTGTTTTTGTCTTGTAAAATGCATTATGACCACGATAATGAAGAAGGTGGCTGCAGAAGAGCCATGGAACAAGGGGGTGGCTGTACTATGCACCATCAAGCCAACAGACTACTAGTGGAACGGCGAAGACCACCTCATCGAACAACGGCAAGAGGTTCATGCATGCAGCATAATTTGGTGAAGAATACTCTTGGAATTTGATTTGGACTTTTGAACTCTGATTTGGACTGCTTGAACTAATAGTGGACCTGCGACTATAATTTGGGATTTGTAGGCGTGACCTGTACCCGGCCATGTAAGGTGACTTGTACCTGAACACACTAAGCTGCCCATACCTGCTCACAAGATGGCAGACAGAAGCTAAGTAAAACTATGCAGCCTGCTCACACAGTGAAATACAATGGTACCTTTGATCAAAACTGCTAGAAGGTCAGTAAAAGAACGCTGTATTTTTCCATAAAAGATAGTTCTGATAAAAGGATGCCTTAGGACAGATAAAAGGCCAATTCCAGCTTTATTAATGTAAGGGTGATTGTCCCAGTAAATGAGTAACATCAGGTGCTAGATTAGGTCTTCAAGCAGCTGCAAGGATAACTGCTAAAATTATTTCATAGTAAATAGTTGCCTCTTTGAAGCTACCAGCAATATTAAATAGCCT
>NC_063336.1:83131681-83170585 GCF_021869965.1 Rhincodon typus | reverse complement strand
GGTTTCAATACATAACCAGAATATAATACAAGCCTTAAAAAAAAATTTAAGCTTAGATGTAAAGATTAACTAGCTGTAGAAGATACCTTCTCTTATGCCCAGAACAAGATAGATGGATCACAACCCATAAATTACAAAATGCTGACAGTAGAAGTAATTATATAACGTTAGACTTATAATTAACTTTATAACAGAAGTTAACCTTATAGCAATTAGTTAAAACTAACTGACTTTTTATTTTTACATTATGTAATTGAGATAGTGGGAAAATAAAAAGAGTAACTGAATGTGATAAAAGACAGCACCAAAATACAATGGGTAATAGAGTTTGAGCTGTCCGTACAGATAAACAAGTCTGAGAAAGACACGATGAAGTATAGCCATTGAACTCTTGGAATGTGAATGAATAGGATGCATGGTAAGATCCAAAGACCTAGGGATTACAGTGTCCAGCTAATACCATAAGATCATGGGAACCTGGGGCTGTCCATGGAAGTGCCCATCACTGATTAGAGGTCCCACAGGATTAGGTGTTTGAATTAAGGGAAACAATGATGACTATGTTGTACTTGATTACTGTAACACAAAATGTAAAAGCAGAGGGTGCAACATTGAGCTATCTTCCAAAGCCAGATTCGGGGAATATCATTTGGGCGTCTCTCTGCATAAACCAGTTTCTGCTTGAATAAACATTTTCCACTTGCTTCAATCCTGCCTGCCTCCTGAGTCTTTGTCCCAGGTCAAGAAAAACGCTCCTATATACACACATGAATAGTAGGATGTTGAAGCATTTTCCATCTGGTGCTGGTTCCTCCCCTCCCCCCATATGCTTTTTTAATCTGTTATTTCTTCTTGTACCATTTTCTACACAGGGTGGTGCCGCTACTTATTGTTAAGCTTGTCTCTGCACAGTGTGACCACCCAGCAGGAAGTACATACACTCAGATTTAACTTGGACTTCTTTCTTCCTTTCTTTACATACCAAATGGAAAACAGTAAAGTTCAATGTCCACCATACCAGTGCCAGTCACAATAACTCTTGCTACATATCCTCAAGAGTTAAATGTTGAACACTGATGTTGGCGATTGAGGGTTACCAATCAAACTTTATGTCTTAGAGCAACTGACTTTTCAAGATAAACTTGGATGGATGTAAAGTATAAAAGCATGACTTGTCTTTTGCTTTTAGTGTTTGAGCATCACGTATAAGAAGTGCTTAAGCAAAGAAAAAAGGGACAGTAATGAAGTCTGTCTGTCATAAGTGATTATGGTACACTTTTGAGGGAATGAATAATAATTAGGTAGAGGGACATATTAACCACAGTATAAAAAGATAATGATCAAGATAGTCATCTCTTCAAAAGGAGCCAGGAACAGTTAAGTCGAAGGTTTGTTTGAGGAAAGGAGCTTTGAACTGCGCCACTGCAACTATTTGTGTCAATATATTGCCTTTAAGCTATTTGGGAATAAAAGTCTTATCCATGACATGTATCTTTGATGTAGGTGAAATTTAATGTATATAAAAGAGAATGATTTTCAACAGCTCTTGAGAAGGTTTGAAAGGTATTGAAAACTAAAGCTGCTCTCTCCGTGATAAAAGCAAAATATTGCAGATGCTGGCAATCTGAAACAAAAACAGAAAACGGTGGCAAAACAAAGCAGGACTAGCAGCATGTGTGGAGAGAGAAACGGAGTTAACATTTTGAGTCAGGTATGACTTTTCCAGAACTGCTCTGTATTTTCAGTTAAACTGATATGTTTTATATATCAATAAAACTTCTCTGTATGTAACACTCCAACATTAAGTGCCTCAAACTTACTCAAATGTATTGCTATGAACCAAAAAAGGAAGGTGAATGTTATCTACTAAATTATTCCAGTCTCTCCTATTTCAATTTAGCAGATGCTTACATCAAAGGGTAAACTTTTTCATTTATTTAATTCTGAAGTTGCTTCTTAAATATTCTATTTATTTGAGCAGAAGCAGTTGTGCACTCTATTGGCTCATATCACATTAAAGTCCATTGAATGCAGGAACAAACAAATTCAATTATCTTTTGTGTGCTTGAGTTCTCTGCTCGGTGGTGTGGGATACAGATGGCATTAAGTATGGCATTTATTGCCCATTCACAGTTTCCCCTGAGAAGGTGGTGGTAAGCTGTCTTCTTGAATTGCTGCAGTCCATTTGCTGTAGGTGTATCCACAATGTTGTCAGGAAGGGAATTCCAGGATTTTGACCCATGACAATGAAGGAACAACAATACACTTCCAAGTCAGAATGGTGAGTGGCTTGGAGGGGAACTTGCAAGTGGTGATATTCCCGTATGTGGGGCGGCACGGTGGCTCAGTAGTCAGCACTGCATCCTCACAGCACCAGGGACCCGGGTTTGATTCCACCCTCAGGCGACTGTGTGGAGTTTGCATATTCTCCCTGTGTCTGCGTGGGTTTCCTCCGGGTGCTCCTGTTTCCTCCCTCAGTCCAAAGACGTGCGGGCTAGGTGGATTGGCCATGCTAAATTGCCCATAGTGTTCAGGGATGTGTAGATTAGGTGGGTTATAGGGGGATGCTCTGAGGTTTGGTGTGGACTTGTTGGGCCGAAGGGCCTGTTTCCACAGTGCATGATCTGCCGCCCTTATCCACCTGGATAGAAGTGGTCATAGGTTGGAAAGTGCTGTCTCAGGATCTTCAGTGAATTTCTGCAGTGTATTTTGTAGATAGTACACACTGCTGCTACTGAGCATTGTTGGTGGAAGGAGTGGACGTTTGTGGATGTGGTGCCAATCAAGTAGGCTACTTTGTCCTGGACTGTGTAAAGTTTCTTGAGTGTTGTTGGTGTTGTCATCCAGGCAAGTGGGGAGTATTCCATCACACTCCGCACTTGTGCCTTGTAAATGGTGGACAGGTTTTGGGAAGTTAGGAGGTGAGCTACTTGCTGCAATATTCCTAGCCTCTGGCCTGCTCTTGTAGCCACTGTGTTTATTTGGCAAGTCCAGTGAGTTTTTGGTCAATGGCAATGTCCAGGATGTTGACAGTGGGGGATTCAGTGATAGTAATGCTATTGAAAGTCAAGGGGCAGCGGCTAGATTGTCTCTTATTGGAGGTCATTGTCTGGCATGTCTTGAATTCTTATTTGACACTTTCCAAACCAAGCCTGAATATCATCCAGATCTTGTTGCATTTGAACACCGACTGCTTCAGTATCTGAGGAGTTGGGAATGATGCTAAACATTGTGCAATCATTAGCAAACATCCCCACTTCTGACCTTATGGTGAAGGGAAGGTCATTGATGAAGCAGCTGAAGATGGTTAGGCCTAGCCACTACCCTGAGGAACTCCTGCAGTTATCCTGGAGGTGAGACAACAGATCTCCAACAACCACAACTATGTTCCTATGTGCCAGGCATGACTCCAACTAGTGGAAAGTTTTACCCTTGATTCCCATTGACTTCAGTTTTGCTACTCCTTGATACAACACTCAGTCAAATGCAGCCTTGATGTCAAGGGCTGTCACTCTCACCTCACCTCTGGAATTCAGCATTTTTGTCCATGTTCGAACTAAGACTGTAATGAGGTCAGGGGCTGAGTGGCCCTGGTGGAACCCAAACTGGGCATCACTGAGCAGGTTATTGCTCAGCGAGTTTTGCTTTATAGCAGTGTTGATAACACCTTCAATCACTTTACTGATTGGATGATAATTGGTGGGCTGGGTTTGCCCTGCTTTTTAGGTATAAGGCATACTTGAGCGATTTTCCATATTGTCGAGTAGATGTCAATGATACAGTTAAGGTCTATCATAGTGCTACCCCATTATACCCCATAGTGCTGCACCATACATAGTGGGCAAATCACGTTCACATAAACACCAATAAATAGCGGGCACTGATGTTGGAAAAAGTAACAGGGACTTCTTCAGACAAGATAAAAGTTTGCCTGAAGATCTCTTTGAAGGTCTCTGGAAAGTATATAGGTGTTGCATTACATAAAACCTCAGTCAGGAAACCTGTTCCATAAAATGAGGTTCTAGCTCACTTTTGGAAGTGTTTGGAGAAAGAATTTCCGTGAACAGTGCAGGTTAAATGCTTGAAACTTATTCAGAGCTCGTTATGATACAGAACTGTAGCAAACAACAGGGACAAATAGTTTACAGTGCCAGGGATAAGAGTTATTCAGAACTGAATGCATAACCTACCTTAGCTCAGGATAAACATTTTCCAAGTACCACTTAAATGGTTTACAGGCCAATTTCTTCTTCAGTTCTAACCTGCTCTGAATACTGGAAATAAATGAAAACATTTATTTAGCACCTTTCACATCCTCAGGAAACCCTTAAGTGCTTTACAGTCAATTAAATACTTTTAAAGTTCAATCACATTGTAATGTAGGAAACATATCAGTCAAGTTGTGTGGTGAAAACTTCCACAAACAATAAGATAATCATCCGATAATCTACTTTAATGATGTTCATTCAGGAAGAAATACAGTTTAGGACACCAGGGATAATTTTTGATCATCTTGAAATAATGCCAGGTGGATCTTTTCCATCCAAAGGGAGCAAATAGGGCCTCAGTTTAGCATCTCTTTTGCAGTATTTTCTCAGTACTATACTGCAAAGTCAAATTTAAAAAGTCATCATTAAATAACAAAGGAAGATGTAATTCCAAAGTGCAGTTCAGTATTCTCCTTCAATAGCTCAAGCTTGCAAGTTATTTGGACCTTTGAAACAGATCATACAGACAAATTAAAATTGAAATGGTTTATAAAACCCTGAACAGTGTTGGCCAGCTAAGGTACATTGAACCTCCATTCTTTTGTTTGCCTCAAGACTGGATTTATTGTAGACTACTTAACGGAGATGGATTGCTATGATTAACCAACAACTTTGTGAAATCTTTTCCTTGTTCATGGGATCTCTGCTTCAACGTGCTTTCTTTCCATCATTGTTTTCAAGATCACTTTAATGAGATAACTCATTAAGTGAATAGTTCTAAAATGATTGCACTGCATTGCTTTAGGTTTCTTAGGTAATTTAACAAATAACAAATGCCTCAAGTCACTTGGAACACCTACAGTTTGCCTAAATATAAAAATAACACATATGAAGTAAAGACTGGTGAGACACTGTCTGGATTTAGATCTGAGTAGGAAAAAGGGATGGTATTTAAGGGATGGTACTTAATCTAAGAACAATCTTCAATAAATATCTAAAATTAGACAAGAACATTTATATCTGCTTCATTGCCTATCTGATAGTGTTAATCAGAACATAGTAGACGTGGCTGAAATGCAACAATGACATAAAGATGAGATTTATACAGAGCCTATATTGAGAACAAATAGTGAACATTAAGCTGGGAGAGGTACAATTAGATCTATTTCAAAAAGTGAAGAGAGGTGTCTGACAAGGCTGTGCACAATCATCAAAAATTCAATGTATACACAGAGATAAGTATTGAAAGAATTAGATACAGTCCTGGGGTATAAATGGAGGCAAAAATGTAGCAAATATGCTAACAACACAGCAGTAAAGTGCAGAATCAAAAGAGGCCCAACAAAATATTGTAGATCAAGTAAAATCTCAAAGTTTAGAATATACATCAAATATGAAAGAAAAAGACAAAACAATACCAGTTTGAAGGATTACATTAGAAAAAGCTAGAATAGAAATAGAGGTGGATGGCATCACACCAGCACAAGCAGATAAGTTTACTTCTTACAACAAATGATAATAGAAGATGTGATGCAGGAGTTAGAAGAAGAAAACAGATGGCCAGACATTATTTCATGAAGTTTAACGTTTTATTTACAACAAAGATGACTCAAGCTTGTCACAAGGAAGAAAACTCAAAGATAGTACAGTCAGTTTTGCTATAAAGCATGTTCCGGCTATAACATGACTGATGAATGAGGGAACATTATTTCTAAAAAGCGAACTTGTGTTGGCTGTAACACGATTTCTTTGGTGCACAGAGGAGTATGCGTCGACATCACATGGTCGTTTTGCAGGCTTTGTCCTGAGCATGTGCAATGTCAGTGCTGAAAGAGTCTCTGCACTGGCCTCACATGATCGTTTCGCAGGCTTTATCCTGAATACGCGCAATGTTAGCGCCAAAAGATTCTCTGCACCGGCATCATGTGATCATTTTGCAGACTTTGTCATGAAGCGCTTTCTGAGAGTGGTACAATACTCCATGATTTTTGGGGTTTTTTTGCAAATTCTGCCGTATTATCCACAAAGATGCGAGGACAAAGTGATAAGAACGTTAGCAATAAGCATCCTGGTGATAAAATTGTGGGTAGTGAGCATAAAAGAAAGGCTATAACACTGGAAGAGAAGCTAGATGATCTAAAGGGCGGCACGGTGGCACAGTAGTTAGCACTGCTGCCTCACAGCGCCAAGGACCTGGGTTTGATTCCAGCCTCGGGCGACTGTGTGGAGTTTGCACATTCTCCCCATGTCTGCGTGGGTTTCCTCCGGGTGCTCTGGTTTCCTCCCACAGTCCAAAGATGTGCAGGTTAGATGGATTGGCCATGCTAAATTGCCCGTAGTGTTCAGGGAGGTGTAGATTACGTGGGTTATAGGGGGATGGGTCTGGGTGGGATGCTCTGAGGTTCGGTGTGGATTTCTTGGGCCGAAGGGCCTGTTGCCACACTGTAGGGATTCTATGATTCTAAAGTGTTTTGAGCGCAATGAGAGAACATGTGATATAGTTCACATAACAGGAATAAAGGAGACAACGCAGAGAAGACTAAAGTAAGCCGCATTGCTATAACAAGTCAGAGTGTAAACAAATCTGTGAGGTCACAGACAAAGGAACTTGAGGAGATGGAGCGGCTTCTAAGTTTGTGGATAGAAGGTCAAACAAAAAAGTGATCTGGGACCACCTTTCTCACCAAAAAAGAGAAAGCCTTATCAATTTATGAAGATCTAACAAAAAAAAGCTGACAATCCTGCAGATTCGTCTGCCTTGTGTGTGAGCAGTGCCTGGTTTGCTGGTTTTAAGAATTGCTATGCTTTTCATAACATAAAGTTATGTGGCGAAGCAGACAAGGAGTACGCGATGGCATTTCCTCCAGTAGTAAAAAAATTAATTGACAACGAAGGCTACAACGTAGATCAAATTTTCAATATGGATGAGACAGGTTTATACTGGAGTGAATGCCATCAGGAACTTACATTTCTACAAATGAAGCACACGCTCCAGGCTTTAAGGTGGCAAAGGATCACATGACTGTGCTGCTGGGTGCCAATGCCTTCTTTCATGGAATAGGATCTTATTTGGCACCCTATGAACAGCTTCTTCATGAAAGAAGAAAAAGGGCAAAGCAGCAAAATCTGAATGTCATTTTTAAGCCAACCCCCAAGAAACAGTCAGAAGACAATGAACCACAGCCATCCACTTCTGGATTTACTATTTTTCGCCCTAACCCTGCAACTAAAACTGCACCTGAAGGTGATGATGATGATGATGATGATGATGACGACGACCTTCAACCCCTGCATTAACAACAGAGCAATCTCAAAACCTCCTCTCCCATCAAGTCATCTTGACATTCTTTCCAAGGTAAGGTGTTAAATTTACTTTCATTTCATTATTACATATGAATTAAACATTTATTCAAACGGTGTTATCCTTTGTGTTCGGCTTTTGAGTCATTTTTTTGGTGGTCTGTCCTTAACCCCGCTTTTCCTATAGGCCCCATTATTTCTATAGCATGATTTTCTATAACATATTTATTGCGTAGGAATGCAACTATCGCGTTATAGCAGAATCGACTGTACACTCCATTCACTTTCCTGAATGCCTCAGAAATCTAGACAATGAGCAAAGATATATGGAAAATACAGAGACCTCTGAAATATGGATGCTAAGAAGCGAGCTAAAAATTTCATATACAGATCATAAGATAATCAAAGAAGTACCTGAATTTGCAAGAGACAAAAATAAACTCCTACAAAGCGACATCAGGAAATGAAAATGTCAGTTTTTCAGCCATTTGTTTAGAATTGAAAAGCCAGAGAGATCTCTTCTAAAGGGCCAAGAAGAGGACAGAAGAGAAAGAGGTCAGCCGTTGCAGTTAGATGATGTCTGTCACAGAGAGGGTGTAGGTGAGCTACACTGAATATGCAAAGATGGCACAAGATAGATGAGCATGGCAGCAGATCTTTTGTCAAGAATAGCTACAAGCAGCAGCAATTGATGGGATGCCTTTGTAACTAACAAGGTCAGCATTTATTGCCTATCCCTAATTACCCTTGTGTTACCTCAGTTAACATTCATACTTACGGTGTTATGGAGGACGGAAAAATCAGTGGTGAAGCAGTTGAAGATGGTTGGGTCAAGGGCACAATATCTTGGGCTGAGAATATCTGCCTTCAATAATCATCTTCTTTTGTTAAGTATTGCTTCAGCCAGCATATAATTTCCTGCTCAGTTTCAGTTTTTGTATAATTCAGCCTTGATATTAAGGGCAGTCAACTCCTGCCTCACATCTAAAATTTACTCGTTTGTCCATGTTTGGACCAAAGCAATCATGAAGTATGGAGCAGAGTAGTCCTGGCAGAACAAACTGAACATCAGTTAATACCATCTATAATTCAGACGATCACTGAGAGTAGACTAAGGGGGTGGTAATCAGCTGGAATGGACTTGCCCACTACTGGTTGACAGCAGTCTACTGTGTATTGACTACTGTGTTGTAGCTGTGCTGGAACAGTGTGGCTAACGGCATGGCTAGTTCTGAGCACAAGATTTCAGGGGTCCTGTGAAGATGTGGTCAGGGCCCATGCCTCAACCTTATTGCGTGTACTCAACCTTTTCTCAATATCACAAGAAGTGAACTGAATTGATTAAAATCAGGAATCTGTGATCAGCTTTTCCTCTATCTTTCTTAGCAGTTGCAAGGGCCTTCAAAGCCCTTGCACACAGCAGCTTCTGGAACCAGAAGTCAATGCTGAAATTGGTGCGGAATATCGGAATGACTGCACGTGTGCAGCATTGTCTGTGATAGTGGAAACTTAAGGAAGGGGATAAGATGGATCATGCGCTTAGAAAATCTAGCTGAAAATGGTTGCAAGTGCATCAGTCTCGTCCTTTGTATTGACCTATTGGGTTTCTCCATCTTTAAATATGGACGTGTTTGTGGAACCTTCTCTTCCCATTATTTGTCCGCCACCATTCATGAACAGATATAGTAGAACTACAGAGCTCTGGTCTGATCTGCAGATTATGCAATCACTTTAACTCTATTAATTGCCCATGTCTTATGCTGCTATAGGGAGTCTGGTGTTGTAAGTTTACCAGGTTAGCACCTCATTTTAAGGCTCCTACCTTACCCTTTATTGATTCAGGACTCTCTAATTTGACAGTAATGGTAGAGTGAGAGATATGCCAAACAATACATTCTGCTACTGCCAATCACCCACAGCACCTCATGAATGCATGGTTTTGCACTGCAAGTTCTGTTCTCAAGTAATCCCACGTAGGACTGTGGTACAGCTACATAAGATGGAGGAGGGTATTCTCAATGAAAAGATGGGACTTTGATCTCCACTTGAAGGTGCAGTGGTCACTCCTATCAATTCTGTCATGGACAGATAAATTTGCAAGAGATAAACTGGTGAGGACAACGTCAAGTAGCTTTCTCCCTCAGGTTGGTTTTTTTCACTACCTGCTCCAGGCCCAGTCCGGCTGACACGCTGTTCAAGACTCAGTAAGCTCGGTCAGTAGTGGTGCTATCCAACCACCCTTGATGATAGACGATGAAGTTCCTCGTCCAAACAAGAGGGAGTTCTTATTCATCGGTTGAGGGAAGGCAGAAAGTGATAGTCAGCTTCCTTATCTATGTTTGAACTGATGTTGACAGGCTTCATGGAATCCAGTGTCAAGAGTGTAAAGTATAATTTGGTGGTTTTAACTATGTCAAATTATTGTTTGACTAATTCATAGGACAGCTTTCCCAATTTTGGCACAAGTTCTCAGACATTAGTATGAGAAACTTTGCAAGGCCAACTGGATTGGATATGCGTTTGTTGCTTCTGGTGCCCAGGTCAATACCAGATGGCCTGTCTGGCTTACTCTGATTTGACTTTTCTCATAGTGCTTTGATAGGCCATTTCCGAGATAGATAGGAGTCACCATGTTGCTGTGGGTCTCATGTATGGGGCAGGTTTCCTTCCCTAAAGGGGAATTACTGAACAAGATTACTGCTATGAAAACTGAAAGAACTGCGGATGCTGTGATCAGGAACAAAAACAAAGTTGCTAGAAAAGCTCAGCAGGTCTGGCAGCATCTGTGAAGGAAGAAACAGAGTCAACGTTTCGGTTGTTCAAGATTACTGCTATAATGCACAACCACAAGGATGGCAGAAGGAGAACTAGACGGATCATGTTTTTCTCTTATCTAGTAATTCCTGCGTACATGAGCCATGACACTGTCGGCTGGGAAATCTTCTGGGTTATGACTTCTCTTGATTTATGATGATCTGTTTTGTTTCTCCTACACTTTTCCCCTCCTCCTCATTAATCTTGTTAAACTGTTATTTTGTCTGGTGAGTGACTCTACAACAAAGGGTACAACCTTAAAATTTGAGCTAGGTTGTTCAGGAATGGTGTCAGAAAATACTTCTTCACAGTGAAAATCTAGAATATTTCCCCCAGAAAAGCCATTAAAACTGATGGCCACTTGAAAATTTCAAAACTGGATAAGCACACAATAGCAGCTTAGCACTCAGTACCACTGGCACAAACTACAACTTATGACAGAATCAACACAATGAAGCACTTGTATTTACCTCTCAAGAGAGTCCTGAGCAAATCAATTTGTAAAATGTATGTGTAAATATATGTGGGTTAAGGATTCAAGTGGAGTCAACTCTGAACTAAGTTACATAAACATTGCCTATACTGCATCTTTCAATGGAGCAGAGCAAAAGATATGCAATAAACACAAATTAACATGAGATGAATGTTACTTACTTGCCGAATGGCACATTTCGAGCTGAAGGCACTGCTGCATAATAGAAATTTTTGAATTCATCCATCCAAACTTCTGCTGCCCTGCGTGTATTTCTTTTGGAAAATATTAAAACATTTCTTTTTTAATATTTCCTGCCAAGTGTCTAAAAGATAATTAACTTAATAAAAATTAACTCTTAAAGGAACAGCATTTCATTAAAGAGATTCAGATTACATTCATGAAACCATTGAAAGGTATTACTGAAAATATGATGCGCTGGAACAGTATTAATTGTTTACTGTGCAGTACTTTCAAATCAGTACAATAATACTACAGAGGCAGAAAAGTTGGATTGGTGCATACATCAGACCACAGAAATAGGGGTCATACAGCACAGAAACAGACCCTTCAGTCCAACCTGTACATGCCGAACATAATCCCAAACTAAACTAGTCCCACCTGCCTGCTCCTGGCCCATAACCCTCCAAACCTTTCCAATTCATTTATCTATCCAAATGGCTTTTAAATGTTGTAATTGTGTCCACATCCACCACTTCATCAGGAAGTTCATTCCACACGCAAATCACTCTCTATGTAAAAAATTTGCCTCTTATGTGTTTTTAAAATCTCTCTCCTCTCACCTATAAAATGTGCCCCCTTGTCTTGATATTCCCCATCTTAGGTAAAAGACAAACACTATCAACTCTATCTATACCTCTCATTATTTTATAAACTTCTTTCAGGTCACCTCTCAACCTCCTACACTCCAGTGAAAAAAGTCTCAGCCTATCCAGACCTTCCTTATAAATCAAACCTTCCATTCCCAGCAATATCCTGGTGAATCTCTTCTGAACCCTCTCCAGCTTGATAATATTCTTCCTATAATAGGGCAACCAGAACTAGTTACATGACTCCAGAAGAGGCCTCACCAATGTCCTGTACAACCTCAACATAACATCCCAAATCCAATACTCATAGGACTGAGCAATGAAGGCAAATGTGCCAAATGCCTTTTTAACCATCCTGTCTGTATGTGAGGTAAACATTAAAGAATTATGTACCTGCACCCCTTGGTCCCTCTGTTCTACAACACTACCCAAGGCCCTACCATTAATTACCATTAATTGTATAAATCCTACCCTTGTTTTTTTGTACTAACATGCAATACCTTGCATTTATCCAGATTGAACTCAATCTGCCATTTTTCAGCCCAGTGACCCATTTGATCAAGATCCCTTTGTAATCTTAGAAAACTTTCTTCACCATCTACAATGCCACCAACGTTGGTGTCATCCACAAATTTACTAACCATGCCGTTTATATTCTCATCCAAATCATTTATATAGATGTCAAACAAAAGAAGACCCAGAACCAATCCCTGTGGAACACCGCTGGTCACAGGCCTCCAGTCCGAAAAGCAACCTTCCACCATTACTCTCTGTCTCCTGCCATCAAGCCAGTTGTGTATCCAGTTGGTAAGCTCACCCTGAATTCCATGTGGTCCAGCTTTACTAATTAGAATGCCATGTGGAACCTTGTCAAAGGCTTTACTAAAATCCAAATAAACAGTCTACTGCACTGCCATCAATCCTTTTGGTAATTTCCTCAAAAAACTCAATCAAGTTTGTGGGACATGATTTTCTTCACACAAAACCATGCCAACTATCCCTAAGCAATTTTTGTCTCTCTAAATGTCTGTAAATCCTATCTTTTTTAATCAACTCCAATAATTTACCCACAACTGAAGTCAGTGTCACAGGTCTATAGTTCCCCAGTTCCTCATTACAATATTTCTTAAACAAAGGTACAATATTACCCACCCTTGGGTCATCAGGCACCTCACCCGTAGTTATAGATGATGCAAACATTGTTGCACGGGATCTCGTAATTTCCTCCCTTACTTCCCACAACATTCTGGGATACATTAGATCAAGTCCCAGAGATTTATCCACTTTTATATTCTCTAAGACCTCCTGAACTTCCTCTTCTGTAATGTGAACTGTTTTTAAAACATCAAAGTTTATTTCTCTGCATTCTCTCGACTCCATTTCTTCCTCCACAGTAAAAACTGACACAAAATATTCATTTAGTATCTCTACCGTCTCCTGAGGTTCAACATAAAGACAACTTCCTTGATCTTAAACGGGCCCAATCCTCTCTGTAGTTACCCTCTTGTTCTTAGTGTATTTGTAGAATGTCTTTGGATTATCCTTAACCTTATCTGCCAACGCTATCTCAAAGCACCTCTTTGCCTTCCTGATTTCTCTCTTAAGAACGCCCCTAAATTCTTTATATTGTTTAAGAGATTCAATTGAACCAAGTTGTCTGGATCTAAAAAAAATTCTCATTTATTCTTGACTAGAACCCCTATATCTTTATTCATCCATTGTTTCTTAATCTTACCAGCTTTACCATTCACTCCAACAGAAACAAAATGTCTGTGAACTCTTGTCATCGCACTTTTAAACATGTCTCACTTGTCAGACGCCCTTTAGCTGCGAACAGTCTACTCCAATCAACTTTTGAAAGTTCTTGTCTCATACCATTAAAATTTGCCTTTTCCATTGAAAAACTTTAACTCTTATGTAAGGATTATCCTTTTCCATATCCATGTTGAAACTCATAGAATTATGATCACTAGGCCCAAAGTGTTCCCCCACTTTTATTTCAGTCACCTACCCTGCCTTATTGCCCAAAAGAGGGTCTAGTTTTGTTCCTTCTCTAGTAGAAGCATCCACATATTGATAAAGAAAATTTTCTTGAGCACATTTGATAAATTCTTCATCATCCAAACCTTTAACATTATGGTAATCCCAGTTAATGTTTGGAAAATTAAAATTCCTCATTATTACAACTTTATTATGCTTACATATATCCGAGATCTCTCTACATATTTGTTTCTCAATTTCTGTCTTACAATTGGGGGACCTATAGTACAATCCCATCAAAGTGATCTTTCTTTTCTTATTTGTAATTTCTACCCATATATTTTCACTGGACGATTTTTCAGAAATATCTTCCCTAGTTACAGCAATAACATATTCCTTAATCAAAAACGCCACACCCCCTCCTTTCTTGCCTCCTTTTCTATCCTTCCTACAGCATCCAGGAACATTGAGCTGCCAGTCTTGTCCATCTCTTAGCCAGGTTTCTGTAATAGCTACAACATCCCAATTCCATGCTTTTAAACATGCCCTGAGTTCATCAGCCTTACCTGTAAGACCCCTTGCATTGAAATAATGCAATTTAGTTCTTCAGATGTGCTCTTCTCACATTCAGAACCTACCCCATCAATCCTTCCATTTACACTGCTACTCAGAATTCCTCTAGTTGCCTCCCTTAAAGTCTCCCTTAATAAAACGAGCAAATCTCCCTGCTAAGATAGTGGTCTCTTTCCAATTTAGGTAAGACCCATCCATTTTGAACAGGTCTTTTCTATCCCAAAAGACATTCCAATTTTGCAAAACCTGAATCCCTGAACAATACACCAGCTCTTCAGCCATTGATTTATCTCCTTTAACCTTTTGCTCCTTTCCTCGTTTGAATTTGACTTTGAGAGTAAAGCAGAAATTACTACTTTTAAGGTCTTCTTTTTAATCTTCTACCTAATCCCTTAAATTCACTCTGTACTGCTTCAATCTTTTGTCTAAAGTGTCAGTTCTACTAAAGTGTACAATAATTCCTGGCTTCTCAATCTCACCTTTAACAATATGTTTGAAACGTTTAGAAACATCCTTAATCATAGCACCAGGAAAGCAACAATCCATCCTAAATTTACGCTCACTGCCATAGAATTGCCTGTTTCTGTACTGACAGGACAGTCCCCTATAACAATAATTCTATTAAATCTTGTCAAACGCTGCCTAACATAAGAATCGTTCCAAGTGTCCAACAACTGGCCCTTCAATTTTCCTCATACAGATTATCCCCTTCAACTGTTCCAAAAACTGAATATCTATTTGATAGAGAAATAGCCACTGGAGACTTCTGAAGTAACTTCTTACCTTTCCTGACAGTCACCCATCTATCTGACTGATCCTGTTGGGTAATAACTTTTCTAAATCTACTAGCCATCTCACCATGTACCTTATACATTGCCTTAATAAAATTAAGCCTAAAAAAATGTTACAGTAACACCTTATATATAAAATAAACAACCTTTCATTATCTAAGGAAAATAAAGTTAAAATAGAAAAAAAACTATATCAAACAAATAAAAATTAAATAAAATCAACCACTTAGCTGATTAACTGAATAAAAATGATTCCTTTTCAATAAGTTCCCCGAAGAAGGAAAAAACCTTCTCCGGAGCTGACCACATATGGGATTCTCCGGAACAAAAAAAAACTCCTTATTTTAAAAAAATGTTTGATTTTGTTCAAAAAAAGTCCTCTAAAATACATATAGACTTTTTAAAATTTCTGAATTAAGAATAAAAAAAACTCAGCCGTTCACTGTAGACCCTTAAAAAGTTTTTTTAAAGAAGACTGTTTGAAAAAAAATTCCAACTTCTTTTGTTTTTTCTAATGTTAATAAAACAAAATGGAAAAAAAACTTATATTAGTAAACTATAATGTAAAACAGTAAAAAATATATAATAAATCTTTAACTAAGCCTGCAATCCCAGGAGCAACTTCAAGATCCACGCTGCTCCTTTCTCTTAATTTCCTCCTGACAGGACCTCAGATTAAAGTCCCTGTGGACCGTCAGCTTAGACCTTTGTGCGTGAGGCTGTGTGTGGCACTTCAATCCATGACCACGGTCATTCAGCCCCTCATGCCTGCACTGTCATTCAGCTCATTGTTCAGATGCACCTGTGCTCAACTTTGCCGTTGTCCCATAGGATTGGTACTCTTACTTAACATAAATATATCGATTGCTGTCTTGAAATGTAGGACTGAAAGAAAAAGAAATCTCAGAATAGTTAAAGCACAGAGGAAGAAAGATTATTAGTCTCAAATGATGCTGACTCACTGCACACCTTCTAGTCTGCTTCACAGCAATACTGACTCCCTGCACACTCCTCCCAGTCTGCATCACAGTCATGCTGATTGCTGCACACGCTTCCCAGATTGTTTCACAGCAATGCTGACTTGTTGCACATTCCTCTCAGTCCACTTCACAGGGATGATCACTTGCTATAGACTCCCGCCAATCCACTTCACAGTGATTTTGATTCACTGCACACTATCGACAGTCTGCTTCACAGCAAAGTTGACTCGCTGCATATCCCAATCTGGGATATGGAAGAAACCAGAATTGGAGCAATGTAGAGATCTCCAGGGGTTGCAGTAGTGGAAGAGGTTGCAGATGTGGGGAGTGGGACAAACCATGGAAAGGACTGAAAACAAGGCTGCAAACTTTAATTATCAGAAATATTTACCTTGCAAAAACAGTACCGCTGCCTCCTGGAAATGTATAGGGATGCTGCTTGCGGAATACATGACCTACCCGACTACAGGGAATGATTTCAAGGATGCCCCCACATTGCCACACCCGAAAAGAAATTTCTGAAAGATATGATGTTGGTAAGATACATATAACTAAAATAGATAGTCAAAATTTTCTTGCTTACCATTATCCATGCCCATTCCAATTTTTTTCCTTTAGTTCTGCACTAACAGGGGAAAAGAAAAGGGGCCAATGGCAATATCACAAATGTTCCTAACAATGGGGAAAACTTGGTTCAAAAAATCATGGTTGACTCAATATTTAAGATCCTGTATAAATGGCAAAAATGTCCAGGAAAACATATCAAGAGCGATTCTTCTGATTATTGCTTAAACATTGTGGTTTGGTCAAGAGGCAACACCTTGTGTAATTCTCTGCTGACTATTATGGTGAAGAGGATCGAGTCCACTATAGACTCATAGACTGGTTAAAACACAGAAGGAGGCTGTTTAGCTCATCATGTCTGTGCTATTCTTTGAAAGTGCAATTCAGCTACTCCCATGTAAACTCCACATGGACGGTCACCCAAGACTGGAATTAAACTCGTGTCTCTGGCGTTGAGAGGCAGCAGTGCTAACCACTGAGCCACTGTGCTGCCCTTTGAACCACTGTGCAGCCTTCACCCATCACTTGTGTGCATATCTTAATAGGCTCCCTACCTGACAAACATGTTTTCAAATCGCTCCATGACATCTTCTCCCCTCCCTGTTTCTGTAACCTCCAGCAAACTGAGGGCCCTTTTGGATATCTGCAACTCTCCAATTTTGACCACTTGCACATTGACAATTATCACTGAGTTACTAACGTGGCCAGGCTTTTAGCAAACCAGGCTTTAAGTTCTGGAATTCTTGTCTTAAACTTTTCTCATAGATCTTCCATTTTTATCTCTCAGATAATTATCCAATAACCTTTTAAAAGCTAAGATCGAATCCACTTCTAACAGACTCTCAGGTAGCGCATTCCAGATCCTAAACATGTGCTGCATAAAAAATGCTCATGTTGACTCTGGTTTTTTTTGTGATTCACCTTAAAACATAACTTTGTTTCTGAACCTTTTCTTCCCCAGTGAGAACAGTTTCTCTCTGTCGATATCCTTTACGATTTTACAGCTTTATGGGTCCAGAACCTCATTTGAAGGGCGGTAGCCTTCAAAATGACCACTGGTATTCCAGCCCTTAGACTTTGTTCACATCAATAACAACTTGTATTTATATTGCACATTTACAAGTGAAAAACATCTGAAGACAACTTACAGATGTCTTACCAAACAAAACTGGACACTGAGCCAATTGATATTAACACAACCATGAAAGCATATTTTAAAGGGGGACGGGAAAGAAAAATGGAGAAGTTTAAGACAAGAATTCCAGAACTTAAAGCCTGGTTTGCTAAAAGCCTGGCCATGTTAGTAACTCAATGATAATTGTCGATGTGCAATTGGTCAAAATTGGAGAGTTGCAGATATCCAAAAGGGCCCTCAGTTTGCTGGAGGTTACAGAAACAGGGAGGGGAGAAGATGTCATGGAGCGATTTGAAAATATGTTTGTCAGGTAGGGAGCCTATTAAGATATGCACACAAGTGATGGGTGAAGGCTGCACAGTGGTTCAAAGGGCAGCACAGTGGCTCAGTGGTTAGCACTGCTGCCTCTCAACGTCAGGGACACGAGTTTAATTCCAGTCTTGGGTGACCGTCCACGTGGAGTTTACATTGAAGTGCTCCGGTTTCTTCCCACAGTCCAAAGATGTGCAGGTTAGAGCAATTAGCTATGCTAAATTGCCTGTTGTATGCAGGGATGTGCAGGCTAGGTGGATTAGCCATGGGAAATACGGGGATAAGGTGTGAGTCTGGGCCTGGGTTGGATGCTTTTCGGAGGGCCAGTGTGGACTTGATGGTCTGAATGGCCTCTTTCTGCACAGTAGGGATTCTACAACTCTAGGTGAGTGTGACTTGTTGTCTGTATCTTAATTCACATTAAATATTTTAAATTTAGGAGGTGGAAAATAGGAAAAGCTATCAGAATTCTTTATAGAACCCTATAATATTCCATCACACAAGGTGGACGTTAACTCTCCAGGACACTATTGACAACAAATTAATAGAACAACAGAACACACTCTGTCACCCCTGCCTCTGCTTAATTAGATACAGTTACTATACCATATATATAATTTACAACTGAAGAGATTTAACTTCCTTACAGGAATAGCAACACAACTTTAATCTTTCCCTGCAAGGTCACTGACTTCCTGATGGAGACGCACACTTGGACATCACTCATTCTGGAGGGGATAGTGCACTTGATAACATAAACAAAGACAGGTAAGCTTTGTAATAAATCTCATGCACAAACTGAAGTAATTTCTAATAAAATTCAAAAGGAAGTTAATTATACTTTATGCAATATGATCATAACAAACTGACCTCTATTAACTATCAACTGCCTTAAGGCGTCTCCAAATCAATTCTATAATGGTGCCAAGACTCTTTGGAGAAGCTCACAATAGTCAAAACCCTAAACTCATTTGGTGTAACAAGGGAAAAACATTTGGCTCATCAAAGTGAATCCTCCACTTGAGACATTGACTTACTTCACTGTTAGTTCTAAGAGTACCTCACAAGAGAAAATATATCCCTTGCGGTCACCTACCAATACAAGTTCATCAGCCATCTGAACAATAAGGAAACCTTGTTAAGTCTAGCTTGATGTTAACTAGCAGAATACAGTGGGTGGGCTGGTGTGGTTGCTTATGGTCAGTTGGAATTAAAAGGTCCACAGGCACAATCAGTAAGCAAGACTTAACACCAATTTGCTGCCGCTGCTGAAAATGGTCAAGCAGAGAATCATTTTAATGTACTTATTCACATACGAAATGACAACCCTAGACATTACAGTACACATCTCAACAAAATATCCTTTTAGAGCTCAGAGTTCATGTGCTGTGAAATGAAGTTATCCCAGACATAAGTTGGCAAACCACGAAGCAAATTTAGTCTGTTGCACTTGTTACATATTAGTTAAATTTGTATGTTTAAAGTACCACATGTTATGCTTTACAATTTCACTCATCCTTTGACACAATGATTACTGCAGTCACTTACCTAAGTTTTCTCCACCCCAGACATCCATCATCATGTCATATTTACCAAGCTCTTCAAAGTAACCTTTATCCATCACAAAGAGACCCCCAGCTATCATGGGTGTTCTAAGAAGAATACATTAGGATGCATTATATGTTTATTTTATAAGTTGTATAAAACAAAATACATTATACACTTTTGAAAGGTCATTAATTATGTAGCTGAAAAGGAAAAAAATTGCAGGGCTGCCATGAAAAGTGACAGTCTAATTGGACTGCCCTTTCAATGAGCTGGCATTGGCATGAGAAACCAAATAGCCTCTTTCCACATTCTGTGATTCTACCAATTGTAGCCTTGCCCCCAATTCCTTAAACAATACCCTTCTGAAGTGAAAAATACAGAAATTGTACCACTGCCTACCAACAAAGTGCTAAAAGCTGCAGTCTAAACAAAATAAATCCACTAATAATATAGCAATTTATTTGCTACTATAGCTTTGGTACAACTGGGCACTTCTGTCACCATTAAGAGTCTCAAATTTTTCTCAGCCATTAATAGCACACATAAAAATAAACCATTGCATACATAGCTGATCAACACATATCGAACTCCACTTAATGGCTCTCACCCACTTCAGCCCCACAACTATTAACCCTTTCTGTCCTGACCATAAAACTATGCAATTGACAGAGGCTGGCAGCCACCAAGTAAGTGCAATTAAGAAATGAAGCTAAGAGTCATAAGAAGATCTCTAAGATGATTGTGTATCCCTGCATGTGAAGTGACCTGGGAGGAGAAGGCAAGTCAACACCCCAAAGTTAAATCTTTAAGGGCTAAAGAGGATTCTGAGTTGGTCAGAGATCAGCCATGATAGTATGGTGGGGCTGATTGTTGATGGATGCCAATCTCAGTGGATGAAGGGTTGAGGACGACCATGTCCACTGAGCATTCAAGGACATTAAAATGGAGACCCAGTGAAACAAGCAGCACCAACCATATAACTGCCAGTTTTTGTATTGCAATATCACTACTGTGATTTCTACCCCACAGATCTCAAAGCTAAGCTCTAAAAAAGAGCCTCTATAGAGGTTTGACAGAGGTATTCTGGTGTCAAGAATTTCCATAGAGTAAACAGTATGCTCCAATAACACCTCAGAAGGGAATGGTTTCGAAGCACTCCAATCTAGGCTGGCACCAGTGCTGTTCTCAAGAACTGCTGCAGTGCCAAAGATATCTTTCAAATGAATTATTAAGTCAAAGCTCCACCTGCCTGTAAGATGGATGTAAGAGATCATGATATTATTCAAAGAGGAGCTGGAGAATTCTTGTGTCCAAGCCAACAATTTCCCCTCAACCAACTCCATCTAAATTAAATCAAATACTCATTCATCCTATTTGCTGTGCATCGGTTCTAGCTGTGCAAACTCACAGCCATGTTGTACTTTAGTAGTAATAAGTCTGGGAAATTCAAAGATTGTGAAAAATGCTAAATTAATACAAGCTTAGTTTTTTAAACCAACCCTGAAATGACAAATAATTTTGGGATTCAATCAAGTTATTGAGAGAAATTAATTCTGAAGTACTCAAGATATTTACATTAATTGCAATCACTCAAAGAAAGCATCTCTAGTTCAAAGTAGCTTCATAAATCAGAACCTCAACAGAAACTAAGTAAAAGCTATGTTAGGCTATAATACCAAGACTAAAACTGGTTGTCTAACATGGCAATTCTTTGTAAATGTGTTTTTAATCTGCAACCACATACAAAGAATGCTTAATGCCCATTTTATCCATTAGACTTTGTCAGAACTTAGATATCATATTTGATATGCAAAAACTGCCTGACAATTGGTTGAGGGATAAATAAAGAGCCCATAAAGCTCTTGATACAGAGGGGAAGCATCTTTTCATCTCTGACTAACCAACTGTATATTTTGAACCCAATCCCTCACTCAGATATTTACAAGAATTTTATCTACTGTGTTCAAAAATCCCCAGTCCTCAAGTGCAGTTGATGAGCTCATGTGAGAACCATCTTATTTAATCTTCTCTGGTCAGTGATGCTGCTACATTCTCTTTCTGACATTCCACATGCAAAGAATATGCATTAAGGTAGTAAGCCAATTAATTTAAAAGTCCTTTCTTTTGTCATCACGTGCTCTGTACAAATCTGAGTCGTTTTCCAACTGGGACTAATGAACAAAATACAACTATAAATGTAAAGAACTTAATTAAACTTATCAATTTCAGCACTTGAAATCCTTGCAATAATATTCTTTACCTTTAGACCAGGTACTTATGAGAAATACCTCAACCCAGGTTCATAGTGATGCCCTGAAACACGACACATACCAGTCTGTGGGCAATGAGCATCAGTCTGGTCATATATATCTTCTTTCAGCAAAAGGACAGGCATGCGATTTGAAAGAGCCAGAATGTTATGCTCTCACTATTGAGATACAAGTCTGTGTCACGGTGGCTGTGGGATTGGCTTCTGACTCTAACTGAATCAGTACACAACACTTAGAACATGTGGGTAACAAGTGAAATCAAGGGGCTGGGTCTCGGAAGCTGACTTAGGACCCTGGAAGGGAAGGTCTCAGTCAAGTGAGAAGGAACGCTGGACTTGGTAGCAGGATGAAGCAAGAAAGGGGTGAAGGGCAAATTTTACCAAGAATTTAAAATGTGAAATATCAGAAAGAGAATGTAGCAGCATCACTGACCAAAGAAGATTAACTAAGATGGTTCTCACATGAGCTCATCAAATGCACTTCAGGACTGGGGATTTCTTGAATACACTAAAAGAATTCTTATAAATATCCGAGTGAGGGATTGGGTTCAAAATATATAGTTGGTTAGTCAAAGATGAAAAGGTGCTTCCCTTTTGTATCAGGAGCTTTATAAGCTCTTTATTTATCCATCAACTAATAGTCAGGTAGTGAAGCATAGAACACTGCAGCCTTGTCTTTAAACTCTTACTACTTTTTAGTTACATTCATACATTACAAATTGTGCAATTCCAACCAAACAACCAGCTTCAGTCTGCTTCTGTACATATTAGCACAGTTGAATTCCCAATTAGTACTATTTAAATACAATTAAAGCCTAATTAACATCAATGAACAGCAGCAATATTAAAAACAGATGACCTGGTCATTATCACATTATGCACAAAACAGCTACCATGGCTCTTACTACTTCAATGAGTATAGTTCAAAAGAACTTCTTTGGCTGTAAAGTGTTTTGGGATGTCCTTCAGTCAGTGTTCTCGAAATTCAACAACTTGTTTCTTCGGAACTGTAGAACCTGAGGGCATGCCAATATTCAGAGTTCTTTATTTAACTTCTATTATACTACAGAGAAGCTGTCTTCGTATTCTTGTGATACAAGATATTTTATCCTAATGTGAGAATATCTTTGTATGCTCTGAATTCCTGTGTTGCTCAGTTTTCTGAAAAATGATTTATTGGAAGAAATTTGCATATCAGGCAAACAGCCACAAAAAATTCCCCAGGAACACATTTGCCTAATATGAAGTGCAACAAGGAAGCATGACACAGGAATTCTGATGTGACACTATTACAACTATACTTATCAATTATAAAACCCATGGCTATACATACCTAATGGGACCAATTGGATTACCCTGACGAGCTCGTCTTTGTTCTGGAGTCATGTAGTCCCATTTAAAGACCAGATTCCAGTCAAATCCTGCCAATTAAATAAGTTAGATCAATAACAAAGCTGTATTGAAAGATCGTACATAATATTTTTAAAACAAAATATATATTTCATTGGAAACAGAAAATGCTATGCTTCCAAGCCACTATGTGGGTGTAAACAGGACTGAGGTGTTTAAGTTACTCTATCTGAATCAATAAAGGAGGCAAATTTTCTTTTTTTCTGATGAAAAATTATTAGTCTAAACTGTTAAGTCTGTTTCTCTCTTCACAAATGCTATCAGAGTTGTTCCAGCATTTTGATTTATTTTGAATTTCTAGATCTATTTTGCTTTTGATAAATGTTTTATTCTCTTATCAAATTATTCAATCTGCGTCTTTCAATTATTTATATCGTGTTCTGCTATAGTTAGGACTGTTCATGATTGCTTATTCATGGATATGAGCTCATCAAAATTCTGCGGCTTATATCCTAACTTGGATCAAGTCCCATTTAACATCATTGCTGTGTTCACTGACTCCTAGACCAGCAACACCTCAAACTTAACATTTTCATCCTTGTGATTAAACCCTCCATGATTTGACCCTTCCCTATTACAGTAATATGATTCAGCCTGAAAACATTCAGAATTTCTGTGCTTCTTCAATTCTAGTATCTTGTACTTCTTCGTCTTTCATTGATCTACCACTGGCTGAGAGACGTCAGCTCTTTAGGACCTAAGGTCTGGAATAAACTTCAAGGCTTTTTCACTTCTACATTCTTCCTTTAAGATACTTCTTAAAATTCTAGTTTTGCCCAAGCTTTTGGCCACTGGTTCTGGTACTAACAGCTTCTTAAATATTTGACCAGAATTCCTGTAAATACTAAGCAGGTATGGTAGCATTAAAAATGCTCTCTACGTGCAAGTCATTGCTGTATAGCATCCATACACACTGTTGTAATTAATGTGACATTCAAAATACAGAATATGAAGGGCCTGTTTTATTCATTCACTCACAGGATTTGGGCATCGCTGGCTAGGCCAGCATTTATTGCCCATCCCTACTTGTCCGTGAGAAGGTGGTGGTGAGCTACCTTCTTGAACTGCTGCAGTCCATTTGTATAGATTAACCCACAATGATGTTAGAAAGGGAGTTCCAGTGTTTTGACACCACAGTAAACAGCAATGGGAAACTAGCAAATACTAGTGTTCCCATGTACCTGCTGCCATTATGCTTCTAGATGGCAGTGATCGTGAGTTTTGAAGCTGCTGTCTAAAGAACTTTGGTGAATTTCTGCAGTGCCTCTTATAGATAGTATACACTGCCGCTACTGAGTGTCAGTGGCGGAGGGAATGGATATTTGTGAATGGAGTGCCAATCAAGCAGGCAGCTTTGTCTTGGATGGTGTCATGTATCCTGAGGGTTGTCAGAGCTACCCTTGTAGCCAAAGTACTTATTTGACTAGTCCAGTTTAGCTTCTGGTCAATGGTAACTCCCAGGATGTTGACAACAGGGGATTCAGTAATGGTAATACCACTGAATGTTATGGGGCGATCGTTAAATTCTCTCTTGTTGGAGATGGACATTGTCTGGTACTTAGGTGGCACAAGTGTTACATGCCACTTATCAGTCCAAACGTGGATATTGTCGGGGTCTTACTACATTTGGGCACAGACTGCTTCAGTATGTGAGCAGTGCCACCAGTGTTAATCTGGAAACCTATTCCGCTTATGAAAGGACTTGGATAAGGTTGTAAATAAACAAGATTTTCACATTTGTACTGAACACCAAAATAAGAAACAGAGAAAACACTAAACAAAGAGCCAATCACAAACGTTCAGATCTAGTAAACAACTGGAGAAATGGAACAGTGGGGCAGTACTGATCAGGAGAGAAAATTTGTGGATGATCAATAAACATCAGGAAAGTCTGCAATAAATCCAATAATGAATTCAGGAGATGATACTTTATTTCAAAACTATGAAATATTGGAACACTTACAATTATTATACAAATTAGATAACTGTTTTTAAATTAGATAAATGTATTTAAAGCAAAACTTGTTAAATACGTGAGGGAGAGAGAGATAAAATATCACACTAGGGTTAGAAAAAGTAGAGTAGGAGGTGGCCCATGTGGAGCCTAAGCACGTGGCCTGTTAGGTCAACTTACCTGTTTCTGTGCTGGAAACTCAATTTAACCTTTCACTCCAGCCATTATAGTATTTGGCTGCAATAAAATTGACATGGATAGCTCAAAAACACTTTCTGATAGCCTGAGGTTATCAAAGTTTCTACATAAATACAAATTCTTTCTTTTTTTTGTTGTTGGGTCTAAATGGCTCAAGTAGAGAGGGTATGCTGCAAGATTACAAAAAGTAAAGGTGAGATATAGAGTCCTAGGGACATACATCACAGAAACAGACCCTTCAGTCCAACTCGTCCATAACAACCAGATATCCCAAGTTAATCTAGTTCCATCTGTCAGCATTTGACCCATATCCCTCTAAACCTTTCCTATTCGTATATCCATCCAGATGCCTTTTGAATGTTGTAATTGTACCAGCCTCCACCACTTCCTCTGGCAGCTCATTTCATACATGCACCATCCTCAGCATGAAAAAGTTGCCCCTCAGGTCCCTTTTAAATTTTTCCACTTTCAACTTAAACCTATGCCATCTTGTTTTGGACTCCCCTAACCCTGGGGAAAAGACTTTGACTATTCACCCTATCCATGCCCCTCATGATTTTATAAACCTCTATAAGGTCACCCCTCAGCCTCTGATGTTCCAGGAAAAATAGTCCCAGCCTATTCAGCCTCTCCCTAAAGCTCAAACCCTCCCACCCTGGCAACATCCTTGTAAATCTTTTCTGAACCCTTTCTAGCTTAACAGCATCTTTGCTATAGCAAGGAGACCAGAGTTGAATACAGCATTCCAAAAGCGGCCTAACCAATATCCTGTACAGCTGCAACATGACCTTCCTATACTCAATGCAATGACCAATAATGGGAAGCATACCAAACACCTTCTCTCAGGTTGTTTGAGACAGAGCACTATAGGGGAATTATGGAGAGTCACTACAAAATGAAAAATCAGAATTAAGTTAGATAGAATTCTTTCCAAAGTGTGTGGCTGATTTGTGGAATAGATTACTAAAACATTCAGCAGATATGAAATACAACAATGTTTCAAAGAGGGAACTGGTTGTGTTCCAGAAAGTGGAGAGGGTTTTGTGTCACAGAGAAATAAGCAACTACGGTCTCCTAGAAATTGTTTGAATTCCAAGAGCTTGCTTAATTGATAAAAAGAAATTCAAATTTCAATTCACATTTGTATGGGAGTTATGTATGGACAATGTAACTGGAAGATAATTTTACTGTTTGGACATTTTTTGGCTTAAAAATAGCTTCTGCCAAGGTTTTGAAGGGAACCCATGTGGTTTCTTGGAAATGAGGTCAACAGTTTAATGATGGCTGTGATTCACCTACTGTTTACAGGAGGTCAAATGACTTTGGGAAAAGAGTCAAACAAAGGTTTTAGGGAGATAATGGTGTTTTACCCTCAATGGCTGAAAAATCTGGCTCTGGAAGACACTATGAGCCCCTTTACTGATGGCTTTTGTTAGCAAGCATAGCGAGTCAAAAGGAAGAAAATCTCCAAAGCCGCAATAAAGCTGCAAATCTTTCTTATCACCATGTCTATGCTCCTCATGATTTTATAAACCTCCATAAGATCACCCCTCAAACGTACTACGCTGCAGTGAAAAATGTCCTAGCCTATTCTCTAACTCAAACTTTCTATTTCTGGCAACATTCTGGTAAATCTTTTCTGAACCCTCTCCAATTTAATAATATCCTTCCTACAGCAGAATGACCAAAACTGTGCACAGTACTCCAGAAGAGGCCTCACCAATGTCCTGTACAACCTCAACATGGCATCCCAATTCCTATACTCAAAGGTCTGAGCAATGAAGGCTAGCGTGCTAAATGCCTTAACTACCCTGTTTACGTGATGCAAATTTCAACCTGAACCCCTAGGTCCCTCTGTTCAACAACACTACTCAGTGCCCTATTTTTAACTGCACAAGTCCTGTCCTTGTTTGTTTTACCAAAATGCAATACCTCGCATTTATCCAAATTAAACTCCATCTGCCACTCCTTAGCCCATTGACCCAATTGATCAAGATCTCTTTGTAATCTTAGATAACCTTCTTCACTGTCCACTATACTACAAATTTTGCTGTCATCCACAAACTTACCAACCAGGTCTCTTAAATTCTCATCCGAATCGTTTATATAAATGACAAACAAAAGCGGACCTAGGACCAATCTCTGTGAAACACTGCTCGCCACAGACCTCCAGACCGAGAAACAACCTTCCACCACCACCCTCTGTCGTCCACCATCAAGCCAATTTTGTATCCCCTCAGCACATCATGTCTCTGCTGACCTACAAACACTAAACAACATTAATCCTATTTGCCTGCACTTGGTCCACAGCCTTCTATGCCCCAGCATTTTAAGTACTCATCCCGAGGCTTCTACATGTTGCAGGAGTATCTGCCTCCACCACCATCCGGGGTAGCATGTTCCATATATCTACCACCATCTGGGTGAAAAAAAATTTTCACTGATCTCCTCTAAACCATTTGCTCCTCACCTTAAACTTATGTCCTCTGGTCTTAGACACACCAACTATGGGTAAGAGATTCTCACGATCTACTCCGTCTATGCCTCTCATAATTTGTATAATTCAATCAGATCCCCCTTAGCCTCCTCTGCTCTAAGGAAAACAAATCCAGTCTATCCAGTCTCTCCTCACATGTATGGCAACTAGAACTGCACCCAGCATTCTATCTGTGGCCTAACCCATGTTTTATAAACTTGTAACAAGATTTCCTTGCTTCTATGTTCTGCATCCCGAGTAATGAAGGCAAGTTTCCAATATGCCTACTTCACCATCCTGTGCTGACATCTTTAGGGATCTATGGATTGCACATCAAGGTCCCTTTGTTCCTCAGTACTCTCTACTATTCATTGTGTATATCTTTCCCTTATTTGACCTCTCAAAATGCATCACCTCACATTTAGTGGGATTAAATTCCATCTGTCATTGCTCTGCACAATTTATCCGCTGGTCAATATCAGACTACAGCCTGAGACCATCCTCCTCACTATCAACAACACCACCAATTTTCATGCCATTCACAAATCTACTAATTAAATATTCTACATTAATATCCAAGTCGTTAATGACATAACAAACAGTAAATAGCAAAATAAAGGCTCTAATTGTGGATTGTAGTTTAGATGCTAAACAGTTTTGCCACTTGTGTTTAAGAAGGAGTTTTGATTTATAATAAACAGTACATTTTCAGTTCATTCAGGAAGTATGGTGAAAGTATCTTCAATCTGGATAGCAATACAAAAGGAAAACTATTGGCCATTTTGCTGATTGAATCTAAACAGTTAAATTAATGATGCAACACATGCAGCAGTGGTAGTCGACTACTCTTCAACTACAAACCATCTCTCCCTTCCACATCCTGTTGTGGTAACTTTCAAAGTCAAGTAGCCTTTTCTCTATGCTGACCACACAGAACCTCTGTTGTCTGTGATATTCATTGAATTGTAGGGAAGTCTGATCTCGAGAATAGCTCCCTCTACTCTCTGTTCCATGGCAATGTGAAACATATTAACTTTGTATCCAGTTAGAAATGCTAATGAGCTACACTAGATCCCAATTTTCTATAATCTGAGAAATAAATGGACAATTTGCAGCATAACTGTGCAAAATCAGGCATCTTCAACACCTTTGGGAACTCGGTGCCTACTCACAGCAAACCAAAAGGCTGGTGCCATTGTCTAAATGTAATTACTTTGCAACATCTTTTCAGTAAAACAATCTGAGCCTTTAAAGAGTCATACAGCATGGAAACAGACGCTTTGGTCCAACCAGTCCATGTGACCATAATCCCAAACTAAACTAATCTCACCTGCCTGCGCTTGGCCCATATCCCTCCAAACATTTCTTATTCATGTTCTTATCCAAATGTCTTTTAAACATTGTAACTGTAGCCGCATACACTGCTTCCTCTGTAAGTTCATTCCACACACAAATCACACTCTATATAAAAGAATTGCCCCTCGTGCCTGTTTTTAAATCTTTCTCCTCTTACCTTAAAAATATGCCTTTTAGTCTTGAAATCCCTCAACGAAGGGAAAAGACACCTGCCATTCACCTTATCTGTACCTCTCTTGATTTTATAAACCTCTATAAGATCACCTCTCAACTTCCTTTGTACTCTAACAATCAAACCACCGAGGAGTATTTGTCAGGCAGACTGTAGAAAAAAAATCACACAGCCTATTTAACCTAAACTTAAAACTACAACCCATAAATCTTTTCATCTTCATAACTGTAACATCTGTACTACGCTGGATCGGGCATGCTTGACTGGCAGAAGGTCTTTCCATATTCTTTCCTCATTGTAGTTTTATGTTTCTGTTTAAAAAAGAACTTTTCAAAATATATGTCACCCTCACATAACGACTTCCTCTAAAATATCAACTTGTAATCCTCCTTAATCCTCAATATCCCTGTCTTTCATTTACTTATTCTGGTACAGTATTGTCCAATATGTCTGGTGAGTTGGAAATTCAGACATGGCTAATGGCATTTCTGTTGCTATATTATAAATGAGTCATAAACACAGTTGGTGGGAAAGTGATTTCACACATGCCCAACAATGCACGGCATTTATTATTGCTGTATTATTTCTCAAACGATTTTATTAACAACCTTGCAAAAACAGTGTGTGTTTGTTCTTTGATTTTGAGTGCTTTATTTCCTTAATTGTTTTAATGTGGTCAACATTTGTTAAGTAAACATCATATACCGGATATGTTCAATACCTTTCCAGGACTTTGGGAACTCAATGTTTACTCATAATAAACCAATATGCTACTGCTATTGTCTAAGTACAATAACTTTGCAACGTCATCTCAGTAAAATTATCTGAGATTTCCTTAGATCCCTTCAGCTGTATTGTACAAGTAACAGTAAAGTATTTTACACTGAAATTAGTATATCTGGAAAATATATCATATTCTACCAGTTTTATGCCTATCTTTGACTCACTGTGAGAAGTCCTTCAAACTTCTAGGGGTCTGAGACACAGTACACTGGATTCATGTTAGAGATGTTTTCTCTGCATAAAACCTGCTAAGCTGACACTCTGAGGTGAGGCACCTTTGGCAGAATATACAGAACCTGAAAGTTCTGGTTCCACAATTTAAATAGGTACTGCCCAATTGAGCTGCAGAGGCACCATCCTTCAAAGTGGTATCACAGATCTGAATAACCAAGGTTGCTTACACAAAAAAGGAGGCAGTAGTAGCGCGGGAATCATCCCCCTATTCTCTTTCATTCTCAAGTGCTGGAGGGAATGCTCTGGTTGGACAGCGACATCTCAGACCTCATTTGAACCTGTTGATGGCACAAATGATCTTGTGGGATGGCAGACAAATCTTCTCCTTAGACATTAGGGTATATTTCTGTACTGGAGCATCAGAAATTCAGATGAAGGCAAACTGCACAGCCTTCCTGAAAAGGTTGCAGGACACATGCCAACTGCAACATAGGGCTGGCTGCCCTTAAAATATGGCATCAGCTCCAGCACTTGCATCAGGTATTTTGATTTTCCCTATGTAAGCATCGACCCAGCTATGTAATCCAGTGCCAAGGTTGCACAATCCACATTTATGAACTTGCTGCCACATAACTGGATTCAGCTGATCGCCAAGGAATTGCACCAGAGTCCTGATGACTTCCAGGCATGCCGGTGATAACCACAACAGCAGGACTAAATTTAACCCATTAGCTCTGTTTCTCTTTCTGTAGACCAACTAAAAATTTCTAGTAATTTCTATTTTTCCTTTAAAAGGACAAGATTATCTTACGGTTATAGAATTTGTATTTAAATGAAAAATTGGCAATAAGAGGCAATATTGTTTGCTTGGCACATGACTGTTGCTCAGGTCTTTAATACTGTACATACCGCCTTTTAGATCAGCAGAAGCTCCAACATACTGGAAGTTGTCCATGTTAATTACATCAATTATTGGAGAAACAACTCTAGTTTTATCCTGTGAAGAGAAAACAAAATACAAGAAAACACATTTTATTTACTAGTTAGGAAAATATGACTAAAAGAAAAATGTGCATTCATATATTGCATTCATAACCTTAGCATATTCTAAAAAGAGTGCTACTGTTGAGGCTGGGGTGTGCACTGTATCTCTCTAACCCATCACTCCATTAGTCACAACATAAATTTAAATACTCTATCCTATTACCGAAATACTTCATCTTAATCAGGTTCAGAATTTTAAAAAATAAGTTTGTTTGATACCAAACAAAACTACTGACTTATTTGGCAAAAATGTAAAGCTAATTAAGAGAGTTCGAAATAGGAAAGTATAAATATCTACCGTTTTAAACACACACAGACACACACACACACACACACACACACACACTTAAGACAAAACCTTCTCTGCAGAGACAAATTCTGTCAATAAAACAAAAATTTTGACTAAATAATAGCTATTTCATGAAGGAAAATAAGATATGGCATAAAATGTTCCAGGTGGCTTTCAGTCAGCATCTTGGCACACACAGATAACTGACACTTAACACAGGCGGTCGTTATTGGGATGTTCAAATGCAGCTTGTTTGAGAATCTTTGAGAATTCAGAGGCTTTTACAAGAGAACAGCTGCCCCAGTATATAGGTCCTACATTGAAAAAGATTTTCTCTGAAAGACAGAGGATGAGCTGGGTAGTTCTCGGTTAGCACTGTGCCCCAAATTGATTCCAAACGATATCCAAACTAAAACCGTAAACTCAGGCATGTGATTTCCAGGTAGTCCAAGTAATTAGCTTAAGGAATGTGACTCCCATGAAGTGTTTTCTAAGAAAATCTCCTAAAGTCCTTTTAGTTATCCTTCTGAAAAAAAAGTCCAGCTATCTGGGAACACAGCAGTCAAATTGCACACAGCATCAATGAATTAATGGCATAATTTATCCTTTTTTTTGTGGTGTTGAGATATTAATTTTTGCCAGAACATTGTGGAGGACTCCCCCACACTTCTTGAAAATAATGGCTATGGGAACTTTTACATTGATCTGAGAGGCTAGGGAGGACCTCCGTTTTTTAAACATGTTCCAAAAACATACACTGGAGTTTCAATTCTGTAATCTACATCAGGGCTGCAGTGGAACTAGGTCAAGTATCCTATAAAACTAAACAATGATAGTCTTCAATTGTATGAATGATTAACCCATCTTTCCACATGACAGAAAAATTTGGTTAAGATCAATGACTATAGAATAGTCAAGCTAATATTAGCAACTGTCAAAGCGTTCATTATGCAATTGACATAATGTGAATAAACTGGAAAATAAGATTGCCTATGTTTTCAGAATGTCATAGATATAACGTGCAAAAACAATGACTTGCAATTATAAAACTCTTACTGTTTTTCACAATGTGTTCTTTATAGGGTAGGGAACAGCAACAGCATTGCATTTATGTAGCACTTTTAACATAGTAAACCTTTCCAAAGAGCTTCATAGAAGCATTGTCAGAATTGGTAGACAACAGCAAGATCGTGGAAAGATTTATATACACGGAGAATTTTAAAATCAAGATATTACTGGACTGGCAGTAAATGATTACCAGAAAGTATAGGGTGATCATTGATTGGGACATGCAGCCAATGGATCTTACAGGTTCTAAAATGCCACCTTAAAGTTAATGTCTCCGTATTTATTTTGTGCACCAGTTGGTTTTTCTACAATATAGCAAGATTTTGATACTTGCAATTGCAATGCATTAGTAACACAATATGCAACACAGTATAGAAATAGGTAGGTCGGTTAGATGAACACGTGACTAGAGGGATGGTGTAGGAGGGAGGGCTTTAGATTTTTTTTAATCATTGGGACAGTTTCTGGGCTAAGTGGGACCTACACAAACTGGACAGGTTGTACCTGAACTGGAATGGTTGAATGGGTCCAATATTCTAGCTGGGAGATTTGCTTGTGCTGTTGGGGAGGTTTAAACTAATTTGATAAGGGGATGCGGCGTAAAGTAGATTTAAAGTGAGGAACAAGGTTCAATCAGATGTAGAAGGAATACTGGGCCTGTCCAGCAAGTGGAGAAGACATGGACATGGTAAAGCACATGAGAGGACTGGAAAGCTACATTATATCTATTTTAATGCAAGGAATCTGATTGCTAAGGCAGAGGAACTTAGAACATTGATTAGCACATGAGTATATGACATTATTGCAATCACTGAGACATGGTTGAATGGCGGGACTGGTAGCTCATCATTCCAACGTATAGAAGCAGAGAAGCAAATATGTAGGCAAATCACAGAGAGGTGTGAGAGGAATAGGGTTATAGTACCAGAGGATTTCAACTTTGCTAACAATATCTGGGATTGCCTTAGTGTGAAAGGATTAGATAGGGTAGAATTTTTAAAGAGCACTCAGGAGAGCACTTTGTGCCAGTATGTAGGTACTAGAGATGGAGAAGAGCTAGACCTAATCTTAGGAATGAAGCCAGTTAAGTGATTCAAGTTTCAGTGGGGGAGCATTTTGGGGATGGGGAGCATTTGGGGATAGTGACCATAACTCAGTAAGTTTCAAAGTCTTTATAGAAAGGGATAAGAATAGTGCATAAGTTAAGTGTCCAAATTGTTGGAAAGCCAGTTTCAATATCATTATACACAATTTATCAAATACAGACCACGAGCACAGACTGCAGATTAAGTGTATATTTGGAAAGTGGGAGTCTTTTAAAAGTAGTACAGTGAGAGCTCGGGGCCAGTGTGTCCCTCTAAGAGTGAAGGGCAAGGGCAAGGGCAACCAGTCTAGGGAACACTGGATATCAAGGGACATCGAGTTGACAAAGAAAAAAAGAGGAAGCATACGTTAGGTACAGAGCATTAGAAAAAGAGGAGAGCTCCTTCACAAAGTTGAGAGGGTGCTTAAAAAAAAAATTAGAGGGTAAAGAAGACCACAAAATATCTTGAGCAGATAGGATTAAAGAAAATCCCAGGTATTTTATAAATATATTAGGAGCAGAGGATTACCAGAGGAAAAGTGATACCTGTTAGAGACAAAAGGACAATCTAAGTGTGGAGTCAGAAACTGTTGCTGAGGTCTTAAATGAATACTTCACATCTGTATTCACAGAGGAGAACGACATTATAGCTGGAGATTTCTGTTGCAATGGTGAGATCCTAGGGCATGTTAAGATTAATAAGGAGGAGGTATTAGATGTTTTAGCAGCCTGGCCTGACGAGATGTATCCCTGGCTGCTATGGGAAGCCAGAGAAGTGATTGCTGGGGCTCTGGTAGATCCATTTAATACTTCGCTGGCCACAGGTGAAGTGCTAGATGACTGAGGGATAGCTAACGTGGTTCCTTTGTTCAGGAAGGGCAGCAGGGATAAGCCAGGTAATTACAGACCAATTAGTATGATGACGATGGTAGGAAAAGTATTGGAATAAATTCTGATGGATAGGACTAATCAACACTTGGAAAGGCAGGGACTAATCAGAAATAGTCAACACAGATTTGTGACAGGGAGATCCTGTTTGACTAATTCAGTTGAGTATTTTGGTAACTAAATATATTGATGAAGGTACTGCAGTTGACGTAGATTACATGGATTTCAGCATGGCCTCTGATAAGGTCCCATATGGAAAGCTGGCCCGAAAAGTAAGAATCCACAGAATCCAAGATAAGTTGGCAAACTGGATCTAAAATCGGCTTGTAAATAGGAGGCAAAAGGTGATGGTGGACAGTTGCTTTTGTGATTGGAAACCTGTGACCAGCGGTGTACCACAGGAGTCGGTGCTGGGACCCTTTCTGTTTGTTACATACTTTAATGACTTGGGTATGAATGTAAAAGGTATAATTAGTAAGAATGCAGATGACACATAAATCAGTGGTGTTGCTGATAGTGGGGAGGATGGTCTCAGGCTGCAGTCTGATATTGATCAGAAGCAGGTACTCTCAGCACTTAAAATGCCAGGGCATGGAAGGCCATGGACCATGTGCAGATAAATAAGATTAGGGTAGTTTGGCATTTATTGATCAGCATGGACATAGGGTCTGAACAGCCTACTTTTATGCTGTATAACTGTAACAGAGCTATTAAGACAGTCTGAAAAAGATAGGCCGTTGACAGTCAGAAGTGGGAAACAAAATGGGTAGAAAAAGAAATTTGATTCAAAGCGAGACTGAACATTTAAATAGAAACCACTGTGGATGCTGGAAAACAGAGAAAAACAATCAACAAGTCAGACGTAATCTGGGGAAAGAGAAATAGAGTTAATATTTCATTTTGACAGTCTTTTATCAGGATTTGAAAAGGTTAGAGATTTAATTATTTATCATCAAATTCAAAGGCAGAGGAAGAGTAGGAGGGTGAAGGAATAATCAAGTTAAAAAAGGGAAGATGGTACAAGGTAGAAGTATTGTGGAAATGGGAGAAGGTAGGTATAAATAGTTAATGGGGGGGAAGGGAAGCATTAAAAAAATCTGACTAGGAGCAGAATGCCTTCATGGCTCAAGAATTTTGAGGAAGACAAGTAGATTTCACAGGTGCAGACAATCTCATTGATCACCAGGCCACACCATCTCCACTCCATGTGGGTCTAGTGCAAAGTCTGGCCATTACAGTTTAAAATAACACAAAAAAAAGGGTCACTTGACCACCAAATCTGCTCCATCCAAAACTTTCTGTTATACAGACTCCTTCATTTCCTTGAGGGAACCCAGAAGTTCTCCTCCTACTCTCAAAAGTTTACCGAAGGCAATGACATTTCTCTAGTTGGGTAACTCCTTTCTGCATTTAATGTATTACATTGTGCCAACACCACTGAATGCAATGTGTACCATAAAATATTCGTTGATATGTGTCTATGCCTGTGAATTTATAACCCGACTAATTAGATTATTTACTCAGCTTTTTAACATATACAAAAATCAACACAGCACCAATTATTATTTGTAGCAGTTTGATTATTTTACACGTGTTAATAAAAATAGGAGGAGAATGGTGTGTGAGAAATAGCGAGTACGCAATGAATGAGAAATTGTGTTATGCAAGCAAGAGCATGAGTAAAAGTATGACAGAAACAGACAATACAAAGAGATTACTAAAATGTTTGAAGCCATTTATTGCTGTCCTATGCCCTATAGTTCTGAGCTCAAGCCAGCCAAATTAAATTCAGATTATACATGCTTTAGTTTAGGAAAGGTCTGTATAACACATACAGTACAAAGTACATTAAATATTGCCTTGAAAAAGTTAGTTTGTCTTTATAGCACAAGGTATCTGATGCCTATTCAAATAATCATTTTCAAATATCCACAAAGCTATGAGACACAAGCAGTCTATGTGACAGCAGGTAGATTGCTTTGTAGCTACTCATTATTTGCTTTACATAGAATTCACAACAAAGAAAGACGATAATTTGGTCCAACTAGTTCATACAGTCATAGTGTCGTACAGCATGGAAACAAATCTTTGGTCCAACTCGTCCATGCCAATCAAGTTTCCTGAACTAGACCCATTTGCCTGTGTTTGGCCCACATCCCTTTAAACCTTGTACCTATCCAAATCTCTTTTAAATGTTGCAACTAAACCAGCACCTACCACTTTCTCTGGCAGTTCAATTCCATGTATGCACCACACTGTGTGAAAACGTTACCCCTCAGGTTGTTTTTAAATCTTTCCCTACTCACCATAAAACTATGGCCTCCAGTTTTGAATTCCCCTACCCTAAGGAAAAGACCTTGTCTATTCACCTTATCTATGCCCCTCATGATTTTATAAGCCTCTGTAAGGTCACCCCTCAACCTCCTACGCGCCAGAGAAAACAGTCCCAGCCTATCCAGCCTCTCCTTATACTCAAACCCAGAGTTTATGCTCCACACAAGCCTCCTGTAATTTACATTTAATCTTATCAACATATTCTGTTTTGCTCATTAACACACAATTTGGCTGCACCACTCCATGTTGCAACAAGTTCCATACTCTAGCCACAATGTGGGTAAAGAAATTTCTCCTGAATTTCCAAGTCAGTTTATTAGTGAAATGCTGATGTACATGATCCCCTGTTTTGGTCTCCCAGCAACAGAAACACTGTATCAATGTCCAGCCAATTAAACACCTGCATAATTTTAAGGGCCCCTTTGAGGTCATCCCTCAGCCATCCCTTTTTCACAGGAAAAAAAATACCCAGTCTGTTCAATCATCTATAATAGATATAACCACTTAATATGGCATACTTGCAAGCACTGAAACGTGATAAGTGTTAGAAATAGTCAAGAAATTAATTTTATGTCAACTCAGAAGGATCCATTTGTTTTTCAAATCATTTGTTTTGATGTTAAAGTCAGAAATATAATAGCTAGCAGTCTGGATTTTACTGTTCAATCATCAAAATTCCATTTCACAGGATGGCAATAAAGGAGTTGCCATGGAGTTGTAGCAGTCTTTAATCAAAGGTGAAATGATTGAGAAGAACTGCAAAAGTTGCTTTTTAAAAATATCCTGTAAAGTCTGAATCATCTATCCTTCGAGTACAATTCATTATCTTTGGAACAACTTTAAAATAGTAACTTTGCTTCATTATTGACTTCCTGAGAACACACTGTCTCTATTCACCCACTGAGATGCTTGAGTTTCTAAAAGCTCTATCTAAGTTACTCTTGGCCTTCTTTGCTCCAAAAGAACAGTCCCAATATCGCAAATCAATCTTCAAGGCTAAATTTGTCATCTTTGATATGATCTTGACAGATCTGCAATGTATACTTTAAATGGCTTTAATGTCCTTTTCTTGATGAGTTACCAAAAAGGCCACAAGTAATTTAACTGTGGTTTATCCATTATTTTTTATTGAATTATCATTACACATCTGTTCTTGTATTTTATGTGTTGATTTATATTATAACCAAACTATTTTATATGAATATTCTCCACTTACATTTTCAAGGCATTATGCATTTGGACATCTGTTCAGTCACAATGATGAGCATAATTCATTTGAGTGTATTACAAATTCCTGTTTTCCTCTCAAAACAACATCAATAACTTATGCTTATTTAATGTGATGAAATATACCAGGACATCTCACAGCAACATAACCACACATAAACTGCATAGTACTACTAGAAATTAGGATAGGTGACCAGAAATTTGTTCAGAGCTAGATTTCAAAGGGCACCTTAAAACAAGAGGAAGGTAGAGGGACAGAGAAATTTAGTGAAAAATAAATGAGTTTAGCATTTTGGTAGAAACGTCTACAATGATGGAGAGATGCAAGGTGGGGATGCCAGAGGGGACAAAATCACAGGAATGTAGGGCTGGAGGAGGTACACAGCTTAAAAATGAGAGAATTCACATTTAAGACAGAGGTGAGGAGAATTTTTTTTATCTCAATGTTGTTAAGTTTGTGGAATTCAACTCTCCGGACAGCAGTGAAGTTGGCATTATTGAGTATTTTTAAGGCTGAATTAGACATTCTTCACTGACAAGGGCGTCAACTGGCATTAAAAGCAGACAGGAAAGAAGAGATCGCAATCAGATCAGCCATGGCCTTATCCTATGGCAGAGTACGTGGGCATGGAGATCTGAAAGGCCTATCACTGCACTTATTCTATTAGTTT
>NC_063336.1:83125659-83131181 GCF_021869965.1 Rhincodon typus | reverse complement strand
GGCTGGGCTTCCATTGCGCCTCATCCTCCCACCTCTGTCCAGATCCATTGACGGGACTCGCAATATCGAACCCACTCAGCTCAGAAAGGAAGCTGTTGTTTCGGTCCATTTCTTCCTGGACCTCAGCTTGATTGCAGGAAAACAAATGGAAAGGATGAATATAGGGCCGATTTGTTGTCCCCCATTGCAGGAGGCCTCCCATCCAGAGCAGGGAGAAGATCCACTTCATGCTCAACCACTTTTCAATCCAATGCTGGAATCAGACAGGGAGAATGACCATCAGTTAACAGACTAACTCACTATCTTGTGACAACTTGTATTTATAGTCGCATCTTTAATCTAGTAAAACTTCCCAAAGTTTTTAATAGGAGCATTGAGAAACAAAACTCAACACAGAGCCACGTACAGAGATATTAGGACCATGATCAAGGGCCTGGTCAAGGAGATTCATAGAGCATTTTAAATGAGAGATGATCTCATTGAAACATATATGATTCTGATGGGCTTGACAGGGTGGGTACTGAGAGGATGTCTCTCCTCCAGGGGGTTTCTAGACCAAAAGCCAAAGTTTTCAATTAAATAGTCTCCCATTTAAGATAAAGATGAGAGTGAACTTCTTCTATAAGAGGGTTAGTTTTTAGTCTGGGGAGTTCTCTTCTCCAGAGAGGAATGGAGGTTGCATGTTCTCTCTCATTTGTACTGCCACTGTATGGATCTACGAGGTCCGTGTGCAGCAGCAATTTGCAGAACTGGAGGCTGATGCATCCACACACCAATCGCAGTGCATGGACTCTCTAAATGGCTGATCAGCTTCAAGGAAACGTTAGTCACTGAGTATATTCAGGGCTGAGGTAGACATACTTTCAATGGTCTGACAAGGGAGACCCAAAGGATCTGAGGGACAGGCAGGAAAGTGTAGATGAGGCCACAATCAGATCAGCTGTGATCCTATTGACTGGCATAGCAGTCTCAAAGGACCAAATGGCCCTGTTCTGCTCCTTCCTTTGTGTTTTTATGAAGAAAGTGAGGTGGAGGGGTTTGGTGGGGGCAGAAGTGAAGAGTGGACAGAGGCAGCTGAAGGCCTGACCCAATGGCACAGGCATGGAAATTGGGATGGGCAAAATATTAGATTTAGAAGAAAATATTCTCAGAGTGTTGTAGGGTTGAAAGTGATAACAGAGATAAAGAAGGGATGAGGCCATGTTGGTATTTGGACAGGAGGATGAGTATTTTAAAATCAAGTATGCATGTACACAGCCCTCAGTCCCCATGTACACAGCCCCCAGTCCCCACGTACACAGCCCTCAATTCCACATACACAGCTCTCAGTGCCCACGTACTCAGCTCTCAGTGCCCACATCCCACATACACAACTCACATTTCCACATACAGAGCTCTCAGTCCCCACGTACGCAGCTCTCAGTCCCCACGTACGCAGCCCTCAGTCCCCACGTACGCAGCCCTCAGTCCCCACGTACGCAGCCCTCAGTCCCCACGTACGCAGCCCTCAGTCCCCACGTACGCAGTTCTCAGTCCCCACGTACGCAGCTCTCAGTCCTCACATAAAAAGCTCTCAAATGCCATGTTACTCAGTTCTCACGTAGACACAAAGTCATTTGCTGTCAGTACATCATTACATCACTGCCCCTCCACTGCAGTAATTTTGAAAGCTATAAAATATGATGGATATTTCTGAATGATCCAGCACAAAAGAAGACCAGTAAGTCCATGCCAGACTTTTAGTAAAGCTGTTCCATTTGTTCCAATTACTTGCCATTTCCTCATACCCATGAAAATGTTTTCCCTTCAAGTATGTCCCTTTCAGAAGCTATGACCGCAACTGTTACCTTTTCCAACAATTCTCTCTATAAAAGAATGTTTCCGTGTGTCATCTTTGATTCTTTTGCCAAATCACCTTCAATTTGTGGCCCCTGAGTCTTCTACTGGAAAGTGTTTGTCCTTGTCTACCTTTGAATGATAACTAACGAAGCACCCCCATTAACACATAAAACACCTTACACATTGGTCTGAAATCACACCGTCCCTACTGGAACATATTCATTTGCCTGATGACAATGGTACCTCACGATGACATGTCTCATGGTTGACTGTGAACACCACCAATCTCAAACCTAATTACTTAGCTGAATGGTGAAACTCCAGATTCCAAACTTCCAGGGAAAACCTGGACAACCCTCAAAGTGTTTGAGCATGGTCAGGGAATGTATGGCCATTGGAACATGAGGAACATCTCAAATTTCAACTGTGGCGATCCAGATAGATCATTGCCCACAAACTGAACCTCTGCAAGAGACCTAGACTTGGCAGTGTCACAATCATTCACATTGCATTAGCTGAAGCCGATTGTTAACCTTGATATCAAATTATAACTGTTTCCCCTAGGCATAAGAAAAATGTGATCTATCAAAACTACTCACACTTCTGAAATATAATTTTCATATCAGAAGGCTGTTATTATATCGTCACACTCTGTTGGAGAAGTTGCACAAACTGTTTAACAGACTGAGAATCCACCGTGTCAGTGCTCCATCTGTGGATGTGACCACCCAAAGCTCAGTTGATGAGGGTCAGAGAGTTAATCCTCCAGACAGTGGAGGGTTTTTCCAGGCTCCTGAAACCCATATAGCGAGAGACAGGGTCATCCATACCCAACCACCATGGACAAGTATTCCAGTGGGTGTCAACCTAGAATTCAGCGATGAGTTCAGTCATAGGTGGGATTACTAGTACTGAGCTACGGGCCTACTCCTCTTGTACTAGATAGACTGTAATTTGTAACAGTCACATTTGACCAGTGTCTGGATTTGTCTCCACGGTAGGTTGAACTTGTCCATATCCCCAATGTATGATCAAAAATCAGCCAAAACAAAAGTCTCATTTAATAAAAACAATGTGTCCATTGTAAATTAGAGCCTCTGACTTTGAAGAACAACACCTGTGAACTCATTATGTTTCACTTACAGATTCACTTACCTTTTCTGAAATAGTGAGCTTTGATTTGACCAGTCCAGATTCATCACTTATAAAATGCTGGGGTTTTTTTTCTCTTCTCAGTTAAATATTAACTAGTCAGCTGTCCATGTTAAACAATACCATTTGATAAAATTCCCAATTGGCTCCAAGATGCCAGGATAGTTTTTGAGGGTCATCCTGTTAACCATATCCACTCCTGAAATGATAATTTATTTTCTCTAAGAAAGAAATAATTCTATCATTTATATAACACCTTATCCAACCTCAGGCTGTTCCAAATTACCTCTGAGATAGACAGTATTTTCATCAGTAAGAGAATCAAGGGTTATGAGGAAAGGCAGGAAAATGAAGTTGAGGATTATCAGATTAGTCATGTTCTCACTGAATAGCAGAGAAGTTTCGATAAGCTGAATGGTCAACTTCTGCTCCTACGTTTTATGGTCTTATGGACTTTACAGCCAATGAAGTATTTATAGAGTCATACAGCATGGAAACATACCCTTCAGTCCAATTAGTCCATGCTGACCAGAAAACTTGTCCCACCTGACTGCATCTGACCCATATTTCTCCAAACATTTCTTATTCACGTACTTGTCCAAATGTCTTTTAAACGCTTCAACTGTACCCACATGCACCATTTCATCTGGAAGTTCATTCCACACAAGAACCAATCTCTGGTTAAAAAAATTATCTCTCATGTCTTTTTTAAATCTTTCTCCTCTCACCTTAAAAAAAGTCCCCTAGTCTCGAAATCCCTCACTCTAGGGAAAAGACACCTGCCATTCACCCTATCTATACCCCTCATGATTTTGAGCTGCCAGAGGAAGTGGAGGAGGCTGCTACAATTACAACATTTAAAATGCATCTGGATTGGAGGGATATGGGCCAAATACTGGCAAATGGGACTAGATGAATTTAGGATATCTGGTCAGCATGGATGAGTTGGATGGAAGGGTCTGTTTCCTTGCTGTATAAGGTCTATAAGGACTCTATAAGGTCATCCCTCAACCTCCTAGGTTCCAGTGAAAAAGTCTCAGCCTATCCAGCCTCTCCTTATAACTCAAACCCTCCATTCTCAGTAACATCCTGGTAAATCTCTTCTGAACCCTTTCCAGGTTAATAATATCCTTCCTATAAAAGGGAAGCCAGAACTGGACACAGTATCCCAGAAGAGGCCTCACCAATATCTTGTACAACCTCAACATAAATTTCCAACTCCTGTACTCAAAGTTCTGAGCAATGAAGGCATGTGTGCTAAATGCCTTCTTAACCACCCTATCTATACATGATGTAAACTTCAAAGAATTATATACCTGGACCCCTAGGTCTCTCTGTTCTACGACACTACCCAATGCCCTACTTTTAATTATATAAGTTCTACTTTGTTTGTTTTTAGCCAAAAACCTCACCAATATCCAAATTAAACTCCATTTGCTGCTCTTCAGCCCATTGAACCAATTGATCAAGATCTCCTTGTAATCTTAGATAACCTTCTTCACTGTCTACTATACCACCAATTTTGGTGTCATCTGCAAACTTACTAGTCATGCCTTCTATAATATGTATTTCTCCAAGTCTCGTCACTGTTTAGGAGTTGCAACATTCAATTTGCACAGAAAACTCCCAAAACCAGCAAAAAGATAAGTGATTGGACAGTCTGTATTTTTGTGATGTTGGTTGAAGGATAAATATTGGCCAAGGAATTAGACAGAATTTCTAAGATAACAAGGTGTAGAGCTGGATGAACACAACAGGCCAAGCAGCATCAGAGGAGCAGGAAGGCTGACGTTTCGGGCCGAGACCCTTCTTCAGAAAATCGACTGAGGTTTTTCCGGAGGGAGGAGGGTAACTTCTTTGGGGTAGGCATCCTTAGAAGAGGCTTCGCAGTGGGGTTAAAATTGTTTCAGAGATAGTAGGAACTGCAGATGCTGGAGAATCTGAGATAACAAGGTGTAGAGCTGGATGAACACAGCAGGCCAAGCAGCATCAGAGGAGCAGGAAGGCTGACGTTTCGGGCCTAGACCCTTCTTCAGAAAATTGGGGGAGGGGAAGGGGTCTAGGCCCAAAACGTCAGCCTTCCTGCTCCTCTGATTCTACTTGGCCTGCTGTGCTCATTCAGCTCTACATCTTGTTATCTCAGATTCTCCAGCATCTGCAGTTCCTACTATCTCTGGGACAGAACTTCCATTCTGTTCTTCAGAGTAATGCCACGGGGTAATGAGAAGGCAGAAGAGCATCAGTTCAGTGTCTCATTGGAAAACCTGGAGGTAAGGCACAAATTCTGACTAGAACTTCATTGATGAAAATGAATTTTAATGGTTTCGTATTAGTTTTTCTTATATCACTGATGTTAGTCAGTTTACATCAGTTACACTTTCCATTCTAATTTTGAAGTGGCAGATGTCTCCCCCTGCTGGTCATCAGTAGTAGGAAAAGTGTGGGAGAGAAAGAGAGATAGTAGGAACTGCAGATGCTGGAGAATCCGAGACAACAAGGTGCAGGGCTGGATGAACACAGCAGGCCAAGCA
>NC_063336.1:83006068-83120659 GCF_021869965.1 Rhincodon typus | reverse complement strand
TGCTTGGCCTGCTGTGTTCATCCAGCCCTGCACCTTGTTGTCTCGGAGAGAAAGAGACTTTGGGTCCAGAGAACACAGGTCGTGAAACCGTCACTGTTCACAATCTAACTCTAGTTGGGCCTCACTTTGGGGATATGAAGTTTAGCTGGTCATATTTACCTAAGTCAGAATAGTGAGTGGCTTGGATGGGAACCTGCAGGTGGTGGTGTTCCCATTTATCTGCTATCCTTGACCTTCTAGATGGTAGTGGTCATGGGTTTGAAAGGTGCAGTCTAAGGACCTTTGGCGAATTTCCACTGTTTAATTTGTAGATGGTACACATTGATGCAGCTGACCTTTAGAGGTGGAGAGAGTAGATGGTGCTGATCAAGCGGGCTGCTTTGTCCTGGATGATGTCAAGCTTTTTGAATGTTGATAGAACCACCCTCATCCAGACAAGTGGAGAGTATTTCATCACACTCTTGACTTGTGCCTTACAGATGATGGACAGGCTTCAGAGAGTCAGGAGATGAGTTACTTGCTGCAAGATTCCTAGGGTCTGACCTGTTCTTGTAGCCATTATATTTATGTGGTGGTTAATAATAACACTCAGGTCATTGGAAGTATGGAATTCCTAAATGGCAATACAATTGAATGTCAAGGGGATGATGATATATTCTCTGTTGTTAGAGATGGTACCACCCTTGCAGGCAGTGGATTCTAGATTCCCACCACCCTCTGGCACTTGCTTTACATGAATGTGAATTAGCACTTGTCAGCCCAAACCTGGATATTTTCCAAATCTTGCTGCACTTGGACATGGACTGCTTCTGTAACTGACGACTGGAAGAGTTTGAAATAAATAGGCTGCTGAGTGAGGTATCAAGACAGATGGATAAAATGGATAAGAAGGCATATGATATATTTGCCTTTATTAGCCAATGCATTCAGTTTAAGAGCAGGAAGGTTATGTTGGAGCTGTATAAAACATTGTTTAGATCACAGCTACAGTATTGTGTGCAGTTCTGGAATCCACATTATAGGAGGGATATGATAGCCTTGAAGACGGTATAAAGGAGATTTATGAGGATGTTGCCTGGATTGGACAGTTTCAGTTATGAAGAGAGATCAGATAGACTGCAGTTGTTTTCCTTAGAGCATAAGAGATTGAGAGGGGACATGATTGAGTTGTATAAAATTATGAGGGGCGTAGATGGGTAAACTGGAAGAAAATTTTTCCATTGATAGGGGTATCAATTAATGGTGACATAGATTTAAGGTTAAGGGCAGAAGGTTTAGATGAGATGGGAGGGAAAATATTTTCACCTAAAGGGTGGTGGGAATCTGAAATTCACTGTCTGCAAAGGTTGTACAGATGGAAATCCATACAACATTTAAGTAGTATTCATATGTGCAAACTTCAATGCCAAGGTAAACAAGGCTATGGGCAAGTGCTACAAAATAAGATTGGAATAGTTAGGTTGCTGTTTTTGACCAATGTGGATGCAATGGGCTTGTGGGCCTTTTTCTGTACAGAAAGTCTCTATGACTCGCATAAACAACACTCGAGTAGACATTGGAGACTTTGGCAATGAAGTGATATTCTTGACTTCCCAAGGATTTTGCTACAGCCTCACTGCAAAATGTAACTTTCTCATGCACTTACTGTGAAGCAATGCCTCAGCTCAACAACTAGGAGCACAGGCAAGAAAGTCAGCTTTTTCTCTCTTCTGTCATTGGGTGTTCACTAGAAATCCTATAGATGGAAAGGAATGAAATTAATGAATAGTTTCAGGGTGTTCAGGACAAAGCAGTTTCACAGAAACAGCAGCAATTCTTTCAGGTCTCTTGCATTAGTAGGCACTCCCAAATCTGAGGGGCCATAGCAAGTTGTTCTGCATGGCCCGGTTGAGCTAGTTTTTATTTCCCAATGACACAATATGCTGTGAGTAAGATATAATCAAAGGCCCTCCCTATTATAACCTGCCTGTGAGTCATTCTGGATGTGCAGTATTCCTGTGAAACATTGTTGTAAGATAATAGCATTTGCAGGGAATGCAGTCACATCAAATTCTCATGTGTCCAAGGCTGGAGGCTAATAGACTTATTTAAATCAGACCAATATCTCTGCTGAAAGTATGTGGATAAAAAGTTTCATCTGAACACTAAAGGCATTCATATGCTACTGTCCAATCACAGAATTTGCAGACCTTTCACATACACATAGTTAGGATATAGGTCTAAAATAAAATAAAGAACTGCAGACGCTGGAAATCTGAAACAAAAATAGAATTTGCTGTAGAAACACAGCAGGTCTGGCAGCATCTATGAAGATAAAGCAGAGTTAACGTTTCAGGTCCAGTGACCATTTTTCAGAATTGTTCTGACTTTGAACATTAACTCTGCTTTCGCTCCACATCTGCTGCCACATCTGCTGAGTTGCTCTGGAAATTTATGATTTTTGTTTAGGATACAGATTTTGTGGTACAGTGATAGTGTTCCTGTCTCTGAGTTAGAAGCTCTGGGTTTAGGACTTGGGGGCCGAGGAAGCCGAGTTCATAATATAGCCAAACAAGTCGTACATTAACATGCAAATCCTTCCAACATTATGATAATGGCAGGCGTTAAGACCAGGAGAGATTCCTTGTCAGTCAGGTGATGGTACCCTCAACCATCACAATCCACAGTCTGAAACATGCATGTGAAAGTCTTGAGCCAGACTTGGTAGCACACAGATATCCCAGAGGCTTGTACGACTGGAAGAGATTGCAGTGGGATGGACCAGGCCATGGGAGGGAATTGAAGAAAAGGATGAGAAATTTAATTTTGAGGTATTGTCCGACTGGGAATCAGCGAAGGCCAAGGGGTGATGATGGGCGAACAGGATTTGGTGCAAGCTAGAATATAGGCTGCTGGGGATAAAACACAGGAGGCTGGCCAGGAGAGTGTTGGAATAGTTGAGTCCAAATGTAAGGAAGGCTTGAACAATCACGCAGACCTGAGGGTGGATGAGCTGCGTAAATTCCTGGGGCTGGCAGACTGGTCTAAATGGGAGTTACTGAGATATTTGATGAGGGTGTGTCAGTTTTAGAGTTGGCAGTGACAATAGAAGTGAGAGGAGAAGCCCTCTAAGGAAAGGTGGAGTTAATGTGCAGAGAGGTGGAGTTGTACAGGACATTCCAGAGCAGGTGAAACTTTACACAGACAGGTGAACCAACACCTTGTTCAGAGATTCTCTTCATCTCCTGCAGTCGTTGTCTCAGCTTTATTTATTACTGCCAAACATGCCTTATGTGTTCAGCTCGGCGAGTGGGGGCTCCCAAAAAAAGAAGGCAGTGAAAGACCGAGGGACCATCGGGGTGAAGGCAAGCAAAGCCACCTACCAGGAGCTGAAAAATCAGTGCCTAACGCAGGGAGTTTTATATGAGGATCCAGAATTCCCAGCGGACGAGTCTTCCCTGTTTTACAGCGAGAAGCCGGCAGTTAGTTTTGACTGGAAACGGCCGAAAGTAAGTGCTCGCTCTGTTAGTACACGGGATTGGGGCTTGTGTATACAAGGACTGAAAACTGGTACTGGGGCTATACAGGGACTGAGAGCTTTGTATATTACAATCTAGGGGGTGTTTACAGAAACTGATGGCTGAGGTTTCTGTAAATGGCAACTGAGAGCTGTATGTATGATATCTTAACGCTGTGTACTGTGACTGAGGACTGCACACAGGAGACTTAGGGATGTGTACATAGGGACTGAAGGTTTCATACACAGAGACTGAGGATTGCGTATACAGGGACTGGGTTGCGTACCTCGCGATTGAGAGCCGCATACACACACACAGCTGTGTGCATGGGGATTGAGGGCTGCACACATGAAAACTGAGTTCTGCCTACTCAGTAACTCAATGTTGTGGATTGGCAACTGATGGTGTGTACACGGACTGAGTGCTGCACACATAACTCCACAGCCAACATCCTGAGTTACCATTGACCAAAAACTGAACTGGGCTAGCCAAATAAATAGTGGTTGCAACAGAACGTCAGAGGCTAGGAACCCTGCAGCAAGTAACTCATCTCATGTCTCCCAGAGCCTCTCCATAAACCACAAGCCAGAGTGTGATGGAATGCCCCCAGGCTCCTGGACAAGCTTGACACCATCCAGGACAAGGCAGCTCACTTGATAGGCATCACATCCACCACCATCAACATTCACTCGTTCAGCAGAGTGTACCATCTATAAGATGCATGTCAGGAACTTAGCAAGGTGCATTCAATTGCATCTTCCAAATCCAAGACCTAGAAGGACATTGGCAGCTGATCCATTGGAATACTAACACTAGCAAGTTCCCCTCCAAAGCTCTCACCATCCTGACTTGGAAATTTATCACTATTCATTCACTGAGTGAGTCAGTTAGCATGGTGGCTAGATGGCTAAAGTTTGTTGCCGAATGATGTCAAAATCAATGGATTCAATGCCATACTGTCTGTGGTAGAGCATTGATGGCTCCTTCTCTGTCTTACCCCATACTTGATCATGGTGTCTCTCAAGCTATAAAACCATCTGTCTCTCTCTAACAGAAAGAGATGCCAATGACCTCTCTGGGAGCACTTCCACCACATTGACTACAGCAGTACAAGAGGGCAGGTCACCATCATCTTCTCAGGGATGGCTGAAATGCCCTATCAACTTAGAGACATGCCAGGCAGCGAAGAGTTAGACTCATTGCTGAAAAACTGGCATCACATCCCACGTAAATAACCAAAAGAAACTGGGGGCTGCAAACGTGCAAACCAAGGTCACTGACTGACAAGGGAATGAAGTCTCCATCTGTACATGTGATTCACGCGTTAAAACCTATTGGCGCAGTGTGTGTCCATTTATGTGGTCACCATGTGTATACATAAAGAAGCATATGAAGGGGCAGTGGGGGACTGAGTATCCTGTGTAAATAGTTTGCTGGATTGATTTTCAGGGTATGTGCATGATTCAGAATCAATCCACCAGCACATAAGTGCTGGAATTCTTTATTTTTAAAATATTAGAGGAGAAAAAGCAAACTTTTTTGCAGAAGAGCAAATGTTTGGTCTACAGAAGTAATATCTATTGTGCCTTCATAAGAACATAAGAACTAGGAGCTGGAGTAGGCCGTCTGGCCCTTCGAGCCTGCTCCGCCATTCAATAAGATCATGGCTGATCTCTTCGTGGACTCATATCCACTTACCCGCGTTCTCACCGTAACCCTTAATTCCTTTAATGTTCAAAAGAAATCTACCTTTTCTTTAAAAACGTTTACTGAAATAGCATCAACTACTTCACTGGGCAAGGAATTCCATAGATTAACAACCCTCTGGGTGAAGAAATTCCTTCTCAATTCAGTCATAAATCTGCTCCCTCTAATCTTGAGGCTATGCCCTCTTGTCCTAGCTTCACCTGCCAGTGGAAACATCCTCTCTACTTCTATCTTATCTATTCCCTTCATAATTTTATATGTTTCTATAAGATCCCCCCTCAATCTTCTGAATTCCAATGAATATAATTCCAATCTACTCAGTCTCTCCTCATAAGCCAACCCCCTCAACTCCGGAATCAACCTAGTGAACCGCCTTTGCACCCCCTCCAGTGCCAATACATCCTTTCTCAAGTAAGGAGACCAAAACTGCACACAGTACTCCAGGTGTGGCCTCACCAGCACCTTGTACAGCTGCAACATAACCTCTCTGCTTTTAATTTCAATCCCTTTAGCAATGAAGGACAAAATTCCATTTGCCTTCCTAATTACTTGTTGTACCTGCAGACCTACCTTCTGTGATTCATGCACAAGGACACCCAGGTCCCTCTGCATAGCAGCATGCTGCAACTTTTTACCATTCAAGTAATAACCCTTTTTACTATTACTCCTACCAAAATGTATGACTTCACATTTATTTACATTGTATTCCATCTGCCAGACCTTTGCCCACTCACTCAATGTATCTATGTTCCTCTGCAAAGTTTCACAGTCCTCTGCACACTTCAATAGTCATAACCTTCCAAAGGCATTACACTAGTCCATGACTTTGTGAGCATAATATTGTAATATAAGTATATGATGCTGCATACGTGCAGAAACAATGGCACATTGTTATAGTGCCTGGACAAGTACTCTCACAGCCAGGACTGATGATCTAGTATGACATAGTTTAAATATCATTGTGGCAGCTGGTGAATCCAAATTTAGATAATTGAATAAATCAAATATAGTGATCATGAAGCTGCTAGATTGCCATTAAAAAGCCATCTGGTTCACTAATTTCCTTTAAGGGAGGAAATCTGTTATCCTTACTCAATCTTATTGAATGTGATTCCAGATTACGGTTATCTCTTCACTGCCTAATAAATCACGAAGTTGTATCAAGCTGCTAAAGAAAATTAAAATGAGAATAAATTGGATGGAATAGTCAGCATCAACCATGGCACCAGACTAGGTCACGACAAATGCACATCCAGCTCTGTCAACCCCACAAACTCCTCCTAACATAGGCTTGGGCAATAAGTGCTGAGCTTGCCTCTGATGTCCTAAGAATTTTTTAAAAAAGATCATTACATTACAAGGCACTTAAAGCAAAGAGACATTAATAACTTTTCAAAACAGGGTAAGAGGGAATAAAGAACATCTTTTTTAAAAGAACCCCTTAAAAATATTGTCAGCTTGATGAATACTCATCAATACTCACAAATAGGTGTGAAGCTTCGTTGAAAAGGGGAATAAAAGCTACCCTCTGCTGGCTATGACTGAATGACGCCAACAGAAAGTTGATGTTTAGGAAGAGGCAAATGGAAAATCTAGTTTTGGAAAGCTATCTGTAGGGCAAAAACTCTATATTCCAGCAAAAAAAAAGCAAAAAACTGTGGATAATGGAAATCTGAAACAAAAACAGAAATTGCTGCAGAAACTCAGCAGGCCTGGCAGTATCTGTGGAGAGAAAGCAGAGTTAACATTGGGGTCCAGTGATCCTTTTTCAGAACTACTTCTATTCTGAAGAGGGGTCACTGGACTCGAAAATTAACTCTGCTTTCTCTCCACAGATGCTGTCAGACCTGCTGAGTTTCTTCAGCAATTTCTGCCTTTTTTCTACATCCCAGCTCACCCTTGTATTCTAGCCCTCCCTCCAGTCCTAGCTGTACCTCATATCTCAGTTGTCCCTCATATCCTAGCCATTTGTTAATATATCAGCATTTCCCTCATATGCTGGTATTTCCCTTCTATCCCCACTCTTCCTCCTATCCCAGCATTTCCCTTGTATTCCAGCATTCACTAGTGTCCAGGTATCATTCTTAACTTTCCCCTGCTCCCCACCAGGTGAAGTCCTCTTCCCACTGAGGCAGAAGTCCCTCTCTGGCACTGTTCTCTACTGACGTAACATTACTGCTGTGGAGCCACAGTCCTGACCAGGTCACCTTCTCTCTCTACCTCTGTCTCTACATTTCTCTTCCTCTTCCATTCATCTTGACCCCTTATCCTCTCATTATGTGATCTGCCTATAACTCCCTTCTTGCGCCTCTTCCTCCAAATTCTCCCTAATGAAGAGAAGGTGACAGTGTAGTGATAATATTGCTGGACTAGTATTCCAGACAGTGCTGTGGGGACATGGGTTCACATAATAAAAAGAATTCTGCAAAATATAGCTAGAAGCTAATGACCCATTGTCAATTGTCAAAAAAACCCATCTGGTTCACCAATGTCCTTTTGGAAACAAAATTGGCCATTCTTACCAGATCCATAGCAATGTGGTTGATTCTTAATTGCTTCTGCAATGGACCCATTCAAGAGCAACCAGGAATAGGCAACGAATGCTGGCCATATTGGCAGTGGTCACAATCTAAGGAAGATTTTATTTTGAGAAACTGACCCTGCTGCATTCTACTTTAGTCCATTGCCACTTTTATTCTGCTTGATCTGAACTCATCATGCAAACAACAGATCACTTACAATGCCAACAACTAAAAGGAGGTTTGATGCCAGATCCATTCCCTCCTGTTCTGATCTTTTATGCTCTACACCCATTGCCTAGCTTCTCCCGCTGGCTGATGCAATGTGTGACACTGGGTTCTAAAAACTAGACTAGGTGATGTTATGAAGGAGCTTGTACAATGAGCTTAGCATTCCTGTGCTCTGGCAGGGAAAGTAAGCCAGAGCTCCTGTTCTGATCATTGTTACTGTAGATACAGATTTTATCATCCACAGAGTACTCACATACTTTGCATTCACCAACAGTGACAAAAATGCAGAGGTGCACTGCCCAGCCCATTGAAGGGTGTGACCACCTCTCATAAGGGAGGCTTTGTTTCAGCATCAATGATTTAAGTGATGTTGATTTGCCTTGTTGGGGAAAAAATAATAATTTCCTTAGAACCTGTATCCTAATATACTGTCTCTGAATGATCATTAGAAAGTCATCCATGTGATTGGTCTGACTGAATATGTTGTTGAGGTGGATGATATGGATTTACATGGAATTAACAGTTCAGAACCGGGCCAATTGGCTCAATTGCTCAATGTTAGTGTATGTGCTCCACGTGCACCTCCTCCCACTGACCTCCATCTCACTGCATCAACAGAACCCTCTATTGCTTTTCCTTTATGTGCCTATCTAGCTTCCCCTTAAATGCTCAGATTATTTATACTCCAAGTTCCAAATTCCCACCACACTCTGGGCAAAGAAGTATGCCTGAAGTCATTATTGCATTTATTAGTCGTTTACCTATATTTATAGCTCTTAGTTTTAGACAAGTGTAGACATTTTTCTACATCAAATACTTTAATACCCCCTTTGCCTGTACTTAGACAGTGAAGAGAACCTCCCTGCCTGTTCAGTCTTTTCTGATCAATATAACTTCTCAGCGTTGATGCTATCCTTGTAAATTTTGAAGTAAATGAACAGCTTCAGCTCCTGTCCAGCCCACAGTAATTAATAACATTTCTATTATGCAAACCAGAAAAAGGTGAGTCAGAAAGATTTTGCTTCTATGACATTACAGGTTTCATCAACTTTCAGAAGCAGCCTAAACTTCACCTTTGTGTTTTTTAAACAGGTTTGTACTTACAAACATACAAACAAGGAGCAGAACTAGGCCATTTAGTCCTTCAAACTTGCTCCACCTTTTGATAAGAGCATGGCTAATCTGAGTACAACCACAAATCCACATTCCTGCTTACTCTTGATAACCTTTCACAATCTTGGCCTCCAAAAATCTATCACTTCTACCTTAAAAGTATTGAGACTCTGCTTCCACGACCTTTTCAGGGAGAGAGTTCCAAGGACTCTCAATTCTGTACAACAAAAAAAAGTGTTGCTTCATCTGTTTAAAAGGGTAATCTCTTATTTTCAAAGTACATAGTTAGTCTATTCAATTTGATTACATGAAACATACGGCACAGAAACAGGCTGTTCATTTCAGTCAGGCTATGTTTGCATATATACTTCACTGAAGTCTCTCAATCTAATTCTATTACCAGAACTTTCTACTCCCCCCACTCTCTCATATATATCTATTAGTGTTATGTACTTCCACTTCCCTTATGTTTGTGAGTTCCACATTCTCACTACTCTTTGGATAAAGAAGTTTATACTAAATTCCCTATGGGATTTCTTGTTGACCACCTTATATTGATAGTTTCCGGTTTTCCCCTCTATGTCTCCACCCTTTCAAAATCTTTCATAACTTTAAAGACTTATTAGGTCACCTCCGTTTAGCCTCTTTTGATAAGTGTAAATGTTCCTGTTAAATGTATCAATCCATAGTCTGTTAGCCCATTAGGAAGGGCTATTAGGAAAGGTCAACTAAATCATGTCTTTGGTTTCTGGTCAAAATCTGGTTTGTATTTGGGCCCCAAATTCCCTCCAGCTAGCATCTGATTTCAACCTGCCTTATTTCTGCCCATATTGTGTTTTAAAAGAAGAAAGACTGCATTTATATAGCACTATTACAACTTCAAGATGCTCCAAAGTAACTTTACAGCAATGTAGGAAATACAGCAGCCATTTTGTACACAAAATATAATGATATGTGATATAATATCAAGCAATTCAGTCATTCTTTAGTGTTGATCTTTTCAGTCAATTGAGGGGTTAGACATAGTCTCCATATAAAATCTAAAGAGAAAGGCTGTATCTCTGAAAGTGTAGTGCTCCCTGAGTATTGCACTAGGAATGTCAACCTGGATTATGTATTTGAACCCATTACTTGTTGACCTGGAGACAAGATGTTACCTATTGAGACCAATTGAGTTCTCAAGAACATCCAATATGGCTTCCACCTCAACTATTCCTTGTTTTAAAGTGGCAGGGAGTTGTGGCTTACACCATCTACTGGCCCATCCTCAACCAGTCCTCACCTGTCTACCCTTCTGCAGAATCTCCATCACCATCATTGTGCTTTAATGTTCAATGATTTCACAGCCAAGTATGTTGTCACAAATGGGGAACTTTAGCAATGAGGAATGATTGGAACAGCTGTTTTGGATGGAACAAAGGAAGCTGACTGAGGGGGATTTTAATTAGGATGCATAAAATTATAAATGGCCTAGACATAAGAAGAATCTTATCTTTTAAAAAAATCTTTCACGGTGAAATAACTCCTCAGAGGCCAGCATCCCATCATCAATAACACTTTATTTACAAATGCATAGCCTTTCACAAGAGCACTGCCTCTCACTGAGTCAGGCATTCAGCATCTCAGTTTCCCTGAGATTCATCCTTTTATGTCAGCCAGATCTCCCTGATTGGACCAGATTAACAGCCCAAATCAGGGAACACATATTCTATGATGTCCAGCTGGCTGACCTCATTACGATCGCTGCACATGGGACATGAGTGTTGCTGGTACAGCCAATAATTTATTGCCCATCCTTAATTATCCCTGAAATAAGTGGCTTGATTGGCTATTTCAGAAGGAGTTAAAATTCATTCCTATTGATGTGGGTCTTGAGTCACATGTAAGCCAAGGAAGAGGTTGAAAAATGGGGGAAAGTCACCCATTCAAGTTAAAGATTTGGTCACTATATACGGTAGTAAATTAATATAGTGCCTGGGTGGATCTGTAACTACACTAGTAAAATCATTGTGAAAGATTAATGAGCAAGTGTGTCTTGGTTCTGTCTTATCTGAAGGCTGCATTTTGTGTCTTTTAGGATATTGTAAATTGGTGTTACTGTAAAATGTGCATTATTCAGTGCACACACTAAGAATGGGTGGTGCAGTAAATAAAAATGCCAGTTATCAGGGGGTTGCCAAATAGTAACAACGTCTGTTGGAGAGGTTGATAAGATGTGCATTGCCTTACGTAGTGATACTTTGAATGCCTTGGATAGGAAGAACTGGATAACAAAGACAACCTTTATAAAGCTTAGTAAAGAAGGCAGTAACTAAATCATTATGAATAGCAGGGAAAGGGATGGATGACATGAAAAGAAGTATTGCTTAACATTGTTGTGTTGAGTTGCTTCAAAGTACCACTTCCTGGCTGTTACTGAGATCCATTGCTGCATTATGTGAGCAGCTGAGCCACACACCCTCTCTGTAAAGAAGGGGAAGAAGCAAAATCTAGGCAAACATGAATAAATAGTTTTAAATCTAGAATATCACCCTTGATGGAAAATGAAAAAGTTTTAACATGTACATGGTTCGTGGCCATTGTGGGCTCGGTGCGATTACCAGAAATTTTGATTGGTAGAGCATTCCAGTTGCCATGACCCAGCTAATGTGAATTTTACTGTAGTATGTATGGAATGTATATGTCAAATTTTGGAATTATTACAAGTGTTTTGAACCAACTAGTGTTTGCTGTAGTTGGTCTGGCATGGTGAAATTTGGTACCTGAGTTCAATATTGAACTGTGAACTCACTAATAAGAGCTTATAAGAATGGGATTGTGTTGTGAGATTTAACTGGTATTGATGTTAGATTGCATAATATGAACATGTTAAAGAAAATGATATGATTCTGTGCCTGTTAAACCCGATGTCTGTCTGTGTTTGAATAACAAAAGGAAATGGAACAAGAAAGCAGTCTGATTACATCAGTGATAGTAGGAATTGCAGATGCCGGAGAATCTGAGATATCTCAGATATCTCAGATTCTCCAGCATCTGCAGTTCCTACTATCTCTGAAACAATTTTAACCCCACTGCGAAGCCTCTTCTAAGGATGCCATTTCTGAAGAAGGGTCTAGGCCCGAAACGTCAGCCTTCCTGCTCCTCTGATGCTACTTGGCCTGCTGTGTTCATCCAGCTCTACACTTGATTCTCACTTGGTATAGTCAAGTGACCCCTACTGTGGGGACTCACTGCAAACATCCAATTTGGAGTCAGTTCAATAAAGACACAGTACAAGCAAGACTGTTGTCCTACAAGTGTGTAAAATGCTGTTGGACTGGAGCTGAGACTGATCGTTGAAGAAGTATATAAAAATAAAAACAAAGTTGCTGGAAAAGCTCAGCAGGTCTGGCAGCATCTGTGGAGGAGAAAACAGAGTTAACGTTTTGGGTCCGGTGACCCTTCCTCAGAATTTCCTGCAGAAATTTTGAAAATTTGGAATGCATTCTTTTAATCCCAACTGAAGACAACTTACAAATGCTTTGCGTTAGGACCCAAGATGAGAAAGAATTCATTGATCAATATGTGACTATATTAACAGAGTTCTCAGAATCCCATGAATTTGCACAACTACAATATGATCTAACTGAAAACAGCATTATTTTAGGTATAAGAGACTTTGCAGTGACAGCACATTTACTGAGTGATTAACATATGCAGAAGCACTAAAGTTATCAGCAACTGGAACATATTCATGGAAGATTACAAAATAAAAACCGAAAGATCTGCTGTCAGACCTGCTGGGCTTTTCCAGTAACTTCTGTTTTTGTTCCATGGAAGAATACACCAGGCCTTGTATTATGTTGATAGACATTCCAGGCCAGAAGGACAGAAACATCACAGATGAACAGCAGGATGCAAATACTGAGGAGGATATCACATGAAGGAAAAGACATTATGTTCAGTGTGGGGAAAACAGTACTCTCACTGCAAGAAGCTGAATCATTTTGAACACAAGTGTTTGGCCAGAAAGAAGCACCAACAAGTAGATACAGATGGCTACTGGAGATGTAACAGCTGAGGAATCACTCATTGTCATACAGTATGTTTGTTCAATCAGGTTGATAGGTGATAAATGATTTGTGACTGTTGGAATGAGGACTGTGGAAGAAGAACACCAAGGCAACATGAAGTGTCAGTTAGACACTTCTATGTCACTGCAACGTCATGACCTTCACAAACCTATGCAAAGTGGCTGAACATGGTGGTCCAAAAATGAAGACCTCGAAAGTAAGGTTGAGGTTATATGACATTACTATACTCATGCCAAGAGGACAGATTACTCCACACGCCCATTGCAATAACATCATAGAATCATACCATAGAATCCCTACAGTGTGAAAACAGGCCATTTGACCCAACAAGTCCTTATCACGCCTCCGAAGAGCATCCCACCCAGACCCATTATCCTACCCCTGATTTCCCATATCTAACACACCTAAACATTCCTGGGCACTATGGGCAATTTAGCATGGCCAACCCACCTACCCTGCATATCTTTGGACAGTGGGAGGAAACTGGAGCACCCAGAGGAAACCCACTCAGAATGAAGATCTGCAGTTCCAGATCATAGACTGCATTCATGTTATTTTGGAACAAGTCTAAAAGTTTGACTGGTAATCTTCATTGTGCCAAAAGAGATTTGCAACATATCACAACACTAGATCACTGACCATGGAGCATATTCTAGAGGAGTACAACAATGTGTTTACAAGTTTACGATACTTTTTGGAGAATATTATGTCAAAGTAGCTGAGAGTGTGAAATTCAGCATTTACTGAGGAAAGTTGCAGCTGTCCTCATGGCCAGCTTGAAAAATAAGATAGCAGAGCTGGATAAATGGAAGTAATCAAGTGACAACTTCTACAGAATGGATTCACAACCAGACAGCAGTGAACAAATCTGGAGAGCTGAGAGTATGCATTGATCCAATGGATCTAAATAAATCTCTGAAGAGATCTCATTAGCCCATGTAAACCACCAAAAGAATTTTGCTGCAACTTGCAAAGGCAAGAGTCTTCATGACCCAAGACGTAAAGGATAGTTACTGTCAAATGAGGCTGGATGAAAGCAACAGCTTTTTAAACATTCTGGACACAGTTTATGAAATAGCAATGTTTGTGCACAGCTCCAGAGGAGTACCAATGCATGCAATGTGAGATGATTAGTGTTCTTCCAAGAATGGAAACCATAGCGGATATTCTGTTAGCTTATGGATGTGTTGACCATGATCAAAATCTAGTGTGACTTCTAGATATAGCTTGCCAGTTGAACCTGAACAAGAAAGAATTGCACTTAAAGATCCCCAAATCAAGTATATGGACCATGTACTTACAGCAAAATGTCTTTGTCCAAATCTTGAAGAGGTGAGAGATGAGTGAAACAATAATCAACAGATGCAAAATTGGCGTAATGAGTAGTTGGATTAATTGACTGTGGTTCACAAATTTGTCAATTTTGTCTGAGGAGTGTGACCTGTTACATCAACTCACTGTCAAGGTCAACAAGAAACAATATTAACTAAACTCAAGCAACTAGTGACACCAACACCAGTGCTGAAACATTATGACGTAAGTGATGAAATCATCCTGCAGTGAGACAGGATTTGGAGAAACCCCAATCAGATAGGACAAGCATCCAGGCATTAATGTTAAGAGAATGATGCTGCACTCAGATCAAGGAAGACTGCCAGGGTTTTATCTTTGCTTGTGATCATTTTCATCAGTATCTACTGAGAGTGACAGTTGAGTTTGACCACAGCCGCTTCAAAACATTCTTTTTCAAGCCACTATTTATCTGCTCCAAAACATCTGCAAAGAACATTACTCCAGTTCCAAAAATATCATCTGGATGTGACACATAAACAAGCAAAACAGATGTACATCACTGACATGGTATTGCTAGCAGCACTCTTGATGAAGAAATTAGAGGATACTATGATGGATTGTGAAATATTCACAAGCCAATGTGGAGCAGCAGCTCAACATTTTTGAGAAATCATCAACTTAACAGAGAAATTGCACTGAATCTTACCATATTTTGGCAAAGTGTTCTTTTTCGTCTAGTTTCATGGAGGACTTCTCTCCACATGGCCTATTGAGTTTTTTTATCATCCCAAACTCATCTCATTAATTTATACCTCCATCTAAATGTGGGAATAAGGTCAATGACTGCCATCATCTTTTGTCTCTGATACTTCATACTCATTGTTGCTGCTACTGCACTCACCTCCCATCAAGCCTCATGCTCTCACTCTCACTATTGCCTGCAACATCTTCCCTTTTTGCTCTTACTGTCTCAGTTCCCCACATCACTAACCTTGTGTGCCCTCTGCACTGCTTAGTCACTTCCTCAGGACACCTTACCATCTTTCCCTCACCTGCATCAGTACTGACAGCTGTGCAACCCAATTTCATCTCACGCAATCTATCCTTTTCTCTCATTTCAGGAAAAAATATCCGCAATAGGGTAGAGAGAGACAAGAAGGGTGGTAGCGTGCCCAACATTTGGTCCCTTCCCTTTTACAAAGACAGGATGCTGACCTTGACCATCTCGAGCAGCTGAATGTCAGTGCTGGACAAGGTTGCCCTTGACTTACTATGCCAGGACCCCCTGACAGAAGAGTGTCTCCATTGACTGAGAACTGCTCCCCTTAGACTTTGAGACATGGCCATTTGGTTGAAGCACATGCAATGTGTTTGCCACGTATGCTGCTGGCACCCGGTGGCAGGTGTGAGATTGATAATACATGGTATTGTACAACATGTTCACTCCCTTGACTGAGGACGGCTGATAACTGTCTGGCTTTATATCTGGACTAAAAGCAAGTCAAGACAGCTCTGGGTGAGGGGACAAATTGCTAAAAGGCAAGGCAAAACAAGGCTGGGAGGCTGTGAACCTCATCCTGGTAGGCGCTAAGTGAGTGAATGCCAGGAAAGTAAGCAAGCAGCCCAGAAATGCAGCTGGGAGCCTATCTGTGCAGGCAAAGTGTCCTTGCATCTGTTTGCCAACAATAGTTGCCAGTGTACTCCAAAGTGCAGCATTAGAGCGCAGACATATATTTTAAGTGGTTTGAAGTGGTGCCGTGATGGTACAAAGAGGCTGGCATATGTCAGATGCCAACATCCATGGGTGCCCTGAGACACTGGTGCAGGTGTCCAAGCTGGAGATCCGGAGTAGCAAGTGGTAAGCTAAAGTTGCCAAGTAATTCAGGAATTCTCAGCGTCTGGTTTTTATCTGCATGTCAGAGGGTAGGAAACTGCATATTGTGAGATTTAGTGTTAAATGAGGGTGATAACGACCAATAATCCCCAATAATAGGCTTCTCATCATTCCCTACTAAGAATCTTGTCTCGACATCCCAAACGAGTTGGAAAAAGTGACTTCTATCTCTCACAGTAAAGAAGGGCCTCACTCGACTTCTCACATCATTGTCCCAACTCCTTGCCATAGCCCACATTGTACGGGGAATGGCTGAGGCAACAGTGAAAATTGCCAAAGGATGGATAAAGAAGTGAAACAGATCCTGCAGACATGTATACATGCAAGGTTTGAGAAAAACGCACCCACTGAAGGCATGGGAAGTAGTTCTGTAAAAACAGCAGTCTCACATCACACACAAACTACACTTCCAATAGTGAAAATAAAACACCTGAAGCCAGAAGTAGCTCAGTTGTGACAAATCAAGCTGAAATGTCAGGAAAACAAATTCTTACCTCTCTTCCGTGGCTATGTTTATGTCCGGGAGTCCTTGGAGGGGGAGTATGTGATGTCCACCAATCACTCAAAGCCTTTTTTGAGGGGGGAGGGGAGGGTGGAGGCAGTGCATTGGAGTCTTGTATATTCCCTTTCCAACTCCATTTTGATTTAGCCTCGTCCACCTCTCCCTACCTCTCCTTCACCTTTGATGCTCTGCAATGCCCGTAATGGGATTTGCATACAAATTAATCAATTGGAAAACACGCATGATTTACCGGAGATGGTTAATAGATGAAAAAAATACCATGGGTGATTTGGTGATAAGGGAAAAAATGTTTAATTGTGTGAGAATACCTTTGGACATAGAAAGAAACAGAAAGCCAAATTTCATTTTGACAAGACTGTCAAATGTTGCCAGTGTTGAGCATTGTAGAGCCAATCAGGGTACAAATCTACAACGATCTCAAGAGTCAGCCTAAGTGGCAACTTAGGACCTGCATACTGCAGTTGTCATCTTGATTATGCACACAGGAAGTGAACAACCAGATATACCATTGTAACTACAGTCATGCACGCACAACTGGAGGAGTGTTCCTCAAACATAGAGGCCAATCAGGAAGTGGTGAACTTATCTGTCAGGCCACAGTTCAATTGTCAATCTCAGAGATCCACAGCACCCCAATAGTAGAACTGGAACAGTAGCTATTGCAATAACAAATGACATGAGAATGACATTCCCCAGAGAAGGAACATCACCCAGATGAACAGCCAATGACAATGCACATGCATGCCATTAAGAGGCCAGCACAATTTAAAAGCTCTGTGCAATACAAATGCAGAAAATGATGGGAATAGTGAACTGCTAATACATTAGAACAGTGGGTAATTCAAAACGTAAATGATAATGAATGTGGTTTTTTTTTGCATGAAAAGGGGGTTGTTAGGGTTAGAAATGTAGTACTGTACCTACATTCAGGACATCTTCCATGCCCTCCACCTCCTCCAAGACTTCCAATTCCCTGGCCTCCAACACCTTATCTTCACTATGGACATCCAATCCCTGTACACTTGCATTCTCCATGCAGATGGCCTAAAAGCCCTCTGCTTCTTCCTCTCCCACAGGCCCAACCAGTCCCCCTCCACCGACACCCTTATCTGCTTAACTGAACTCGTCCTTACCCTTAACAACTTCTCGTTCAACTCCTTCCACTTCCTACAGACTAAGGGGGTGGCCATGGGTACCCACATGGGCCCAAGCTATGCCTGCCTCTTTGTAGGATACGTGGAACAGTCCCTCTTCCGTACCTACACTTGCACTATCTCCCACCTCTTCCTCCGTTACATCGATGACTGTATTGGTGTCGCCTCATGCTCCCACGAGGATCTCAAACAGTTCATCAACTTTACTAACACCTTTCACCCCAACCTCAAGTTCACCTGGACCATCTCTGTTACCTCTCCCTCCTTCCTGGATCTCTCTGTCTCCATCTCTAGTGACCACCTCGAAACTGATATCTATTTCAAGCCCACCGACTCCCACAGCTACCTAGACTACACCTCCTCTCACCCACCTTCCTGCAAGAATGTGATCCCCGACTCCTAATTCCTCCGTCTCCACCGCATCTGCTCCCAAGAGGAGGCGTTCCACTCCCGAACATCCCAGATGTCCTCGTATTTCAAGGACCACAACTTCCCCCCTTCAGTGGTTAACAACTCCCTCAACCGCATCTTTTGCGGTTCCCGCACCTCTGCCCTCACACCCACTCCCACAACAAAAACAAAGACAGAATCCCCCTTGTTCTCATGTATCACCCCACTAACCTCCGGATTCAACGCATCATCCTCCGCCACTTCCGCCACCTGCAATCTGACCCCACTACAAAGGATATATTTCCCTCCCCACCTTATCTGCCTTCTGTAGGGACCATTCTCTCCGTGACTCTCTTGTCCACTCCACTCCCCACTAGCCCCACCACCCCCAGCACCTTTCCCTGCAACTGCAGGAGGTGCTCCACCTGCCCCTATACCTCCCCTCTCACCTCCATCACAGGCCCCAAAATAACCTTCCACATCAGACAGATGTTCACCTGCACATCCACTAATGTGGTCTACTGTATCCGTTGTTCCCGTTGTGGCCTCCTCTACATTGGTGAGACCAAGAGGAGGCTCAGAGACCGCTTTGTAGAGCACCTGCGCTCGGTTCGCGACAAACGACAACACCTTCCAGTCGCAAACCACTTCAATTCTCCCTCCCACTCCCTGGGCGACATGTCCGTCCTGGGCCTCCTCCAGTGCCACAATGAAGCCACCCGGAAACTAGAGGAGCAGCATCTCATACTCCACCTTGGGAGCCTACAACCCAATGGTCTCAAAATGTGGACTTTACTAGCTTCAAAATCTCCCCACCCCCCGAACTCATCCCATGACCAACCCTCCCTCTCATCCCTGCCTTCTTGAACTGTCCGTCTTCTCTCCCACCAATCCGCTGCTCCCACCTCACTGACCAATCCCCACCATTACCTACCTGCACTCACCTATCACCATCCCACCTACCTTCCCCAGCCAGACCCCCCCCCACTCTATTTATTTAAAAGCCCCCTTTCCCTCCCCCATTTCTGAAGAAGGGTCCCGACCCAAAAGCAGGAGCTTTCCTGCTCCTCTGATGCTGCCTGGCCTGCTGTGTTCCTCCAGCTCCACACTGTGTTACCTCTGACTCCAGCATTGGCAGTTCTTACTATCTGTCTCTGTACCAGTGAGCCTCCTAGCTTGCTGCTACTATGAGGCACTCACTGCAGCCAGTTCAATAAAGTCATAGTCCAAGTCAGTGTTTGCCCTACAAGCTCATAACATGTTCCATCGGCAGTTATAGATGGTGTTACATTAAAATTCCTGTCAGCTTCGGTGTATCCACCTCCATAAGCACAGCACTTGTATAAACGATGTTCGCAGCTCCTGTTTGGGCTGAGGTTTTGATGTCAGCTTCATTTTACAAATTGTAAGTTCTGGCTGGATGCTTTCATCGTGTGACCTCTCATCTCTAAGTGTTCAGTCTGGTTGTCCAGCAAGGCCATTTGTTCTATGGTCAATTGAAATTGCGAACAGCCTGTTTGGGTGATATCTTGTGATCCTCCATTGGCAAGGTTTGGGGTGGGGAGGCGGGGAGGCCTGTAAAAGTGTCAGGCTGGCCTTCCTGTCATCCTTCTGTTCACTCTTAATGTGCTCCCAATTTTAAGTGGAGTAGGCAAGCCCCAGTGAAGTCCATCTACCTACCCCCTATTTTAATGCTGGCCAGAGGAGCTTAGAAGCAGTGGGGATGCATGAGTTATTCTGCTTGGGTCTTTGGTGGAAACTCCCCCTCCCTAAAGGATCTCCTTTCCATAGCATGAATGCCTTCTAAGTTCTACCCCTGCAGGTGCTTCCTTCCTTCCGTGGCTTATCCCTTCAGACACAAACCACCTTTCCCCAATCTCTCCCCCTATTCTTAACTCACCTTCCCATTGTGACACTCCCAGACCCCAACACTCACCAGTTCCGGGACTCTACGATTTGGCCAGGGGACTGCTTGTATCATCAAGAGTGGCTACTACTACTTCTCGTGCTGCTGGGACCTCCGAGTTGCTGCCAATCTAATTGGTCAGGATTTCTACATGTCTGAAATGTGATTGGTGGGGATGAGTTCACTACTGACTCTTCAGGTGACAGGGTGGGAAACCCCACCATCTGAAAAATCATGCCCATTTGTTTGGATCATTCTTGACCGACAGAACCATTCACCAATCCCCCTGCATCCCCAAACTTGTTAGCAGAAATGTTGGAAGAAAATGAAAATAAACAACTTGTTTTAATGTTCTGATAACCCCTGAGAAAATTTATCTTGTGGCAAAGGAGCAAGTGATTAATCTTTGATTCCTGGAGAGCACAGGACAATCCTGGAGAGTTGAGAATTATGGCTCTCATCCAATAGGAATCCTGTTACTCTCAATGGGATTCACAGTTAGCCTATCACAGATTGCAACCAAAACATTGATTGTCAGAGTTTCTGTATACACCTGGCTTTGGCCTTCCAAACAGAATTAGTAGTGGGTGTGCGTCAGCTATGACTAGAATTTATACTGATCCAGAATTACTGCATTCCATAGCTGAGGTTTGTGGGTGGAGTGAGGGCGGGAATTGGACACAAACTGAATTTCCATCTAGCCTTCATTCTTTATCATTGAATCAGCAAATTAAATAGAGTATTTTTATCAGATGTGACTTACTGGGTATCACTCCAACCTCTGCACCACAAATTTGTGGGTTCAATACTCCCTCCAGAGACATCAGTACCCACTCTAGGCTGATATTCCAGCTCAGTACTAACACAGCTTTGCACCATTGAAGCTGTCATCTTTCGTATGAGCTCTTGGACTGAGGCCAGAGCTGTGTAAGAAAGATCCCATGGTGCTATTTCAAAAAGAGCAGGGGAGTTCTCTCTGATGTTTTGGTCAAGATCGATCCCTCAACCAGCATCACTGGTTCATCACATCAGAAGAACAAGGGCAGCAGGTACATGGGAACACCATCACCTTCAAGTTCCCCTCCAAGTCACTCACCACACTGACTTGGAAATATATCACTGTTTGTTCACTGTCTCAGAATGTAAAGGAGAGGGAGAGAGAGTGCGTGCGTGTATGTGTGTGTGCGCCCGCGTTCGCGAGGGAGAGAATGTGTATGTGTATGAGAGAGAATGTGTGTGTATGTGCGTGCTTGAGACAGAGAGTGTGTGTGTGTATGTGAGAGGGTCTGTGTGAGTATGTATATGAGAGAAGGTCACTCTCTCTGTCACACACACACACACTCTCAAGCGTGTGCGCACACACATACATACACTGACACTTTCTTTCTCACACATACACACACACGTATAAATCTATGGGGTGGATTTGCATTTGCAAATTTGTGATTGCAAATAAATTCTATTTTGTTCAAAAGGTCACAATTTGTAGACAATGTGGCATTTTATAAATTTTTACTTTGGAAATAAAACCAGTCTGACTCCAAGTTAATACACAGCCAGATTCTAAACAAGGCTTCACACCTAAAATGCATTGTCTGACCCGAGATGTCACCTCTGGCATACTGATAAAACCTTTAGTTATCTTGGGGCAGTGACTTGGAAGAAATTCTGGGATTTGCATATTAATCCTTTCTAACCAATTAAAAACTTAACAGCCATCTTAGGTTTGTTCAATGTGTTTGCATCAGTTCTATGACCTTTTGATCTTTTGTATATAAATTTTGTGTCTGATGCCACCTCTCTCACACCTGAAGAAGGAGCGAGACTCCAAAAGCTCGTGTCTTCAAATAAACCTGTTGGACTATAACCTGGTATCATGAGATTTTTGACCGTGTCCACCCCAGTCCAACACCGGCACCTCCACATTGTGGGTTGACCCACAATGCCATTAAGGACAGAATTCCAGGATTTTGTCCCAGAGACAGTGAACAGTGATTTTTGACTGGGTCAACCCACAGCAGATGGACTGCAGAGTTTCAGGAGGGCAGCTCACCAGCACCTACTCAAGGGCAATTAGGGATGCCAGACAGCGATGCCCAAATCCCACAAATGAAACTTTTAAAAAACAAAGATCTGATCATTAGCTCCTGAGTTATTATGGGAGATTGCTGTGTAAACATTGGTGTGTTTCCTACATTACAGCAATGATTAAATTTCAAAAAACACATTTTCTGTAATATACTTTTGGAAATCTTGAGATTGTGAGAAGTGATTTTTTTAAATGCAAGTTTTTCCTTCAGTTACTGGGATGTAACACTGGAAGTGTTTTTTTGAATCATTACTTCAGAATATAGTGTCCACCTGCTGGGTTCACTTTCTCTTTTACTCATGTTCCATTTTGCACTGACTTTGGAAATTTTCTCAGTCGATAAATTGTCTTTATTCTCTCAGTTTTGTTTGAAATTCAGTCCTCCCTCTGTAGCCTGTCCCCTAAATATATAGGTCTGTGCTTAAACAGCGGAGAAAGACTTACATTTACATAGTGTCTTTCACAACCATTGTATGTTTCAAAGTGCTCTACAAGTAGTGAATTAATTTTTAAAGTGCAGTCACTATTGTAATGTAGGGATTGTGACATCCAATCTGCGCAGAACAAACTCTCATAAACAACGTGATAACGATCAGATAGAACCTTTAAATGATTATAGCCTATACAGCCATTTGACCATTGTAGCTTCACTAGATCTCTGGAGAAGCGAGCCACAGCCTTACCCTCTCCCTGTAACCGTTCCTCCTTCTCAGGTAATCATCAAATTCCCTTTAGAAAGCCTTGAATGGATCTGCCTTCACACACTGTCATTCCAATGCACTCTAGATCCTAATCACTTGCTGTGTAAAAAATAGTTTACTCATCGCCATTGCTTCTTTTGCCAATTATCTCTTCAGGGAACCTTTGAGAAAAACTCTAATGCACTTCCCCCTTCTCCAACGAGTCTCCTGTTTCTCTGATGATGTTGATTGAGGGGTAAATGGTGGCCAGGATATTAAGGAGAACTCCACTGCCCTCCTTCAAAAAGTGTGACGGAATCTTTTACATTTACCCCCTCAATAGAACCTCGGTTTAACATCTTATCCAAAAGGTGAAGCACTGATCGGGCAGCAGCTCCTCAGCGCTACACTGAAGTGTCAGCCTTGATTGTTCCACTCATGCTCTTAGAGCCCATAGCTTTGTGATTCAGAGGTAAGTGCTATCAACAGAGCTGTAATACAAACACAAGGTGCCATACACACGCTCACCAGAGATGATACTAGAAAGAAGTGATCAAAGCCAGCAGCAATTTCTTCCCTAATACTCACAATCTTATGGCACAAAAGGAGGCCAATTGGCCTATCATAACTGTGGTAGTTCTTTGGAAAGACAGATGCAATTAATCAACAATAGCAAGTTGCATTTATGCAATACCTTAAAACACAGTGAAAACATCCCAGGGTACTTTGCAAGATGCTTTCTGATGAAAATTTGATCCTGAGCCACACAGAGGAATATTTTGACAGTGACCAAAAGCTTGGCCAAAAAAGCCTTTAAGCAGCAGCTAAAAGAAGGCTAGAGAGAGTTTGAGAGTTTAGGGAAAGCTTAAAGTTTAAAGGTTAGTCAGCAATGGTGGAACAAATAAAATTAAGGATAACAAAAGAGGCTGGTGTTGAAATGTTCCCATTTAAACAGAGTGCAATCCTTTGATTATGCAATCCTTTTATTAATTTATACATTTGTTTTATGATAATTATAGACAATATCATGAATTACTGATTTAAATTTGTTAACATCATCATGATTTAGGAACTGTAGCAAGGTTGATTTTTCCATAAACCGACTATCTCTCTCCACAATCTCCCTTTCTTTAAAATGCTTCTTATCAACTGCCCCCTTAGGCCAAGCATTCACTTCTCTTCGTTAATATCTACTTTCATGTCTCGGTGTGAAATTCTGTTTTGTAACCATCCTGTGCAGAACCTTGAGATGTTTTTGCTAAATTAAAACAGCTAACTAAATGCATGTTGCTGTTAGTTAGGTGGATGTATTGTCTCTATACCTTGTTTTTATGTATTCAAACTTATTGTCAGTTTGATCCATTAATACCATGATCCATAATCAAAAAACACAGGCTGTATTTTTGTACAATATAAACATAATTACTTGCTCATCATTTTACAATGGGAGGACTTTGGTCTGATTGATATTTAGTGTAAGTTTAATGTGGTTGGCCCATTGTGCCTGTGCCAGCTCATTGAAAGAGCTAACCAATTATTCCCACCCCTGCTTATTCCCCATTCCCGGCAAATGTTTTGAGTACTTATCCAATTCCCTTTTTGAAAGTTAATATTGGATCTACCTCCATTTGAGGCAGGACACATTCCAGATCAGAGCATTTTGCTGCTTAAAAAATTCTCCTGATTCCCTCTCTTATTCTTCTGCTGAGGATTTTAAATATAAGTCCTCCTGTTGCCTTCAAAAACGTTTCTCCCTGCGACTCCTCAAGCACACACTCGCAGCAATGCGCCGGCATCTCCTGGCATTTCAATCAAGCCTATCCCAGCTCAGAGCCTCCCTCTCCCAGGCCTGCAAAGGACCTCTCCTGTTTTTCATTCTTCACAGGATCCACAACCTCAACTCATGATTCTACTCTGCCTTATTGGACACTATAAACCATAAGTATACTAAACTTACTGGTGCCTGCCACCCAACACAGGCCTCTTCCACCCTCCCCAAATCCCCAACCCTATGCAGGACCTTCCCCACAATGTGCCCGCCACCATTGGCCATGAGCTTTCCTGCTCCTCTGATGCTGCTTGGCCTGCTGTGTTCATCCAGCTCTACACCTTGTTATCTCTGATATTCTTGCACTGTGGTGTCAAAGGTGCCGTCTTTTGAAAGAGGCAAGAAACTGAGCTCTATCTACCCTTTGACGAGGACATAAAAATATCTCACAGCACTGTTTCAAAAATAGAGTTCTGTCCAGTATCCTGGCCAACCTTTATCCTTCAATTAACATAACTGAAAATCAGAATACCTGGGCAAAATCTTACTGTTGTTTATGGGAGTTTGCTGTGAGCAAATTTGCCACCACATCTTCTACAAACAGTGACTAAATTTTTAAAGTACTGCATTGGCTGTGGTTCAGAAATGTAAGTTCTTTCTTGATCTGTCATATTTGCACAGGTATGTGAACAATGGGTATTTGTTTTAGTGACAAACTAATAAAGTCAATTGTGCTCCATACATGCCCCATTCAGGCCCCTCACTATACAACTGACCTTTTCTTGGAGGTAATGTATCAGCCAAATGACCGGTGGTGAGGGTGCGGTAGGAGTTGGTCGGGTGTGGGGGGAGGGGGGGATGGTGGGGGGCATGGTGGGGGGCGGGGGGGGGGGGGGGGGGGGGGGGGGGGGGGGGTGGTGCATGTGGGAGAGGATGAAAGATACAGAAATAGCCCTACCTTGTTGCTAGGAAACAAGTAATGAGTTTAACTTTCTAGGTGGGGTCGACAACAAACCTGCCAAACTTTCTCAGCCAGTCATTACTTGTTTGAGAACCAGTTTAGCTGCAATTTTGTCCTCAGGTTTGAGGTATTATTCAAATCCATTCTGTCAGTTTTGGTTTTCATTCTTAAATATTAGTTATTTTGTATAATACCGGGATGTAAGTTGAAAGGAGGTGCATTCTGAAGAACAACACATCATAGTTATAAAGCCACTGTAAAGTAGTATAAATATCACAAGGTACTTCACAGGAGCACGAAAAATAAAATTTCCACAAAAGCCCACATAAATAGAAATTAGGGCAGAGGAATACAGAATGCACATCAGAGGGCACAGGATGATAGGTGAACAGGACTTGGTGCAACATTTGGATGTTATCAAACTTATATAAAGGAATTGAATGTGGAAGACCAGCCAAGAGTGCACTGGAACAGTCAAATCTGGAAGTAATACAGGCATAGATGAGGCATCCAAAAGCAGATGAGTTGAGATAATGGCCAAGTTAGGTTCAGTTATAATGGTGGAAATAGATAATCCTATTGATAGCGTGAATATGAGATCAAAACCTCTGAAGTCAAAAATCTCACCAAAGTTGTGAACAGTCTGCTTTTGCTTCAGACAGTTTCAAGGGAAAACTATGGAGACCATAACTGGGGAACAGAGTTTGTGATGCAGACCAAAGACAATGGTTCAACCTTCCAAGTATTTATTTGGAGGAATGTTTTGCTCCTCCTGTACTGGATGAACACTTAGCCAATTTAGAGATAGATGGTGGTGTGGTAAAGTTGGGTGGCATGAGTACAAGTGCAAACTAACACTTTGTTTTCAGATGGTTTCGCTGAGGGGCAGTGTGTAGATGAGAAATGGAAGCAATTCAAGGGTAGATTATTGGGGGTCACCAGAAATAACAGCTACAAGAGAAATCATTGCCTCTGATTTGCTGGCTATGATGAGACAGATAAGAATGGAACCAGGTGAGAACAGTTCCACTTGCTGGATGACAGTGGAGATATGTTGGAGGAGGGTGGTGTGGTCAACTGTGTCAAAGACTGGAGAAGAATGAAAATGAACAGGGGAAGTTTACCTTTAGCTGGGTCACATAGGATGTCATTCATGACTGTGATAAGAGCCATTTCAGTTCTGTGACGGGGCATAATTCTGAATTCAAACATGGAGTTCCAGGAAGGCTTTGCACAGATTTGGGAACCAACAATGTGTTCAACACATTTGGAGAGGAAATGAAGATTGAAGATAAGGTTTTAATTTATGGGGTCAGAGGAGGCAAGGGAAGCTTTAAATGGTAGGCCATCAGAATTGTGTTAACAGAGTGAGACAGAAAATTGGAGCAGTTTTAGAGAGAAATTCAGGACTCTGGGCCCAGGTAGCTGAAACCACAGCCACCAGTGGTGGATTGTAGGCATTTTGTAATGGACAAGAGATCAGATTTGAAGAGTATAAACATCTCAGAGAGTTGTCAAACTGGGATATGTTATAAAGGCCATGAAAAATCGATGGGTTAAGAATTTTAAATTTGAACTGGGGACCAATATATGTTAGGAGTACAGGGGGTCATGGTGGACAAACATTCTAATTGTTAAGTAATCGTACAGTTGAAATTATATATTTCTCCATGTTATGAGGGACATTTAAAGAGGCTTTCATGGGAGTAGAACCTGTCTTCCTACAAAAGCAGGCACAGAATGTGATGCAGGGCAATGCCTCCCTTACCTCAACTGAGCAAATCTTGCAGATATACATTGAGTTTATTGATTTTGACAGCTGACTGGATCCACTGGTTAATATGTAATCTCAGAGAGTGATGTACCCTGTACTAATTGTCAAAATTAAACATGAGACAGTTTAGATAACAGTGGAAACAATCTCAGCTTCTCAGGTCTTATGTCCATGAAAAATAACCCTTGATATTCTCTGGTCTGACAAGAATAATCCCAGCTTCTCTGACTCTTTCCTTCCATAGACCTGAAGTCTCTTAACCCATATCTCATTCCAGGAAGTATTACTGATACAACAAAGAGGGGGGGAACATGAGTGGAATCTCAATGCTAGATTCTGCTTGATTGCACCCTGCTGCTGTGCCCTGGGTGGCTAACCCATGCCAAGGGTTTGGAGCAGAGGAGGAGATACTTGTTTTTGGTTGAAGCTTGGGTTTGGTTCATGAATGGTTGTTGGGCCACTTGGCAAAGATGTATCTTCGTTTGGGACCATGAGTTGACAAGTGATCACCGGGTGTGACTGTGCTATTGTCTATAACTATAACTATATACAGAGTAAGGGGTGAAAATCTCTCTGTTCTTCTCTTGTGAGTAGCAGTATTCCAAAGATAAAGTCAGCAATGAACCATTGATTGCTGTCCTTAGAGCAATGTCTTAGAGGAAATTACATGGAGACATTCAAAATTATGAAGGGTTTTGATCGAGTAAACAGAAAGAAACCACTTCCACTGGTAACTAGAGAGCACAGACTGAAGATAATTTGCATAAGAACCAGAGGAATAATGAGGAGAATGCTTGAGTCCAGTGATTGTTTGGAATGTACTGCCTGAAGTGTTGTTGGAAACAAATCCAATTGTTCCTTTTAAATGAGAACTGGATAAATATTTGAAAAGGAGGGAATTACGGGGATAAGGGAATAAAGCAAGGGAGTGGGATCAATTTAATAGCTCAGTCAGAGAGCCAGCACAAGATGGGTTGATTAGCCTCCTTCTGTAACGTCAGATTCTGTGATTATTACTGTCAAATATATGATTGCTGAGAGATTTGGATGAATATTGAAGAGAAAGGAAAAAAAATGGTTGCAAAATGTAGAAGTTTGTTACCAAGATTAAAGAAAAGGCAGACAAACAATGAACTGAAGCAACTTTGTAAATGTTTGCATTGGAACAATGCGTGACCAGAAGACACAAATCTAACATGATTAACAAAAAATGGGGTGGTTGGCTGTAGGTTCATAAAACATGAGAAATAGCAATACAGGTTAATAAAACTAATTGCAAATTGCAAACAAAGCACTGGAGTTCATTTACAGAGGAATAGAATTGAAAAGCAGTGAAGTTGTTGCTAACCCTGCTGATGGTAATACTAGACAAGTTAGGACCCATAAGGAAACCTGGCTTGATAGATCATATGATTAATTTTTGAAATTGGTCAATGTGTTAGTTAGTCATTGAGACATTCACACAAGGCTACAAATCTGTTTAACAGCAGAACAGAGCTTATTAAGGAAAAAAAAGTCAAAACATGCAAAGCTATGTATATATAATGAATGAATTAGTTTTGTATGTAGCAAGACAGTTAGAAATATCTTAACACAGACATCAAAACAAAGTTCCAGCATGTTTTCCAACAACATCCATTACAGTCTCAATTCCAGATAAATTTCACTTCTATCTTACTTTTTAGTCACATAATTTGCCCCAGTTTCCTTTTCTTGAACTGTGGTGATAAATTTTACAATTCCTTTTTGATAAGAACCTTTCAAATTTTTTATGACCTAAATTTTATGAGTTTCAATAACTTGAAGATTTCTATCCAGACTCTCCTAGCTTAGAAGCTCCATAGACTAGAAACCATTTCTGCTGAAGAGATTGGTTTTCTTGAACTGACTTTGTTCTCCCACTAGGTGAAGCATCTCATCTGAATTAAAACTCCAGGTTCTCTGAACCAAAACTTTGAATTTCCTGTTCTGAAGTCAAAACTAAACTTAAAGTATTTAATTGCCTGTCATAAAACAGCAGTAGTAGAAAAAAATTATCCGTTTATATTACAGAGGTTCTCCCAGGAATCCAACTGCCTCACATGCATTCTTAGAACTGATGCACTTTCATATAACCTTCTGACTTGTTAAAAATAACTCACAGAACAGATCCTTGTTCATCTGCCTCTATTTTGAAATCCAAAGCCTAAAACATAATATATATTATATACCACTCATCGCATTATGTTAAACATGTACAAGTTCTAATTTAGATGGCACTGTGAAGAGTTCTGGTCTTCAGCAAACTAAAAAGAACCAATGTTTTGCTTAAACTCATTTCACTTGAACTCTCAATTTTCAGGAACATAACCAAAATTTTAACCGATGATTGCCTGTTGAGGTACTGGAGGAGGTCCAAATGAGAATTACAAAGGATAATACTAGAACTGAGATGGTGTAACAATCAGGATTAATGGAATGGACTGAGGCTTTTATCAGATAAAATGGCTGAGAGATGATTTAATAAAGGAAGTTAAAAGTTATGAAGGTGTTTGCTAGACTGTATTGACAGAAAATGTTCCCACTAGGAATACAAAACTAGGGTTCATAACTGTAAGATAGTGACTACTTAATCTGAAAAAAAATTGAGGAGAAACATCTTTAGTCAGAGTAGTGAGAATGATGAACTAGCTATTGCAAAGATAGATTGAAGTGAATAGCACTGATGCTAGGTAAAGAAAGGAGAAAAGAATAGAAAGTTTCTGCTGATAGATAGGAGGAGGAGGAGGAGTGGCGGAAAGCTTGTAGGGATCATAAGTGCTAGCATGGGCCAGTTGGGTTGAATGCCTGAGATGTAAATTCCACATGATTTTATATATCCAGAGGGGTGATGAAGCAAATTTGTTTCTAGTTGCCTCACGGGTTTTTCTAGTCTAGAATTTATGGTCTGAAATGGTATTGGAAGCAGCTTCAATCATAACTTTCAAAAGGCAATTTGATAAATTTGTGAAATAGGGAAATATGACAGAGCTCTGGGGAAAATCAGGGGTGGATTGCTATTTCTAAAATGTTCCAACTTTTTGATTTGCTTTCAGGAGATTTCGAGTAACCCGAAGTTTGTTATTGATGGAGCGTCGAGGACAGATATCTGCCAAGGAGACTTGGGTAAGGAGTTTTAATGAGTGAGTAACCACAAGGGGAGCTTACAAAAAAGATTTTGAAGTAGCAATGTGGATGGTGAGGTTGTCATCGACAGGCAAGAATTGGCCCCAACTCTCCACCAGTTGTGAACTGAACTTTTGAGCCAGCAGTATGGCGAGGGGAATGGAGGTGTTGAGTGGATGAGCATTTATTTGGCATTCACCTGATTTTTAAATGTCATAAATGTACATTCATCTACCACTTCCTCTGGCAGTTCATTCCATATATGCACCACCCTCTGTGTGAAAATGTTGCCCCTCAGGTTCCTTCTAAATCTTTCCCCTCTCATCTTAAACCTATGCCCTTTAGGTTTAAACTCCCCTGCTGTAGGGAAAAGATCTTTGCTATTCACCTTATCCATGCCACTCATAATTTTATAAACCTGTATAAAGTCACCCCTCAACCTCCTAAGCTCCAGGGGAAAAAAGTACTTTTGGATGTAGTCACTGGTGTAATGCATAGTAAATGCAGCAGCTAATATGTACACATCAAGAACAGGTGCATGAACAGGGAGAGGTTTACAGGGATATGGGCCAAACACAGGCAAATGGGACTAATTTAGTTTGGGAAACCTGGTCGGCATAGACATGTTGGACAGAAAGGTCTGTTTCCATGCTGTACGACTCTATGATCCCTTATTATTCTGTCCCTGTACTGCAGTCTGTTTCAAAGCTTCTGGTCAAGGTGGACTTTTTGGCAATGATGTCATGAGATGCCATTCCAGCAACTCTGGAGACAAAGTGCATCATTGACATTTAGTTTTGGTGGAGCAGAAACAGAGGGTTAATACCAGAGAGGCCAGAGTCTGACTCCTTGACTGTATTCAGTTTATATTGTGACCAATATAGAAACATACAGCCTATAAAAACAAGCTGGAGATAATCTTTCATACGGAATTATTAGGCAGGAAATCATTTGATCAACCAAACTTAACGCAGGCAATGATATCTGGAGCGGTCAGTATAATAGGTCATCAGCATCCAGAAACCTACACTTCAGTACAATGGCATGCCTGGTAACCTAGAGTAATTGACTAGGACACCAGGGACAATAGTTTTGAATAAGGTTGTGGGAGCTTTTATGTCCATCTGAGAGGGCAGACAGGACCTTCTCAATTTAGTGCCTCATCCAAAACACGGTGTCTCTGACAGATGCAGCAAACCCTTAAGTAGCACATTGGATATATGGATCAAAATCCTGGAACTCCCTGATGGGGATTTTGGGTGCACCTACATCAGATGAACTGCAGCGTTTCACGAAGGCAACTCACCTCTACCTTTTTTAAGGACTATAAGGCTGAACAATAAATACTGGCCCAGCCAGCAACTCTCACAAGGAAGAAACACAAAAAAAAAATCAGCTTGGATTGTGCAGCTCAAAACTCTGGAGTGGGACTTTAATGCACAAACTTAGAACTGCTGCTAACACATGAAGTTGTGGGAACTGAAAACAAAAAATACTGGAGATCACAATGGGTCAGACAGAATCCATGGAGAGAAAGCAAGCTAACATTTCGAGTCTGGATGACTCTTCACCAGAGCTCTAGGCTCGAAATGTTAGTTTGCTTTCTCTCCATGGATGCTGCCGGACCTGCTGCGATCTCCAGCATTTTTTTGATTTCAATACAGATTCCAGCATCTGCAGTAATTTGCTCCTACGTTACGGGAACTGCCTTACTGTTGGAACTAATGCCATGTACCAAACCAACATGTTCCTTTGTAGCCAAGAGTATTTCTGATGCTGACCTATGGTTGAGCTTGTTAACTCCTGTTTGCTTTCATTTACCAGGGGATTGCTGGTTTCTTGCTGCTGTTGCTTCACTGACTCTTAATCAGAAAATAATGTGCCAAGTTGTTCCTCTGGATCAGACCTTTGACAGTGATTACGCTGGAATCTTTCACTTTCGGGTATGACCCTTGACATTCTGAAGAACAGAACCATGGTCAACATTGATAATTACTCTTCTCCACAAATTATGCTAATAAGGATTTAGGCAGGAGACAAATCAGTTAGGGAGGAGGAAGGACAAGGGAATGCGTGGAGGAGGAGGAGAAAATGATGAAACGCAGACCAACATAAAACAAGAAATGGAAGCGGTTAGAGGGTCCAGGAGAACAAAAGGTGAAGAAGAGAGGACAAGGGATAGGATGAAGGAAAGCAGAGAGCTGAAAATGAAAGAAAAGTGAAAGGATAAAAAATAACTTGCAATTATTAATGCATTTCAAAGTTGTGTCAAGGCACTTTGTGGCTAATGAATTATTTTGAATTGTTGCCACCACTGGAATGCAATAAATGTAGTGGTTAGTTTATGCATAAACCTGCAAAAGCAATGAGCTAAGTACCAAATAATTTACCTCCAATTTTAACAAGGGAGAGGGCAAAGTGATACCACAAATTAGTGATGGCAAGGTTTCAAGAACTGAAATGGAATAGAACTAAGGAGAGTGAGAAAATTAGGTCAGCACAGAGACAGCACGAAAAGAATAATGGAGGGATGAAGAAGGGAGGAAGGAGGAGTGGAAGATTGGAAGGATGGATGAAAGTGAGGGGGATGAAGGATAGAAAAGGAGTAAAGGAGTGGAGGGAGTGGTGATGGACTGCAGGAGAAAAATAGAAAGAGGGTTGAAGGAGGGAGGAAGTGATGAAGGAGGGAAGGGAGTGATGAAGGAAGGAGAAGGGTTAACGAGGTTTAAAGGAGGGTGAGAGATGAAAAAAAAAAATTCTTTGCATCCATTATCTAAATTGTATGAACTCTGATTCCTGAACTTTCTGACATTAGAAATAGTTTCCCCTTATTTACTCTAACAAAACCCCTGATCATTTTCAACAACTCTTTTAAAGCTTTACTTACTTGTCTTTGCTCTAAGGAGAATGAGATCAGCTTTTCCAACTCCTCAGATACTGAAGAAGTCAATGTCTAAATGCAGCAAGACCTGCACAATATCCAGGCTTCGCTGATAAGTCGCAAGTAACGTTCGTGCCACACCAGTGATGACCTTCTCCGACAAGGCAGAATCCAACCATCTTCCCTTGATGATCAATAGGGGGAGGCAATGGCCTAGCGGCATTATTACTGGACTGTTAATCCAGAGACCTAGATAGTATCCCGGGGACCTGGGTTCAAATCCCGCCACAGCAGATGGGAAATTTGAATTCAATAAAATATCTGGAATTAAGAATCTAATGATGACCATGAATTGGTTGTTGGAAAAACCCATCTAGTTCACTAATGTCCTTTAGGGAAGGAAACTGCCATCAGCAATGTAGTTGACTCTGAACTGCCCTCTGGGCAATTAGGGATGGGCAATAAACACTGCCTAGCCAGTGATGCCCTCATCCTGTGAATGAATAAAGGGGAAAAAAAAGAAATAACATTTCCCTACTTGAATCTCTGCCACAATCAACATCCTGGGGATCACCATTGATTGGAAACTCAACTGTCTAGCCATATAAATACTGTAGCTACAAAGGCAGTTCAGTAGCTGGAAATTCTGTGGTAAATAACTCATCTCCTGTCTCCCTAAAGGCTGAACATCTACAAGACACAACTCAAAAACCTGATGAGATACTCTCCATTGTTTGGTCAAGTGCAGATCTAATAACACTCCAGAGCCCAACACCATCTGGGAGATTGCAGTGCGCTTGATCAATATACCATCCACCAATCTGAACATTTACTCCCTGCACAACTGATGCACGGTGACAGCATTTTGAATCAAATGCAAGATGCACTATAGCAAAAGAATAAGGCTCATTAGACAGCATTTTCCAAACCTGTAACTTCTACCACCCAGAAAGACAAAGACAGTGGACAGATGGGAGCACCACCACTGCAAGCTTCCTTCCAAGCCACACATCATCTTGATTTAGAAATATATCACTGTTCCTTCGCTGTCGTAGGGTCACAATGCTGGAACTCCTTTCCTAACAGCACCTACACCACATAGATTTCAGGAAGGTGGCTCACCAATGCCCACATTCTGTGAAAAAATAAAGGAAAATCTCCACCTTATTGAAATCCTCTGTATCATGTTGACTTGAGTGAAGCTATTAACTGAATTTTATTTTCTGAGTCTATTATACTACATTATATCATGAATAATATTTTTCTAATTTCCCCTAGTTTTGGCAATATAATGAGTGGGTGGATATTATAATTGACGACCGTTTGCCAACCTTTAGAAACCGTCTGGTATTTCTACACTCTGCCAGTAATGACGAGTTCTGGAGTGCCTTGCTGGAAAAGGCCTATGCTAAGTGAGTACAAACACTATCATTGTCTATAATCTGTTAATGTAGATTATAATATATCTGTATTCTTTTTACCCTCGACACTCCTCCTTGGCCTCTGAGATTTCAAAGTTTTGCAAAGATAATTTGGATTATTTATTCTTGGGATGCGGGCATTGTTGGCTAGGTCAAAATTTAATACCCAGCCCCTCATTTCCTGAAGAGCTGGTGGTGGACCCTTCCATCGGTGCGTAAGAGAAAAACAAAATTAGGCCTTTGCCAACTCTGGCCACATTCCTGGAGGACTCTTGACCAGACATCTCACCTCTAATCTGGTCAAATAACCTATTTCCCCCTCCCATTTCCAAATATCTCAGAATAAATAAACTACAATATTAAGTAAAAACCGAAAGAACTGCGGATGCTGTAAATCAGGAACAAAAACAAAGTTGCTGGAAAAGCCCAGCAGGTCTGGCAGCATCTGTGAATGAAAAAACAGAGTTAACGTTTCAGATCAGTTCTGAGGAAGGATCACCAGACCTGAAACGTTAACTCATTTTTCCTTCACAGATGCTGCCAGATCTGCTGGGCTTTTCCAGCAACTTTGTTTTTGTTCCTAAAATATTAAGGAACAATTTTGTCCCCCTCTGGATTTCTCCTCTTGCTTTCTGGTAACAGTACCCTGGAGATTAATCTTTAATTTCTGGTTGGCAACATTAAACCACTTTAGTAGTGGAACTGGCGTCACATATGGTATGAGGTATCAGAAAAGTAGTTTTTTAAGACAACTTGACAGCTCCACAGTCTCTTTTATTAATACCAGCTTTTTGTGTTTGGATATTTTTAAACTGTGTTAAAATTTTTCAAAATGCTATGGTGAAATACTGAACTCACATTCTCTGGCTTATCAGTTCAATAACATATACAAAACCTACCAGAGATTTCCTCCTTTTCCTAGTGTGATTTTCCCCTGTAGCTTTTGTCAAGTTATCATTTTCTTTGAAATGACCCAAGTGCTTGCTGTCAGCCAACTGAATGTTCTCTGGAATCAGTGGACTAATTTCTTTAATGAAAACTGTCAGAGACATTGTTCTCAGTGTCGTCTGTGTCTCAGTGGGTTGCATGTTTCACCTCTAACATCCCACTCTAGAGACCTGAGCATACAATCAGGTTTACTGTGCAGCATTGAAGGGAGTGCTGCATCGTCCCTGGTGGTGCTTTCCAACTGTGATCCCATTTTATGGCTTGAAACTGTTCACAGCCCCTGAGCGAGAACTGTAAGACCAGGGAGTGAGTGGGAGCGATGCAAACAGGAGGCCAGGCAACACACAATTTTAAAAACCCACCTGTTCGCTGCTTTATTTGGAGCAGGAAATGGACATCAAACATCATTCAGGTGGATCATGCCCACCATTAAAAACAGAGAGGAATTAAAAGGAACACACAGCTGTTAACATGAGGTCTAAGTTCCACAGCAGCAGTGGCTACCTTAGATGTCACGACCCTAGAATTTTGTTTCGTGACCCACAGCTCGGCAAGTCCTGGTGCTGTTTTCTTTAGATGAGATTTTAAACTGAAGCCCTGTTTTCCCCCTCAGTAAATGAAAAAGATCCCATGATACTTTCTGAAGAAAAGCAACGGAGCTCTCCCCACTGTATTCGCAAATATCGATCTATCAGTCAACGCCATAAAGTACATTTGCTGATCAACAACACATTCCTGTCTGTGGGAGATGGCTGTGTGCAAGTTAGCTGCCATGTTTCCTACATCACAACAGTGACTGCGCATCAAAAGTATTTGAGCAGCTTTTATGTACTTCGGGATATCCTGAAGTTGTACAAGACACTAGAAGCTTTCCTAAATAAGAGAGATAATGAAACTGCTAAATTGTAGTGACTGGTGTTTCTATCAGGCAGAAGAACAAGAGGTCCTTTATCTCACCAGAGTCTGTTCAACTGACTGGATGAAGGATAAAGGTTCTAACATTAATATTCCTGATATCAGCGCAAAAGCTGAGCAGACTGGATTACATTTTCACTAACAGAATGAGCAAAGCAGACACATTCAGAGATAGTAAGAACTGCCGATGCTGGAGTCTGAGATAACACAGTGTGGAGCTGGAGGAACACAGCAGGCCAGGCAGCATCAGAGGAGCAGGAAAGTTGACATTTCGGGTTGGGACCCTTCTTCAGAAAATTGATGTTAATCTATCTTTGTGTGTTTAACAGGCTATATGGCAGCTATGAATCACTAAAAGGGGGAAGCACATTAGAGGCCATGGAAGACTTTACAGGTGGCATGGGAGAGACATTCAATTTGAAAGAGGCACCCCCAAATCTGTATAGCCTCATTCAAAAGGCATTGAAACGGGGCAGTATGTTGGGATGTTCCATTGATGTAAGTATTCAAAATCGTATGTAACGATTTCCATTCCAAGGGATTTTACAATGTAGTCCATATTTAAACTTGCACATTTCAAATGGGGCCAGGAGTGTGACTTATTTGCCCTAACTATTGTTGCTGATTCCAAAGGTGTTACTCACCCAGCGGGTTTGCTGTTCAGATTTGTTTCAGCAGAGATGAGTGTTCATTCAAACTTGTTTTGGAAAGATGGAGTGGTGAATTTGTGAAGATGTTGGAATTTTCTTATGTTTAATAACTTCAGGGGAGGGCAAAAACGATCAATTGTATTAGTGTCAAAGGACTCACTACACATGGTGGGACCTGTAAATTGTTAAAAATCATAACAGACAGTATGTATCTTTTCATTTTGAAGATTACAAGTGCAGCTGAAACAGAAGCTCGCACCACGACAGGACTTGTGAAAGGACATGCATATTCTATTACTGGTTTGGATGAGGTGAGCTCTCTGCTTTGAGCTTGTACTTCCTGTCTGTTGTGCTGATAGATTCTAATCACTGTGTATTCTTTCCTTTCTGAAATACACTATTTCCTCCTTAGGCTTGTGGGCTTCGGACAGCTTGCCTCAGTGATGATTCTTCAAGTGTCAGTTTTGGCTTTGAGTATTAGTGGGCTCATTTCAACCAAGATGCACACTTTAGCTGAGCTCATGCCTGTGTTTGGCTGGTGCCTTGCACTCATCTATTTCCAGCAAGGATAGCTGTGAGGGGAGGGCAAGCCCCATACCAAAGGCTAGTTTGGTATTGAGGCCAAATGCAACATTCATGCCCCTAGCCCAGGTAAAATCCAAACTGACTGAACACAAACCTCAGGATGGAATTGGACACCTTCCTGAATAGTGTAGGTCAGCTTTGGTGATGGAACATGAAGAGCTAAATGTAAGTTCGGAACATTTTATCTCAGGGGTGGGAAAGCATTTCAGCCTGAAGGCCACGTGTGGCAATGGAGATTATACGGAAGACCATTAAACTCTTGGACACATTTTAAAAGAGTTGCCACCGAGGCCATTTGACTTGTAAGTCAGTCAAAGAACACCTTCCTAGTTTTCAATTTTTCTCAAAATACTAAGCGCTACAAGCTCTTTTATTACACTCATCATCCTTCTATTAAAGATCTAAACTTTAGCTGAATTTCTGGTGGAAACAGAAGATGTTTATCCAACGTTAATGATCAGAAATGTATCTACAACTAATCATTAAGATGGCCAACTCAAAATGTTAAAAAAATTGATGACGCCCATTACATCACTTCATTACATAACAGCCAAAACAGCATTTGATATTCTGATCTAATTAACTATCTGAACTTATAGATGTGTTGAAGTTAGCTGCCAAGATAGGTATTTAATTACTTGAGTTTTGGAAAATACTGGCAGATACCTAATACTGCAGTATTTTTATATGGATCTCCAATGATATTATTTTAGAGCCTAATATTTCATGCTAATTGGTTTTTTAAACATATTTCACATTGAAGTTTTCAAACAAATTTACATTACCTTTCCAAAAGGCCCATTTATGCATCATCATCAAGCTGAACCAGGCTTTGATTGTTGAGGCTAGAAATGAGGTATCTGTAAACATGTTCCCTCACAAGTCATTTCTAATTTGATCAGATTAAGCGATCTTATAACGTAGGCCATTACATCCAGTGCAGTCTTCAATCAACTGCATGTCAACAATATGACCTTTCCCCGAGCAACTATTGTCTACAAGTTGTACCAAGACAGAGAGTTAACTTGTACATTGTGTAGCTCTCAATCCTCCTCCACATGTGCCCCCTCAATCCCTCATATGGCAGCCCTACTCCTCAAGAAAAGTCTGTTCCTGTGGTGAATTATTCATAAAACTCTCGGAAAGGCCAGGTCAGAATTTAGTACGTTATAGCTTGAAAACTAAGTGTGAAACATATTATAGCGGATAATGGATACTCTCTACCAATTCCTGTCAAGCTAATCATGAGGGGGTCTAACAGACCATCACAATGCAATGAATAAGCAATGAATGAGCAGATATTCCTCCTTCTCTTCTAATATCTCAATGATTGAAATTCATCCCTCTGTAGGGCTAGAGGGGAATTACTATTATACTATAATTCTGGCATTAATGACTCCAACAATGCCTCTGCATCTCTTTTACCTGTGCCAGTCTGCATTGTATATTGAAGTCCAAACAATTGACTTGTATTCATCAGTATGACTGCTGTTCATCAACTTTGCCAGGTCAGACTGTGACAGCTTATTTACGTTGAGCAACTCTCAGTGCTTCTACACATGCACTGATGCTCTCTCACATGGTGGTGGCATTCCTCAAGAAACCTCCACTTTCCTGGCCACGAATTGTTGGAAAACCTATCTGAAACTACTTTCTGTGGTCACTGGATGACCTGATCTGACCTGACCAAAAGCTCCCATGGGCTTGACATGGCCTGGAGCCATAGCCTGATATATCGAGTGATTTTAAGGAAATAACATTTTGTGCATGCAGTTATATCTGCATCAACCTCATGTCCCCCAGTCTCCTACCTAGAGCCCCAGGACCTCAAATTGAATCAAAGAGGCTAATGCTTATGAACTTCTGAGGAAGGGTCACCAGACCTGAAACGTTAACTCTGCTTTTTCCTTCACTGATGCTGCCAGACCTGCTGAGCTTTTCCTGCAACTTTGTTTTTGTTGTTGATGTTTATGAACCTTATCTCAAGCTGAACTCCCATCCAGGCATGTTAGATCAATCTTTCTGGAGGCTATTGTGGCAGATTATGAATATAGATTGCTGTCTTTTCTCATATTCTGTTTTCTTTTGAAGGTGAACTCCAGAGGCCAACGAGTGCAGCTCATCCGTGTCAGAAATCCCTGGGGTCAAGTGGAATGGAATGGACCATGGAGTGACAAGTAGGTGATGGAAAAACCGTAGAGTAGAACAAGAGCAATCATATCAACACAACACAATCCTATATATCACAGATTTATTGGGGTTTTAAATGCTGAAATTTTAAGATTATGTAGAATTCAAAACTCACAAACTAGCCATTTGGTCCATTGACTGCAGGATTGTGTTGTATTGTGTTATATAAATATAATGCTTCATATTCCTATATTGGGTTGAAAAGCCCATAATGAGTATTTGTTTAATACATCTGAGCAAGGCCAGAGCGCAGGGAAAATCCAAATCTAGCTTGGTGAATTTGGATATGGGCAAAAAACTGTGCCTATGAATGTGTACTGGATTGCAGTTTTCAGAATCTCAGTGGAGAATATCAGAACTGGAGCAGTTGTTGAGGCAGTCCAGAAGGGCAGGGTTCTTGAGAGGCAATTTAAAGGACAAATGAGCAATAGTGAAGAATTGTATTCCCTTGTGTGGTTGAATGAGATTTGATGACCCACTATGTCATTAACATGTGGGGGTTACTGAGAAATGTGAGATCTGTTCTGATCACATTTGCTATTTGATGTGTGGGGGTTACTGAGAAATGTGAGATCTGTTCTGATCACATCTGCTATTTGATGTGTGTTGTATGGCATTTGATGACGTTTTTTACCCATGTGTACCGCATGTTAATTCTGGGCGTTAGAAATAAATTGTACATGTATTGTAGATTCTATTACTGTTCTAATTTGTGTCATAAAGTCTTGGTGTTTGTTCAAAACTGTAGAATCCTGTGGCTTTATTCTCTTTGTGAGTCCCCCAGATCTCACCTTTTGTCTACTTCAAACTAAAAAGTTATCCGTCCCCAACAAGATCATAACATAAAGTTGGCAATCTAGTCTGTGATCACAATAGCACTCCACTATACAGCCTTGGGATGGTTAGAAATAAGGTGAGACTGTAGCTAACTTCCCTTCCCTGTTTTGCAGCTCTCCTGAATGGAAGACAGTGGATGCAAGTGATTATCGGAGGCTGAACAATATTGCCAAAGATGATGGCGAGTTTTGGTAAGGTATTGCTAATGTATAAGAAACTGTTTGAATTTCCTTTATCTTTTTGAAGATTGGAAATTGTCTGATGTGTTCGTGTCACATCCGGTGGTATATTTTGTCAATTTTATTATTAGAATTCATCAACATATACCCATTCCATGTAGATCTCATAATTTCATGCAATTAGATCTCCACTCAGCTTCCTTAGTTTCAAGAAAATAATTCTAACCTGTCCAGTCTTTCCTCATAACTGCAGTTCATCCGTAACATCCTTCAGTGGATGTCCCCAATGCAATCACATCTTTAGTACACTTGCCTTCATTGCTCAGATCTTCGAGTACAGGAGTTGGGACGTAATGTTATACAGAACATTGGTAAGGCCTCTTCTGGACTATTGTGTCCAGTTCGGGTCACCCTGTTGTAAGAAAGATGTTATTAAGTTGGAGACATTTCAGAAAAAAATTACCTGCATATTGCCAGGACTAGAGGGTTTGAGTTATAAGGAAAGGCTTATAAGGAAAGACTTTTTCCACTGGACCGTAGAAGGTTGATGGGTGACCTTATAGAGGTTTATAAAATTATGAGGGGCATGGATAAGGTGAATGGCAGGTGTCTTTTCCCTAGGGTGGGGGATTCCATGACAAGGGGGCATAAGGTGAGAGGAAAAATATTTAAAAAAAGACATGAGGGGCAACTTTTTTATACAAAAAATAGTTCGTGTGTGGAATGAACTTCCAGAGGAAGTGGTGGATGGGGTAAAGTTACAACATTTAAAAGACATATAGATAAGTACATAAATAACAAATGTTTGGAGGGATGTGGGGCAAGCGCAGGCAGGTGGGACAGTTTAGTTTGGGATTACAGTCGGCATGGACTGGTTGGACCGAAGGGTCTGTTTCCATGCAGTATCATTCAATGACTCTATAACTATGACCAGAACTGCATGGAGTACTCTAACTCTAGGACTAAACTTGAAAATCGTTACACTTTTGAGTAACTCTTTACTTACAGATATATATATTATTCATAGAGGCAGTACTAGGGTTTACTGATCTAATTCCTGGGATGGAGGGATTGTTCTATAAGGAAAGATTAAGTAAACTGGAATTTAATTCTCTGGAATTTAGAAGAATGAAAAGTGACCTCATTCGAATGTATAAAAATTCTTACAGGCATTGACAAAGTCAACGAAGGAAAAATGTTTCCCTTATCTGGAGGGTGGGGTGGGGTGGAGGTGGGAACTACCTAGAACCAGGAAACACAGCTTCAGAATAAAGGGCAGGTCAGCTTGGACTGAGGTGAGAAGGAACCTGGTGAATTTTTTGAACTCAATGTTCCTGAGAGCTACGGAAGCTCAGTTGTTGAGAATGTTCATGCAGAAATCGATAAGATTTCTAGATGTTAAAACCATCAATGGATATAGGGATAATGCAGGAAAATGGTATTGAAGTAGAAGATCAGTTATGAGCTCATTGAATGGTGGAACAGGCTTGAAGGGCTGAAGGGCCTACTCCTATTCCTATTTCTTCAAGGAAACCTATGTTGAATTCATACAAGACATCCATGTAACTCTGTTGGACTTCTGGTCACATCATTATAGGAAGCTTATGGCAGCAATGGAAAGGGGACAGCAGAATTTCATTAGGCCATTAGCAGGAAAGTGAGTGGAATAAAGAAGGTTAAGGGAGAATCAGTACAGATTTTCATAATTCTGAAATTTTCCGATGATAAATAGCAATATGATGCTCTCATTGGTTGGTATGTTGGCAACAAGAGGACATAAGCTGAGGACTAATGATGAAATAAATTAGAAGAATATTTTCACCTTGCAGACCAATAGAACAACAACAACAACCTGCATTTATATAGCACATTTAACTAAGTAAAACCTTCCAGAGTGCTTCTTAGGGGTGTCGTCAGGTGAAATTTGACACTGGGCCACAGGAGGAGATATTAGAATACATGATCAAAATTGTGCTCAAGGAGGTTGTAAGCTTTAAGGAGGTGAGTGGGGTAGTGAGGCAGAGAATTCTAGAGTGAAATTTTCAGGGCTTAGGCCAGAGACTGCTGAAGGCACAGGTGGAAATTGTGGATGCACAAAAAAATGAGAATCAGCAGAGTCCAGAGTTAAGAATGACCTATAACTGTTGAGGCAGAGTCTACTAATAGGGAATTTCATAGAAATATAGAAGATAGGAGCAGGAGGAGGCCATTCAGCCCTTCGAGCCTGCTCTGCCATTCTTCACGATCATGGCTGATCATCCAGTTCAATAGCCTAATCCTGCTTTCTCCCCATAACCTTTGATCCCATTTGCCCCAAGTGCTATATCTAGCCGCTGCTTGAATACATTCAATGTTTTAGCATCAACTACTTCCTGTGGTAATGAATTCCACAGGCTCACCACTCTCTGGGTGAAGAAATGTCTCCTCATCGCCGTCCTAAATCGTCTAAATCGTCTGATATGGCATTTGAAAAGAAAGACTGTAGAACAGGGAAGTCAGGACAGAGTAGGCCTATGGGAAATGAGAAGGCTTGCTGAATGCTCCCAGGAGTAGTTCCAAAACACTAGCTAATCCATACTGTCCCTTTTCCCATGACAGCCCCCAAGTTCCACATCCTTTGAGCTAAGCCCTTAGAGTGAAATATTGGATGAGAGTAGAAAGCTGCATACAGAGGCACCATAGGCTAAACAAGCTCCTGTTGTGTTGCAATTTCTACGGTCCTTGTTTTACAGACCTCCTATTAATGTGTGTGACTGAAATATTTATTGCATCAACCTCCAAGATTCCTATATCTTGATGTGCACTTTCGTGATATCATCCAGATAATTTGGTAACTTCTGTTGCAAGAATTACACCAGCGAGGATAGTTTAAACAGCTCTCTTCTAATATTCTCATGCTTTAACATACTATTTTTCGAGTGCAGCAATGATTTCACAGCCCTATGAAGGGGCTATCTAATTAATGCCACTCCTCCTGTTCTATCCCAAAGCCTTAATTTTATTTTTAATATTTACCAATTATTTTTAGAAATTTCTATTGAATCTGCTTCCAGTCAATGCATTCCAAGCAATATTGAGTCACTTATACTTGCATTTTCTCCCATTTTTTATAGGATGTCATTTGAAGATTTTAAGAGACATTACGATAAAGTGGAAGTCTGTAATCTTACTCCGGACTCCCTGGATGAGGATGCTTTACACAAATGGGAAGTGACTGTTTTCGAAGGGTCTTGGACAAAAGGCTGTACAGCTGGAGGCTGCAGGAATTTCTTAGGTACTTGAAACTTACAAAAAGCTGCAGTAGGTGAAGACAATTTCATCAAGTATACATCAGCACTTCTCCCACCCCTCTTCAACTCATCCTATCGGCTTACCTTCCTCTTTCTTTTTCCCTCTTCTGTTTATTTTGCTTCCCCTTAAATATATCCACGCTATGTGCCTCAGTTCTCCCTGTGATATTGTTTTTCACATTCAAGACAATGAAGATTCCTCATCTCCAGCTGGAAAAGTTTGGCAATCTTTGCTTTTCTATGTGACTTAAATCAATGCATGGTTGAAGGATAAAAGACATTTTATTTGTGCCATTGTCTGTAGGTTTACCTTCAGGAAGGTGGTGTTGTGGTGGTAATGCCACTAGGCTGGTAATTCCAGAATACCAGGCTAATGTTCTGGGGGGCTGAGTTTGAATTCCACTGTAGCAGATGGTGAAATTTGAATTCGATAAAAACTGGAATTAAGATCTAACCTAAATATAACCATTGCCATGAAATCTATCTGGTTCACTGGCGTCCTTTTGGAAAGAGAATCTGCCATCCTTATCCCATCTACATGTGACTTAGACCTACAGCAGAGTGGCTGACTCTTAATTGCCCTTGGACATGGTGAGAGAGAGAGATTCTGGTGCATCAGCTCAAAGGGAGCTAAAGATTCTAACTTATGAGATGCTGCGTTCTTCCCCTTAATTTGATTATCTTTCACAAACAAGCAAATCTAGGACAGTTCTGTTCTGAAGAAAGGTCACTGGACCTGAAACATTAACTATGACTTCTCTCCATAGATGCTGCCAGACCTGCTGTGTTTTTCCAGCAATTTCTATTTTCATTAAAACTAGGACAGTATCTAGTTCTTACTGACTTTTAACTTTCTTCCATAACTTACGATCCTGAAGTATCAGATTGTTGAACGCACATATGTCTGTGCCAACATCCTGTTTTATTATTCTCCAATGTTATCTCAGTATCTTTGTCCTTAAGACCATAAGAAATGGGAACAGGAGTAGGTTGTTTGGCCTCTTGACTTCCAACTTCCATCATGTCCACTTTCCTGCACTTTTCCCAAAATCCTTGATTCCCACACTGATCAAGAAACTGTCTATCTCAACCTTAAATATACACAAGGACTTTGCCCACACAGTCTCCATGGCATGGAGCTCCAAAGACCCTCAAACCACTGAAAGGAGAAATTCCTCCTCATCTCAGTCTTAAATTGTCACCCCTTTATTGTGAGACTATGCCCTCTGATCCTAGATTCTCCCATGAGGGGAAATATCCTCTCAGCATTTACCCTATCAAGCCCGTTAAGAATCTTATATGTTTTAATGAGATCACCCAGCATTTTTCGAATCTCGAGTGAGTAGCATTCCAACCTGTTTAGCCTCTTGCTCATAAGACAATTCCCTCATTCTGGGGGTCATCCTAATGTACCTTCTCTGAACTGCCTCCAAAGAAATAATATATTTCCTTAAATAAGGGGACCAAAACTCCTCAGATGTGGCCTCAGCAGCACCTTCTACGGTAGCAGTAAGACTTCCCTACTCTTATACTGCAACCCCCTTGAAATAAGGGCTGATGTTCCATTAGCCTTCCCGATACCCTGCTGCAGAAGGATGTTAGCTTTCTGTATTTGATGCACAACTTCCTTTGTGTTGCAGATTTCTGTAGTTTTTCTCCATTTAAATAATATTCTGTTCTTTTGTTCTCCCTTCCAAAATGACCAACTTTGCATTTTCCCACATTTTACTCCAATTGCCAACTTTTTGTCTATTTACCAACCTATCATTATTTTTCTGTAAGCTGGTTGTATCCCTCTCACAAACTGCCTTTTCACCTATTTTTGTGTCGTCTGCAAATTTGGCTACAATACATTCACTTCCTTCCTACAAGTCATTAATATACATTGTTATCAGTTGTGGTCCCAGCACTGATCCCTGGAACTCTACTGATCACAGGTTGCCAATTTGAAAAAGAACCCCTTTTTCCCATTTGCTCTTTCCTCCCAATTCTCTGTCCAAGCTAATATACTTTCTTCAACACTGTGGGCTGTTATCTTATGACTTAACTTTTTGTGAGGTACAGTATCAAATGCCTTCTGAAAGTCCAAGTACAACAGATCTACTGATTCCCTTCTATCCACTCTAAAAAGACTTCCTTGAAAAATGAATGAATTTCAAGAAGCTATGCTGACTCTACTTAATTAGGTTATGATTTTACAAATGTTCTGTTATTATTTCCTTGATAATTGATTCCAATGCTTTTCAAACAATAGATATTAGGCTATTGTTACCTGCTTTTTGCCTCCCTTTTTTGAATAGGTGGTCACATTGACAGTTTTCCGAACTCTGGTACTTCTCCAGAAAGCAATGATTCATGGAAAATTACAACTAATGCATCTAATGTCTCTGTAGCTACTTCTTTTAGATCCTAGGATGTGAGCCATCAGGACCAAGGGACTTAGCTGCTTTTAGCCCTGTTAATTTGTCTAATACTATTTCTCTAGCGATTGTGATGGCACTTAATTCCTGCCCTGTATTTTCTAGAATTAATGGCATGTTTGAAGTATCTTCCATTGTACAGACTGATGCAAAATATCAGTTTAGCTGCTCCAACCTTTCCTTGTTCCCAAAATCTGTCTTCCCAGATTCATTTTCTAAGGAGCCTATGTTCATTTTGACATCTGTCTTCCTTTTTATATATTTAAAGAAGCTGTCATTGTCAACTTTTATATTCTTTGTTAGTTTACTTTCTCTGTCTTTATTATCTTTTTTGTTCTCCTTTGCTGGATTCTGAATTTATCCCAGTCTTTAGGCCAATGCTGACTTTTGCTTCCTTATATGCTTTTTCTTTCAAATTAATATCTGCTTAACTTCCTTGGATAACCATGGATAGTTTATCCCCATCTTAGAATCTTTCCTCCTTAATATATTTTTGCTGAGTCTTGAATTACTTCCTTAAATGTCAACCACCACTTGCTTATTGTCATTCCTGCTAATTATCTACCCAGTGCGCTTCAGCTAACTCTATCCTCATCCTATTGTCATTCCCTTTATTTAAGTTAAACCACAGTTGTTTCTGACCCAAGTTTCTCATTCTAGAACTGAATATTAAATTCTATCATATTATGATCACTATTCTCTAGGGATCCTTTATTCTGAGGTCACTTATTAAAACTACTTCATTACCCATTACCAGATCTAAGATAGCTTGTGCCTTGATTGACTCCATGATATATAAGCTCTGGGAAACTATCCCTAATGCACTCTATGAATTTGTTGTCATAGATACCCTTTCCAATTTGATTAATCTAATCAACATGAAGATTAATGTCACCGATAATAATTGCTTTGTTCATTTTACACGTTCTTGTTATTTGTTTATTATCACCTTACCATAAAGTAGTCTGTACACTAGTCCTACCATTGTCTTTGTTCCCTTGCTTTTTTTTTTACTTCCATCCAATCAACTCTGTATCATCTGAGCCTTGATAGTATCTCACAACTTTCCTTGTTTCATCTCTTATTAATAGTACTACGCCACCACCTTTTCCATCCTTCCTGTCTCTTTGAAAGGTCAAATTTCCCTGAATATTAAGTTCCCAGTTTTGATCTCTTTGTAGCAATGTTTCCATAATCGCTTTGGAGATCATGTTCATTTACCTGTCAGTTCGTCTACCTTATTCTAAATGATCCATGCTTTAAGTTACAAAGCTTTTAAGTTTGTCTATTATCAAATTTCCCTACACATTTATGTACAATGTCCTTGGTACAATATGACATTCACACATCTGTCCCTGCCTTTAATTTTCAGGTAATAATCAGCCCTGTCACTAACCTGCAATCCCACATTCTCCTTTACCTTTGATTTTCTAATTTTCCATGCAACTGAACCTAGCCTCCACTATCTAGCTTAAAGACCTATCTATAGCCCTAGTTATGTGAAGTGTTTCATTGATAATCTGGAGGGGTAACATTACTTCACACAGGCTAACTCTTTGTTGAGACCCATGCTCGATGCAGAATGGTGCTCTCTCTCTCCCACCCTCTCTCTAGCCAGGATAGATGCCTATGGTTTCTCCAATACCATGGCTACTTGCCTTACACCTGGAAATACATATGCCTGATTGTCTTTGCAATGCACTTATTAATTCACTTATTTTTTATGACCTCAGACTGCTTCCTGTAGGAAAATCCCTCTCAAAATGCCTGTGTGCATTTGCAAAATGCCTCTTGACATTGCTGTTTCTTTTTCTGACTGTAGCTGTGACTACAAATTAAACAGACTTTTCTTTCGTACGATCAAACTAAAAATCATTCTCCAACCCTTCATGGATACTATGAGTTTTTACCTTTTCTTGGCTGAATTTGCCTCTACATTCATGATTTTAATAAGGGTAGATTATTTTTCCAGCTGCGATTTGGTGCCTATGAGACAAACTTACTGTGTTATAGCAATGGTACACTAATGACGGAGCTGGTAAACTAGTTGAGTCTTTCTTGTGTCAATTAATACCTTCCATTCAATTTTCTGCCCACACTGCTTTGCAGTCCGTTGTTCGGGGCCCTCAGGGTAACCCTTGCCTCTTGGCGCTTCCTGTCTGCCAGTTGCTTCAGTGCCTGCGTTGACTCCTTGCTGCTTTCCAGACTGCATGAACCCACTCTGGGACTCTCCGCACCCTGGGTTCCCTTGGAAATCTTTCTCAGGTTTCTGTTTCTGGCAGTGGTTCTGCCCATTAGACTTCTTCTTCCTGCCTGGGGTTCTCCTCTTGCTGCCACTGCTGCTGGTGGTGATGGCTGTTCTCTAGGTGATGGTGGTCACAGGTTCGAAAGAAACTTGTGAAAGAACATTTACAAGTTTCTGTAGTGCCTCTGTAGATGATGTATGTTGCTGCTCTCTGTTGCCAGCCCTAGGGTTTGGTGTTGGGGTTGGCAGCAATCAGTTCTGGCAATCTAGTTAGCTAGCTTGTGGCAGGAAATCAATTCTGCGATTTGAATTCTGTCATCTATTGGTTATTTTCAAATCTTAATGTGTGCTACTCATAGCTAGCTATCAGTTGATATGTTAGTAACTCCTGCCTTAAACACTACTTAATCTAAACTATATTTTAAACAAACTTGTTACAAACAAACAAACATAACTGACTGTGCAGTGCCTTGGGATATTCTGAGATTGTGAAAAGCACTATGTAAATACAAGGTTATTCTTCCTTCATAAACAGGAGGAGGCACTAAAACTACATGATTCTGCCCTTGTATTAGTTAAAACATGCAATAGTTTGGAAATTGTTTACCAAAGAACAAATTTGGAAGTTTTAATGTACTATGACTGTTTGTGTGCAGACACTTTCTGGATCAATCCACAATATAAAGTAAAGCTACTGGAAGCTGATGAACAGCAAGATGATGGCAAAGATGAATGTACAATTATGGTTGCTCTCATGCAAAAAAATAGACGCAAACTACGGAAAGAAGGAGCTGATTTGCTGACCATTGGGTTTGCTGTTTATGAGGTATGTTGCATGTTTTAATTCTGATTTATAAATACAAAGTCATAGAATTCAGAAATCTTAAACAAGAAACTCAATTATTTTTCAGTTAGTCCAATGTTAAATATTAAAGGGTGAATGTAGCAAAATTTGTACGAGTCTCCCGATTCAGAATTGAATGCACAATATTCTGATATTGAGCCGAGGGTGCTACGTGAACAGTGCTGTCTCTTATACTGGATTCAATCAAGATGTTTGGGTACCAGAAGATGGGCTTCAATGGGAAATTGGGTGCTAGACTGATGAGCTTCATTAGGAGAGCTAGGGAATTAGTAGGATGAACTTTAAGGTGATGGATAGGGCATTGAAATGATGGATTTCAATCAGACATTTGAGGTACTAGAAGGTTGGACTTCAGTGGCATGATTAGAGTACTATAAGAGGGAGTTAAATGGAACATTTGAGGTAATAGAGGATTCAGCTTTAAAGTAGACTTAGGATATTAGAAGAATGGGCCTCATTTGATTATATATTATTTTCTCCATGATATTTGTCATGGCTGTGCAATGAGTACTGTATTGCTATGATGGGGCTGAAGGACAAAATTTGTTTTTCAGGCTGAAAGTGGCGTTGATCATCTGCCGAAAGAGTTCTTCCGATTTCATGCTTCAAAAGCAAAAAGTGACACATACATTAACATACGGGAGAACTCCAAAAGGTTTAAACTTCCACCAGGAGACTATGTTATTGTTCCTACAACTTTTCAACCGGAAGAAGAGGCTGATTTTCTCATTCGGCTTTTTTCAGAGAAGAAAGCTAAGTCCCTGTAAGAAGAAAAGCAAGTTGCTGTTGATTTTGAATCATACAGGAGAAAGTCATTCGGTCAAATGTGTCTGTCACAGCTATAGTCAATTTGTTCCATGCATTTTGTTGCCTGCATTTTTTTCCAAGTATTTATCCAATTTTCTTCTAATTGTTGTTGTTGCATTTGTTTCCATTTCCTGCTTAGGCCAATGGAAAAACTGCATGGAGAAAAGTTCTCCACTTAGTTCATAACTTGCAAGTCAAATATTATTTCCCCTTCCATCCAAGCATCACCATCCACCCCTCCAACTCTCATAAACCTCGTAACTAACTGCCCTCTTTATCACTAACCATCCCTCCAACTACCCCTCTAACCATCAACATCACTCCCAACTGTCTTCTATTCATCAACCATCCAACTGTAGGCCAGTTTACACTATCATCTCCCTTACAGTGTTCACATTTGTGACATTTAATGCAAAGTGGTTATGTACTTGGTAATACTTATCTTTTATCTGCAGCGAAATGGGGGATAAAGTTGGTGCTGATCTACCGGAGGTGAGTGTTTTAAATTTCACTTTGGAGTAAAGTGTTCAGTGTCACTCTAGGCAAATTATTGTCAGCGGTGTTAGTTTGCACTCTGCACTGAAAGCACAGTCTATAATGGACATATTGCTGCTCCTACAACAGTGATTTTGCTCCACAGAAGGAATTGAGAAATGCAGACGTAAAGATCTCTGAACTGACCTCGTCACCTAAATTCCTGATTTGTGAACTGAGTGAATGGTTGACAGTCCCACGGATCTGCCGATATCTATGCTGGGTACTCGCAGTCAAAAATAGATCCCTAGTGGGTAGCTCAGATTCATTAGGTATACACTCCTCTTCCCATCTTCGTATTCAGATTTTCTTCTTCAGCAGCAACAGAGTTAAAAGAAGAAAAGATAATTGACATTGGAGGATTTTTGTAAGGCAACGTATTATAGATAAAGGAACCAAGGAGGATAGGGTTGGGTGACAGGTCAACCTAAGTGAATTGTGATTTTGGGATGTGGGCTTAATGACAAGGCCAGAAGTTTTTGCCTGTCCCTAAAGGCCTTTGAAAAGGTTGTGTTGTGTCATCAGTGGAACTGCTGAAGTCTATGTAGTGTAGGTAAACCTATAATGCCGTTATGAGGATTTGACTCAGTCCTCTTGAAGGACCAGTGATATATTTCCAAGTCAGGATGGTGAGTGTTGGGAGGAGATTTTGCAGGTGAAGGTGTTTCCATGTATCTGCTGCCATTGTTCTTCCAGGTGATAGAGGTCATAGGTTTAGAAGGTGCTGTTGAAGGATGCTTTATAAGCTGCACAGTGTCTTGTGCAGGTGGTGCATATTGCTGCTGCCACTGTGCATCAGCAATGGAGTGAATGTTTAAGGTGATAGATGAGGTGCGAAATACATGGGCTGCTTTAGCCTGGGTGGTGTTGAGCTTCTTCAGTTTGCTAGACCTGCCCTCATCCACATTAATGAAGGGTATTCCTATGCAATTCTAATACTTGGGCCTTGTAATTATGGGTCAGCTTTGAGATGCCACCTGATTCCTAATGATTCCAGTTTTACTAGGATTTCTTGATGCTGTACTCAATCAATTGTTACCTCGATGTCAGGAGCAATCACTCACCTCTGGAATTCAGGTTTCATTTTCAAATCCATGTTTGAACCAAGGCTGCAACGAAGTCAGGAGCCGAGTGGCCCTGGCAGAACTCAAGCGAAGTGTTAATGAACAAGTTATTCCTTTGTAAGTGTTACTTTGTAGCAATGTCGACAACTTCTTATGTCATTTTCCTGATGACCAGAACTGATAGGGCAGTAATGGGTCAAGGTGGATTCGTCCTGTTTTTTGTGGGTAGAGCTTGGCTGGTCAATTTCCCACATTGTCAGGTATATGCCAGTGTTGTAGCTGTAGGTTGGGTACAGCTAGTTCTGGAGCTCAGGTCTTCAGCACGATTGCCAAAATGTTGTCAAGAGCTGTAGTCCATGGCTTTTCAAACTATTGGTGACAGGTTCCAGCCAGATTGCAAGTTGAGACTTTGGGGTTGTGAGGCAGCAATGTCTGCAATGGAGCTCAGTCTGATTTCAGAAACTGACAGAAACATTTAAATCCTAGTCTTTTATTTACGATGAGGGTATCCAGATAGACATCTTTCTGAGGCTCAAGTGCTACCTCAAAAAGGCCTGCAAATAGCTAGATGTTCACCTCAATAGTGGAATTGGGTGAACATTTGAAAAAAGAATTTACAATGTTTAAAGCAGCATCTCAGGAATCACCATGGGTGTTGGTTGTTAGTCATTGACTAGCTTCTCTGAAGGAGCATTAACCTTGACTAGAACAATGTCCTGTTGTAGGTGAGTTGAGAAGTGTCTTCAGTCGTATCTTGATTTCATAGAACATAGAACAGTACAGCACAGTACAGGCCCTTCGGCCCACGATGTTGTGCTGATCTGTTATCCTACTCTAAGATCAAACTACCCTGCATACCCTTCATTTTACTATCATCCATGTGCCTATCCAAGTCGCTTAAAAGTCCCTAATGTATCTGACTCCACCACCACTGCCGTCAGCGCATTCCATGCACCCGCCACTCTCTGTGTAAAAAACCTACCTCTGATATCTCTCCTGTACCTTCCTCCAATCACTTTAAAATTATGTCCCCTCGTAATAGTCATTTCCACCCTGGGAAAAAGTCTCTGGCTATCCACTCTATCTGTGCCTCTCATCATCTTGTACACCTCTATCAAATCACCTCTCATCCTTCTTCACTCCAATGAGAAAAGCCCTAGCTCCCTCAACCTTTCCTCATTAGACCTGCCTTCCAGACCTTCATGTAGAGAAAATTTGCTGAAGATCTGAGATGAGGGAATCTCAGGAGGTGGTGATTTTGTGGAGCCTGCACTTCCTAGTTGTTATTTGATTGTCCATCAAAAAATGTGCCTGGATTTTAACTCTCATTATCGAAACTGTGTGAAATGCATCTACATTCACTTTAGAGTCAATTACTTATTCGTGGACTGGGAGTGGTCTACGCCTTCCTGCAAACATAGCACTTTATGAGCCCTTCAGTCTTTGTTGGGTTGTGAATGGCTTGTAAGCAGTATTCAGCCACAGCCCCATTTTATTTTAACCTTATTCTGGCAGGTAGCTTATTCAGTGGTCAAATTGTTCACTACCAAGGGTTAATTTCGATCATCCCTCTTTACCTAGTCACAAAATCTAGAAATTTGTGGGAAAGAACGAACTTGCATTTATGAAGTACCGTTCACTGCCTCAGGTTGTCTCAATGTGGTTTATAGCCCAACTGCATACCTTTTGAAGTGTAGTCACTGTTGTCATGCAGAAAATGCAGCAGCCAATTTACATACAGCAAGCTCTAACAACCAGCAATGAGACGATCCATCTTAACTGCTGGTGCTTGATGAATAAATAACACTGGAACAAACTCCCCAGCTTTTCTTCCAATAATAGACTCATGGTGATTTTTTACATAGAAAACTGCTTCAGTTTAACATTTCATTTGGTAGATAGCATCTGCTACAGTGACACACCCTCAGTATTACACAAGAGCATCTTTTTGGGTTTTGTGCTCAAGACTTTGGAGTGAGTCTTGAAGTTAGACTTCTGACCCATGAGCTACAGCTGATACCTAAAAAAAAACACAATGATCCCAATCTGGGTCCCTCTCCACTGGTTAATATGTACAGTTATTGGTCCTGAGGAAAATTACATTAAAACTTGTAAAGTTATAAAACATGATTTTTTTCATGTTGGAATCTGAAAGGAAACTTGTTTCTGCAGCCTCCCAAACCAACAATTAACCCCCAGGAGGAAAGTCAAGAGGAAAAGCAGTTCCGCTCAATGTTTGAACAGATCTCAGGAAAGGTGAGTGGTATCATTCATCAAATAATCTCATTGTGATACTGAGCACAGGGTAAATTTACAGGAATATGGGAAGAAGTGATAACACATGAGCTTTGGGAGTAAGAAAATAGTGATTCAGGAATGAGAATGCTGCAGGTTTGGGAGTGAAAATATGAACGTTCATGAATGAGAACATGAGAGGTTCAAGAGTGAGAACACAGGAGTTCTAAGAGTGGGGCATGGGAGCTTTCAGAGTGAGAACATGGGGAGGTTCTAAAGAGAGAATGCAGGTATATTCCAGAGGCGAGAACGCGTGGAGGTTCCAGAATGAGAACATGGATAGGTTGTTCCCAGTCAAATCCTGCCCTGCATGTAGATTTCAAAGGTCCTGCTCAAAGTCAACCAGGTGTTGAAAAAGTACTCAATAGTTTTGGCTATTCCCTTTCATCTTACTTCTTAATGTTCATAGAAGGAGGTGGCTGTGTGCCTTTTGGTTCGCCAGTACAGTTAAATGAAGAACTATAGGAGTAAGCAAACGCAGATCATAAACATCAGCATAGAGCTGTTGCGCTGAATGGCCTGGAGGTGTGGTGTAGTTCCATGTGATAAAATGAACTGAAGATCCTTTTGAAGATGTACAGTTGTGGTATGATGTTCAATGATTAAATCCTATTTTACATCCTCTTCTTTTTCAGGATCTGGTGATCAGTGCTTATGAGCTGCAGGATATTTTAAATACTATCTTCACTAGAAGTGAGTTAATTAGCTATGGTGTTGAGTATTGCTAAAAATACAGACATGCTGGAAAAGCTTCCCATCTTTTACTCAGCTCTTTCTATTACTTTGGTTGTGTTGGCATCACAGATTGCTATCTGTATTTCGACAACATTTACAAATGTAGTCCACAATGTAATAATGATAAAATTGTCTGTTTTTGTACATATAAACATACATAATAGGTACAGAAGTAGACTACTTGGCCACTTAAATCTGTTTCGCCATTCAGTAAGATTGTGGCTCGTCTATGTTTCAAATTCCCCATTCCGTTTGATTCCCTTGCCTGACAAGATTCTGTATGCCTTTGCCTTAAAAACAATTAATCCCACCTCTAGTGCCATCTGAGGCACAAAGTTCTACATTTGTACAACCCTCTGACACAAAAAAATGTTCTCCTCAACTTGGTCCTAAAAGGACAATCCCTAATTTTAAAACAGTGCCCCCTAGTTCTAGACTGACCCTCGGAGGAAACATCCTTTCCATGTCCACCTTGTCAAGACTATTTAAGATCTTATACACTTCAATCAAATGATCTCTCACTATTCTAAACTCCAGTGAAACAAGCCCAGCCTGTCTAACCCACCATCATAAGACAAGATAAGGCATCAATCAGTCCAGTAAACCCTTTCTGAAACACCAAATCATTCTCTAAAGAAGGAGACCAAAACTGTACACAGTATTCAAGAGTGGTCTCACCAGTGCCCTGAACAACTGAGACATGACATCCTTATTTTTATATTCAATTCCTCTTAAAATATAGGATAGCATCCTATTAGCCTTTTTAATGATCTGTTATACCTGTGTACAAACTTTTGTGATTCATGCACTACAACATATTTATTACTTAGCACCTCTGAATTCCTCAGTTGTTTTCTGTTTAAATAGTACCCTGCTTTTTTTTGTTCTTTCTGACAGAGAGAACAAGTTGACATTTTCTCACATTATATTCCATAATTTTTGCTTACTCAACCTATCTATATCTGTCTGCCAACTTAAGTCTTCATCACAAAATGTTTTCCTATCTATCTTTGTGTCATCTGCATATTAGCTACCACCTTTACTTTTTTTTTATAAGTCATTGATGTAAATTGTGGCACATTGAGACCCTGTAGTCCTCCACTTGTCATACTCTGCCTATCAGAAAAGACCTATTCATGCACACACTATTTACTACCAGCCAATCTCCTATCCATGCTGATGTATTACCCCCTACACCGTGAACTTTTATCTTTCATAACAATCTTTGATGTGGCACCATATTAAATGCCTTCTGGAAATCCAAGTACATTACACGTACAGCCTCCTCTTTACCACAGTGCTTATGATTCATTCAAAGAACTCCAATAAATTAAACATGATTTTCCTTTCACAAAACAATGCCAACTCTTCCTGATTACCTTGAATTTTTCTAGTCAACAACTACGATCTTTTTAATGAACAAATCTAACATCTTCTCCATGACAGACATCAAACTAACTGGCCTATAGTTTCCTGTTTTCTGCCTCCCTCTCTTCTTGAGTAGAGGGTTTATAAATATCCAGTCCTTTCCCGAATCTAGACCTTTTGGAAAATTAACAGCAATGCATCGACTATTTCATTAGCTACTTTTTAAAAAACAATTCCTAGGATGAAGTCCACATGAAATAGGAAACTTGTCAGCCCACAGCTCAATTTGTTTAGCACTGCGTCCCTTATTCTTGTAATTGCACTAAGTTCCTTCCTACATTCCGCCTGCTGTGTTATTTGATTTGTTATATTTAGTAAAGAGTAGATATTCACCAGTACGCAAGAAATAACTCCCTTGCTCTTCTTCAAAGTAGTGCCCTAAGATCTTCTACATTTACCTGGACAGACAGATATAGCCTTTGTTTAACATCTTATGCAAATGAGAGTAAACCTGACAATTCAGTGCTTGCTCAGCACTGCACTAGAGAGTGTCCGCCTTGGTTTTGTATATGCTCAAGCCCTGAAGTGGGTCTGTGAAATGGGGACCTTGTGGTTCAGAGGTGACAGTGCTACCAATGGAGTCATAGCTGATACCATCAGGACAGATGCGAGAAACCAAATTATAAAGTGAAAGCCTATCCCTTTTGTTCTCACCAATACTTGAATTCTGTAATACCAAGTGATTTTTTGCCTACTGTGTTGTTAACGGGAGTTCTTCCCATGTTGAATTTTAGTACTATATATTTGGGTGCATGCATCCATTTAGAACAAAAAAGAACAAGAACAGGCCCTTTGGCCCATGATGTTGTCCTGCACATGAGCCAAATTAAACTAATCCCTTCTGCCATTGGTCTATATGCCCCCATTCCTTGCATATTCACATGCTTATCTAAAAGTCTGTTAAATGCCCCTATTCTTTCGGCGTCCACCACCATCCGTGGTAGTGCATTCCAGACTCCTACCACTCTCCGTATAAAAAAAAACTTGTCCCTCACATTTCCCCCTCTCACTTTAAATGCATGTTCCCTAGTATTAGACATTTCAACCCTGGGAAAAAGATTCTGGCAGTCAACCCTATTCTATGCATCTCATAATTTTATAGACTTCTATCGAGTCTCCCCTTAGTCTCCACTGCTCCAGATAAAACAACTCAAGTTTTTCCAGCCTCTCCTGATAGGTCATACCCTCTAATCCAGGCAGCATCCTGGTAAACCTCTTTTGCACCCTCTCCAAAGCCTCCTCATCCTTCCTGTAATGTGGAAACCAGAAATGAACACAGACTTCAAGTACAGTCTAACCAAAGGTACAACATGACATCCTGACTGTTGTACTCAGTTCCCCGATCAATGAAGGCAACCATGCTATAAGCGTTCTTTACCACCCTACCTACTTGTGTGGCCACTTTCAGGGAACTCAGGGATCCCTGTGTACATCAATGCTCTTCAGGGTCCTGCCATAAACTGTATACTTTTCATCTACCAAAGTACAGCACCTCACACTTACCTGGATTACACTGCCATTTCTCCGCCCATATCTGCAACTGATCTATACCTCACTATATCCTTTGACAACCTTCTAAACTATAAACAACTCCAGTGATCTTTGTGTCATCTGCAAACTTACTAACCCACCCATCTACATTTTCATTCAAGTCATTTATATATGTCACAAACCACAGAGGTCCCAGCACAGATCCCTAGGGACCACTAGTCATGGACCTCCAACCAAAAAAATACCCTTCTATCACTACCCTCTGCCTTCTATGGCAAGCCAATTCTGAATCCACACATCCAAATCACAGTGGATCCTATGCATCTTAATCTTCTGGATGAGCCTACTGTGATGGACCTTGTCAAAAGCCTTACTAAAATCCATGTACTGCTCTACCCACATCGATCACCTTCATCACCTCCACAAAATTCAATCAAGTGAGTAAGACATCACCTGCCCCACACAAAGGCCATGCTTTTCCTAATGCATGTAAATCCTATCCCGAAAGACTCTCTCCAATAGCTTCCCAACCACTGTTGTGAAACTCACTGGTCTATAGTTTCCTAGATTATCCCTATTTCCCTTCTTGAACAGAGAAATGACATTAGCTACTCACCAGTCCTCTGGGACCTCTCCAGTGGCTAATGCGTATACAAATATCTTGGTCAAGGCCCCAGCATCTCCTCTCTTGCCTCTCTCAATAACCTGGTATAGATACCATTGGGCCCCGAGGACTTATCCATGTTAATGCTCTTTAAGAGACTCAACGCTACTTTTCTTGATCTCAAAATGCCCTAACATATTAGCATGCTCCACACAAATCTCACTATCTTCTATATCCTTCCCCTGAGTGAATACTGATGCAAAGTACTCATTTAGGATCTCACTCACATCCTCTGCCTCCAAGCACAAGTTCCCTCCTTTATCTTCAAGTGGTCCTACCTTCTCATTAGTTATCCTTTTGCTTTTAATGTACGCAAAGAATGCCTTGGGATTCTGTTTAACCCAACTTGTCAAGGTCATTTCGTGGCTCCTGCTTGTTCTCCTAATTCCCTGCTTTCTTTATATTCCTCATGGGCCTTTTCCAATTTTGGCTTCCTAAACCTTACTGTGCTTCATTTTGCCTTTTGACTAAATTCACAACCTCCCTCGTCATCCAAGGGCCCCTTACCTTGCCATTCTGGTCCTTCCTCCTTACTAGAACATGCTGGTCCTGAACTCTCATCAGCAGGTCTTTAAACAACTCCCACATGTCGAATGTGGACTTGCCCAGTAACAGTTCCTCCCAATTAACACTCCCTAACTCCTGCCTAATACTAATTTCCTATTGTTACTTGTCCATCTCCGTCCCCTTAGCTTTGACTGAGGATTTAGCTGCAGATACATTGGCAGGTGAGCAGCAAGGACTCAGCAAGTTCCGAGTGCAGGCTCCAAATTGTGACCATTGTGGTCAGCATTTAGTAGCTTGTGGGATGAGCAGAATTTGCAACCACATAGAGTATATATGTTAAGATCTAAGGAGGATCCAAATTATTTGAGTGGACCTTGGGTGGGTAGCTCCCGTTCCTTTGGATAAAAATATATAAAAATACTTCCAAGTCCTGTCTTTTGGTGGAGCACTTTGGTTTCTGTGTAGTGTAGGATCAGAGCAGCTCCTGCTTAAAACAACAAAACTGGGCCAAAACAGAAGGAAAATGTAACACATGGAATCTGTGTGTTAAGGTTAATGATTCTTCATGTTCTGAGTATCATTCTCCTGCCCAGAGAGTGGGTATTTAATTTATCATTTACCTGTGTTTTTTTTTTTACAGGAAAGGAAATAGTGATGGAAAGTTTTGACATTGAGACGTGTCGCAGTATTGTGTCTCTCTATAATGTATCCTGTGATTTATTTTCTCCTTCAAACTCGGTCAACATTTATTGATCTGCAAAAGTATGAGTTGCCATGAACATCAAATTAATATCTATTAAATTAGATGTCCCTCACTTTAAAAACTTTTTTTAAAAAAAATTATAGCAAAATTCATTGTGTGCAGCTGGATGAGCACAGCAGGCCAGGCAGCGTCAGAGGAGCAGGAAAGCTGACGTTTCAGGTCTGGACCCTTCTTCTGAACCCTTCATTTCGGAAGAAGGGTCCAGACCCGAAATGTCAGCTTTCTTGCTCCTCTGATGCTGCGTGGCCTGCTGTGTCCCTCCAGCTCCACACCTTGTTATCTCAGACTCCAGCATTGGCAGTTCCTACTATCTCATAGCAAAATTCATATTCTTTGGCATCCTACAAACTGGAAAACTCTCCTGATGGAAATCTCTAGTATCCCTATCCTCCGGGGTCACTGTGACTATTTAAAAAAAAGCAAATGTTGTCACGCTGAAGTGATTGTAAAAGAATTGGCTACACATTGAAGAATTTTCTGAAGTATTTACAGGGAAAAGACTCACAGATGGGAGGCTATAAGCTTCTGCAAATTGCACTATACATTATGGCATGTCTTTGTTCAATTCCTATGATTACTACAAACTGCAAATCTGAAAACTTTGTATCTTCAAATTTAGATCTATTCTACACACACACAATAGTGTACATGAATGCTCAAAACTAGAATATAAAAACTCCACATATAATGTATATAGGAAATGGCAATACTGCTTTCACTGGGTACAGTACAAGTAACTTTGATTTGATGCTCAAATCTCTATTGCGAAGCTTGAAGCCACAATCATCTATGTCAGAAAGGCAGTGCTACCCACTGAGGTACACAGTGATCACCTAACAGTACTCCTGATGACCAAAACAAATCATCTTAAATCTTGAGGAAACATCGCCCCTATCAAATATATAACTACAATCCAAATATCAGAGTATTCATCCACAAGCACCAGGTTAACAGTGTATCAAGCATATAGAAACATAGAAGATAAGAGATGTAGGACCTTGGCCCTTCAAGCTTGTTCTGCCATTCAACTCAGTAGCCTGTCTCCACTTTCTCCCCATACCATTTTATCCCTTTAGCCCTAAGAACTATAGGGCAGAGAATTCCACAGACTTATCAATTTCTGGGTGAAGAAACACTTCATCTCAGTCCTAAATGGCCTCCCTCAAATCCTTAGACTGTGACTGTGACTTGTCTCCCTGGTAATCAGGAAAATCCTTCCTGCATTTGCCCTTTCTAGTCCTATTAGAATCTTATAGATTTCTATGAGATCTCCCCTCATTCTTCTGAACGCCAGTGATTATGGTCCTAACTAATTCAGTCTGTCTTCACATGTTAGACTTGCATGCCAGGAATCAGATTGATAAACCTGCATTGAAAGAATGCGTCACTGCACAGCGACTTCCCAAAATGTTTCTGAACAGGTTTATTATCCACTAGCAATATAGCATTTCCAAAGTGTCTTTAATGTAGCAAATGCTACATGGGGCTGGGCAGAGATACAGTTCAAACTGCAACAAGATATTTTTGCCTTTTGTTCATCAACAATCAACAGAGATGTGCTAGCAGAAAATGGTATAAAGAATTACAAAATTCAGAATTAATCCTTGACTACACCTTCAACACAGAAAGACAATGCTGGAGGACTTGGGTTTGATGAATTCAAGATCTTTTGGAGCCGAATGAAGATGTGGATGGTAAAGGAATCAATAATTTTTGAGTAAGACTTTAGGACTCTTGAGCAACTGTGCAATGATATCACAGAGCTGCTCATCACTGGACATAAAAAGCAATGTAGGCAGAATTGAAGGGGAAGAGATAAACATGTAGAAGGCTGAAGTCTAGTCATGTGAATGTTAGAAATACCTGCAGAGAAGCATGTGAAGTAGACCAACTGGTATTAGGTGGTAGAGTTTATGCAATAGTCATTCTACAATGTAACAGTAAGATTAGAGCCAGATATATCTCAGATTACTCTGGATTGTAGCATTTGGTCATAAACAGTTTTGTAATGAAGTCTAAGCTGGAGTATAGTTCTTGACCTTGCCTTCTTCTTGATCACACAACAAAACAGTAATGACATCAGGGTACAGTCACTCCCTGTTACTTGTCCATCTGGTCTTAACGCTGCTGCTCAACTTCCTCCTTTTGCAGAATGCTTTTCTGAGCTGTGATCATGACAAATCAGGGACCATATCAGCTCATGAACTCCGAACTGCTGTTAAGAACACAGGTAAGGAACTGGGACAGGCACTCGTATCAAAAATAAAAATAAGACTGAAAGAACTTGAATTTATATCATAGTTTTCGCAATTCAGTATGTCCCAAAGCATTCACATCTAATAAGGTATTGTACAGTATTTCAAAGGAAGTGCAGCAACCAATTTATGCATGGCAAGCTCCCACAAAAAAAATGATAACTAAATCATCTGTTTTAATAATGTTGATTGAGTGATAAATACTGACCAAGACATCAGGGAGACCCCAAAATAGTGGCAGAATGGTACAGTACATTCAACAGAATAGCTGGCCCTCAGTACTGCAATGGAGTTTCAATTATAATGCTTATGACTCTAGAATGTGACTTTAAACAGGTTTTGTCATTCAGTTGCCACAAGTTTGAAATAAACACACCATAGACTCAAAACTGATAAGCACCATTCAGTGTATTTCTTGTACCTCTCCATAGAATCCCCACAGTGTGGAAGCAGGCCAGTTAACCCATCGAGTCCACACCAACCCTCCAAAGAGCATCCCACCCCAATTCACACACCTATCCTATCCCTGTAACCCTGCACTTCCCATGGCTAATGCCCCTAGCCTGCACATCCCTGAACACTACGGGAAATTTAGCATGGCCAATCTACCTAGCCTGCACATCTTTGGACTGTGGGAGGAAACCAGTGCACCCGGAGGAAATCCACGCAGACATAGGGAGACTGTCAGTGCTGAGTTTGCACATTCTCCTGAGGCTGGAACTGAACCCGGGTCCCTGGGTGCTATCCATTGAGGCACTATGCCACCCTTTCTACTGGAGATGTGCATATCAATTAATTCCTGTTTCTTTATGATTAATATAACAGCACCTACAGGGACTCCTGTGACGCAGAGATAATATCCCTACCTCTGGGTCAAAGACACAAGGTTCAAGTCCTACCTACTACAGAAATGTGCCATAACATATTCAAACAGGGTGATTAAAAATAATAGAACTTATGATCTTTGACTCAGAGTCAACAATGTTGCTGACTTACCCACAGCTGACACCACCTGCAGCAAAGGTACTTCTCAGATGTTTCTCGGCCCTGGTGTTTCTCTTATAAAATAGCGTGCAGAGAATAATTACACAGAATACAAGGCTTGAGACTAAAACATAAGCTTTGGAATTATGATCTGTGCGGTTAGCACCAGTGGAATCTGATGGGAGAAATTATCCCACAGTTTCAGGATCTGCGGAAATGATCCCATTACTTTTGTGATCTGGAATAGTGGTCCCAGCATGGGTAGAATCTGGAGTGAAGATACTAATGTTTGGTGATGTGATTTCAGCATTATTGAAATCTGAAGTACTACACCTATCAACAGTGAAAGGATTCCAGCATGTGATCTAATGAAGGGATTTCACTGTTATAGGGATCTAGCAAAGAGATTTCAACGTAACAGATCTGGCAAAGGGATTCCAGCATTACAGATCTGATTAAAGGATTCCTCTAGACACATTTAGAGGTCCTAGAATCTGAAAGCATGCAGACATAATTACTTGGACATTCTAATTGGGATTTCTCAAACCTTTCCTTAGTTTGACCCTATTTTAATGCCCCAGACTTTATGTGACTCCAAAGTGAAAGATTTAGGAGTTATAAAAGTTGTTGAGAGGAAAGGGTGGGATCAGTGTTTTCTTTTCAAAAACCGCCTAGCTTTTCATTCATTTTTCTGTGGCAGCAGCAATCACACCTCAAACATCTGTCCATTAGGCTGCAATCACCATTAGATAGAAACATGAGCCTCCAAAGGACCTCACAGCTGTTAATATTCAAACTGTGCCACATGGCAACCATTGCTGACTTGGAGCTTGTGATCCCAACATCTTGTCTCAGGAATCACAATTTGGGAAGTCTTGCTGTAAATTCAGTATTCACAATAAGAGACATTTAGGAGAACAGACTAAGATAAAACATATTGGTCATATCCACAGAGGATGTTATTGAGAACTTTGCTTTAGGATGCTGTGCAGTTCAGTTAGGTGGAAATCTTGGGATGATATCACAGCGGAAGAAAATGGCCACAAAATCCCCGCCTCCTGATTATTTTTGTCCAAATCCTTCCTTTGCCTAATGCAATGGACTGAAATTCCAACTGCAAGAATCTGAATGGTTTTTGGTTTGCAATTAAACTCTGATAGTAATCAAACTGCAACCTTTGATCCCCAGGATTTCAGGTCAACAATCAGTTACTGCAGCTTATGGTCCTCCGATACACAGACGCATACCTTCAAGTTGATTTTGATAACTTCCTCCGTTGCATGGTTCGATTGGAGACTGCGTTCAGTGAGTAATTGTTAACTATTAAATCAGACACTACTTTCATTAATCAGGAAAGGCTCCTGATAGTTCAGTAGAAAGACTTTACAAGACACAATTCATGACTTCTGGACATCCCAAGGTGTTTTCCACCTAATGAAATACTTTTTGAAGCATAGTTATTTGTAGTATAGGTGACATGACAGCTAATTTGAGTACAGTGAGCTTCCAATATGACGACAACCACAGTGCTGTTAAGGAAGTTCTGGTTTTTGATACAGTGACAGTAAAGTACACAACTTTATTCAATGCTGTATACACTAGTCTCCCATCAGCCATCCTCCATAAATTTCAGGTCTTCCAAAACTCCATTGTCTGTATCTTAACTTGCACTAAGTACCATTCACTCAACACACCCAATGCTTGCTGGTTCCCAGTCTGCAATACTCTGATTTTAAAATTCTCGCCCTTGTTTCCATGCCCTCACCTTTCATTATATCTATAGCCCTATAACTCTCCAAGATCTCTGCATATCTCCAATTCTGACCTCTCAACCTCCTATTTCCATTATTCACAACTATGCCTACAGATGTTTGGGCCCTAAGCCCAGGAACTCCTTTGCCAAATTGCTCCACATCCCCATCCTCCTTTTATTCATTCCTGAAAATATATCTCATTGACCAAGTTTACTTTGATCACCGGTCCTAATATTTCCTTATGTGACTTGGCATCAAATTTTGGCTGATGAAATTATGAAGAACCCTGAAATGTTGAGTATCTGTTTAGTTTGCTGAAGGTATCCAAGTCCTCAAGTGGTGTCAATGTGCTGCCACCTTGTGGTGATCTTGTGGGTATGGGTTAGAATCTTGCTGCAAAGTCCTGCTAACCCAATCTACAAAGCATTACCACTGTCAAGGAACTTGCAATTGTACTCTAGAGGTTCTCTCCCTGTACCCAGTCTACGTTACATGAGAATTAGTCTTATTCCATCTTTTTGCACGTTCTTCACTACAGATATATTAGGACCTTGGAGAAAGATGCACCAGAGTGGTACCAGGCAGAAAGAACTAAAGTTATATGAAGCATGAGTATTGGTGGTTAGAGGAATCAGATTTTACATACATATGAACATATGAAATAGGAGCAGATGCAGACCATTTGGCCCCTCGAGCCTGCTCTGCCATTCAGTAAGATAACTGCTGATCTGTTTGTGTTTTGGATTCCACATTCCCATTAACCCGACTCTGAAAGAGCTGCAGATGCTGTAAATCAGGAACAAAAACAAAATTGCTGGAAAAGCTCAGCAAGTCTGGCAGCATCTGTGAAGGAAAAAACAATTAATGTTTCGGGTCTGGTGATCCTTCCTCACCGGACCCAAAACATTAATTGTTTTTTCCTTCACAGATGCTGCCAGACTTGCTGAGCTTTTCCAGCAATTTTGTTTTTGTACCTTTGATTCCCCCTGCCTATCAAGGATCTATTCTGTCTGTTTTAAAAATATTCAATGACCCAACCTCCACTGCCTTCTGAGGAAGAGAATCTAAAAGTCTCGAGTCTATGACAGAAAAAAATTCTCCTCAACTCTGTCCTATAAGGGCAACCTCTGCCAAAGTGAACAATTTCACATTTTCTCACATTGTACTCCAGCTGCCAGATTTCTACCAATAACTCAAGCTATTTATATTCATCTGGAACTTTCTTATGTCCGCCTCACAACATACTTTCCTGTCTATCTTGGTGACATTGATGAATTTAGCTACCATACTTTCACGTAAAATTGTAAAAGGTTGAGGTCCCAGCACAGACCACTGTGGACTCTACTCGTTACCTCCTGCCAATCAGACAAAGATCTATTATGCATAATCTCTGTTTTTGTCCCCCAGGCCAATCTCCTATCCATGCTAATTATAGTGACCCCCTCCAACTCCATGACGTTTTATGTTCTGCAATAATTTTTGATGAGGCACTTTTTCAAATGGATCATTACATGTACAGTCTCCCCTTCATTCAAACATGTATTACTCCTTTAAAGAACTCTAATAAATCCATTAAATATGATATGCCTTTGACAAAACCCTGCTGACTCTTCCTGATTACCTTGTGTTTTTCTAAGTGCCCAGTTATTATCGCTTTCATGATCAATTCCAATATCTTCTCCATGACAGACATCAAGCTAACTGCCCTACAATTTTCTGCCTCCTTCGCTTCATTAATAGAAAGGTTGTATGTCCTATTTTCCAGTCCGATGGAACCTTTCCTGAATTTAGGGAATTTTGGAAAATTAACACCAATGCATCCAATACTTCATTAGCCACCTCTTTCAAGATTTTAGGAAGAAATTTATCTGGACCCGGAGACTTGTCAGCCTGCAGCTCCATCATTTTGCTTAATAGCACTTCGCCAGTAATCAAGACATTTCTGAAGAAGGGTCCAGACCCGAAACGTCAGCTTTCCTGCTCCTCTGATGCTGCTTGGCCTGCTGTGTTCATCCAGCTCTACACCTTGTTATCTCAGATTCTCCAGCATCTGCAGTTCCTACTATCTCTTTATTAATTTCCTCTTTTCTTTTCACCTTCTGATTTACAGCTATTACTGAAATTGTTTTTGTATATTCTACTAGTAAGGACAGAAGTGAAATGTTTGATCATTTCATACACCATTTTCTTATTACTACTATTAACTCCCCATCCTTACTCTCTAGAAGACCAACACTCAGCTTACTCTTTTGCTTTTTTAATACCTTTAGAAACTGTGCTATTTGTTTTTACATTCCTAGCTATTCTTCTCTCCTATTCTTACTTTCTTCCTCCTGATGAATGTTTTAGCCGTTTCCTGCCTTTCTTTATATTCTGAACAATCATCTAACCTGTAACTCATATTTGCACAGTTACATGCTTTTATCTTAGTTTAACGCATTCCCTAACTTCTTTAGTTAACCATCAATGGTGGATCCTCCCTTTAGAATTTATCCCTTAAATGTCTGCCACCATGTCTCTTGATCTGTCAGCTAGCCTGGTATGCCAGTTCACTTCAGCTAGCTCAGCTTTCATGCCCTCATAATTCCCCTTACTCAGGTTTAGAATACAAACCGTAGCCCCAGTCTTCTCCCTTTCGATCTGGATGTGAATTTGATTACATTGTAGTGCCTGAATTCTGAGATAATTAACCTAACTTTTCACATTACAAATACCAAGTCTAACATAGCATAGAAAATAAGGACAAGGATAGGCTATTCAGCCCTTCGAGCCTGCTTCACCAGTCTATGAGATCATGGCTGATCATTCAACTCAGCATTCTGTTTCTGTTTACTCCCTATTCCCTTGATCCCTTTAGCCCTAAGAACTATATCTAACCCTTCTTTATAATGTTCAATGTTGGCCTCAACCATGTCCAAAATTCTACAGGCTCACCACTCTCTTGATGAAGAAATTCCTTCTCGTCTCAGTCATAAATGGAGTACCCCATATCTTCAGACTGTAACCCCTAGTTCTGGACTCCCCAGTCATTGGAAACCTTCTCTCTGTGGTGGTTTTAGTTAAATAATTAGATAGTGTGATATGCCCTGTGGTATTGACTGTGGATTTTGTTTTAAAAAAACAGGATCATTCAAAACATGTGACACCCGGCAGACTGGTGAGGTGACACTGAATTTAATGCAGGTGAGAACTTGACAGGATGAGCACTTTCAGCTGACCAATGTTTGCAGATCTATATGCCCAGTCACACCCACCAGGACTAGTATCCTTAGACATTGAAATAATGTCAGTGTCATTTGCATGTTTATGGGAACAGAAACCACAAATGTACTACATGTCCAAATATCAATGTGTTTATCATTACAAGGTGAACCTTGGGATATACTTGACTCGTGATGAGGGAAATCTGCGAACAGCAGATTCTAACAGACTTTGTCTCCCAACAGCACGGTTTAATTTCATTCAGATACATAGTCCCCAAAATCATATGCACTTCTCATTTGGTTTTCTGTCTTTAAATGATCAATATTTTTTTAACAACTTAATCAAAAGACAGACTCCCAACAGTGCAGCATACCCTCAGTACTCCACTGAAACATCAGCCTTAGAATTTGAACGCTGGTTTCTCTTGTGGGACCTGAACCTGCCGATTCAGAAGTATTGCCTACTGAACCACAATGTTGGCATCTGGCATGGATCTCACTGATGGGCAGTGACACTATTTCCAATTTACAGCTAAAAAAGATTGAACAGGGCTATTTGTTAGGTTGCTGTTTCCTTAACATTATTTTTTTCAAGATGGTGATCTACTAGCGATTATTCTGCAGCAGGGAAAAGAGACAACCAATTTTATTGGGTGTTTGGAGACCATTGCCTGAGTTTAATTCCCTTACCACTCCACTTTCTCCCTCCTGGAGGAACAGCTCATGATGGGGGCTTTCTTTGCAATCCACCCTCCTCTCCTCAAACATCCTCGAACAACAGGATGATTCCAGTGTTTGGGGAACTGTGCAAAGCAACATCACATTTTTTATCCCTCTGCTGTGCGGGATTTCAATGTAAATGACACATTTTAAATGTCACTGCATGAACACGCAGCCAGTTGGGTCCCTGCTTCTCATGCCCAGTGAGTACATTGTCCCTGTGCCCACTGTCCTTCTCTTCTGCCCTCTCAATATCTTCTCCTCCTCATCTTAGATTGCTTCTAACTTTGTTAATTTTAGCTGCTGATATTTTGCTTGTTTGTTGCAAAAATCAGGACCTATTTAATTTAGAACTCTGTTTAACTAATGTTACTGTACTTTTAAAACAGTGGCTCTACATGACAATGAATATTTGAAGATAGAATTGGAGATCCTCAGACTTCAGTGCTTTTCACCAAAGGATCTGAATTTCAACATTAACAGGGATAAAATATGCATCAGAATGAAATCTTATTTCTTTGAATTTTTTTTTTTACTGTACTTTGGTATATCTGCTTGTCCTTGTAGAGGGGTTTTGAAGAATATTCCTGGTTACTGATGGTTTTGCTTTATGGATATTATCTGTTCTGTTATTCCTCCATTCTGAGACCAATGTTTGTAAATATTTCATGTTTCTATGTTTTGAGAGTACAGCAGTCCTTAGCACAACAGTGTCCCATCACTAGGCAAAAAAAAAATCAAATCCAATCCCTTGGTACCTAAACTCTCATTTTTTTACATCACATCTTCTCTTGAAGCCCAATTCATGTCTGGACATAAATTGTTCTGTTCTGATCCCTTTTGTACTTCCATCAAAACCCATCCCTCATGATAATTAATTCTCCAGTCAAACTCCAAGGCTCTGGTAAAGGAACTCTCCTCCAGAACTCTAATTCTCTATTTGAAGACAGCTCTTTTGACGCTGTTGAATATACTTCCAGGGTTAGTGGTTTAGGTAGGATCTGCCATATTGTATTGGTTAGTAACAGCGGAAAAGTGAATGAAAGGAAATGAGCGCTTTTCAATAAGAAGATTAGGACTGCTTACGTGGACAGTAAACACTGATGCAACTGGTTTGGACCAGATGATGGGTTTCTGTATTGTAACTTCTGTAGTTCTAGATAATGAGATTCCCATTCAGGATCCTACCCTTTTGCAGTCTATTCTCCCATTGAAATCCATCCATCTTGTACCTTAACTCACCATCTGAAGGCCGCCCTACAAACATTTTAGCTCACACATTAAAGTTCATCCCTCGAGTACATTAATTCACAGACCATGACATCTGATTGCATGTTTGATAATCTCAACCTTTCATCCTTTTTGCCTTATTTAGTATTTTAAGATCATACATCATTTTATCATTAATTGTTTACCCATGAATAACCAAGATTATCTGGTTGAAAGGTTGAGGAAAGAAACCATGCATGATGCTTTTCAGGGGAAGCTAGATAAGTATGTGTGGGAGTCAGGAATGTACGTGTTGGGCATCAAGAGGCCTGAACCTGGATAATTGAGTCAGAGTGATACAGCATGGAAACAGGCCCTTCAGCCTGTCCATGGTGCCCATTCAGCTAGTTCTAATTGCCCGCATTTGGTCCATATCCCTCTAAACCCTTCCTATCCAAGTATCTATCCAAATGTTTTTTAAATGTTGCTATTGTACCTGTTTCAACTACTTTCTCTGGCAGCCCATTCCTTATACGCACCACTCTGCGTGAAGAAGTTGCCCCTCAGGTCCTTCTTAAATCTTTCCCTTCTTACCTTAAACCTATGTGCTCTAGTTTTCAATTCCCCATCCCTGGGAAACAGACTTTATGCATTCTTCTTATCTATGCTCTTCATGATTTTATACACCTCAATAAGGTGTATTCTACATTCCAAGCCATAAAGTCCTATCCTGGCCAATCTCTCCCTATAAGTCAGGCCGACTAGTCCTGACAACATCCTCGTAAACTTTCCAGTTTAACTATGTCTTTCCTATAACAGGGTGACCAAAATTGTACACAATGCTCCAAGTGCCACCTCACCAATGACTTATACGACTGTAACATAACATCCCAACCACTATACTCAATGCCTCGACCAATGAAGGCCAGCATGCTAAATGCCTTCTTCACCACCCTTTCTACCTGTGTCGCTGCTTTCAACGAACTATATACTTGTACTCCTTGGTCCCTCTGTTCTACAACACTCCTCAGGACCTTACCATTTACTGTATAAGTCCTACCTTGGTTTGACTTTCCAAAGTGCAACACCTCACACTTATCTGTATTGAATTGCATTTGCCAATCCTCAGCCCACTTCCCAATCTGATCAAGATCCCTCTGTAATTTTTGATAACCTTCCTCACTATGAACAATACCTCTTAATTTTGTATCATCCGCAAGCCTACTAAGCATGCCTTGTACATTCACATCCAGATCATTTATGTAAATAACAAATAACAAAAGTCCCAGCACCGACCCTTGTGGCACGCCACTAGTCACAGGCCTGCTGTCCGAGAGACAACCTTCAACCATTACCCTCTGCTTCCTATCATTGAGCCAACTTTGAATCCAATTAGCTAGCTCTCCATGGATCCCATGCGACCTAACCTTCATGACTAGCCTGCCACGTGGGACCTTGTCAAAGGCCTTGCTAAAGTCCATATAGACAACATCCACTGCCCTAGCCTCATCTATCCTATTGGTTACCTCTTCAAAAAACCTCCCACGCATAAATCTATGCTGACTATTCCTAATCAGACCTTAATTATCCTAACATTGGTTGATTCTGTGCCTCAATATCCTCTCCAATAACTTACCTACTGCTGATGTCAGGTTCACTGGCCTGTAGTTTCCTGGCCAGACTTTACTACCTTTCTTAAACAATGGAACAACATTAACCATTCTCCAGTCTTCTGGAACTTCAGTAGGTAAAGATGAAGCAAAAATCTCTGCAAGGGCCTCTGCAATTTCTTTCCTAACCTTCCACAATGTCCGAGGATGGACTTGATCAGGCCCAGGGATTTGTCCATCTTAATGCGCTTCAAGGCTGCAAACACCTCCTCTCTGGTCTTATACAATTCTGCGTAATTTATGGGGGATTTTTAAAGAACTTATTGTCAGTGGCAAATTTGCGTCGGCACCTTAATCTTGTTTTCTATGTTGAAATTCACGCAGTTAAAGAACACGTAGAACATGTTTCCAGATACATCAGACAGTGTGCTTATTGTACAATGCCTTATAACATACATTATTCATACCTTTTGGTTTTTGTTCAATTGACCTGAGATTTTGCGAAGGTACAATGTAATTCTCTCCAAGTCCTGTAACATTTCCTGTGAATTCAATGGTACACAATCTACCGATTTACTGCTAGTTTACAAAAACAGAAGTTTCTGGAAAAGCTCAGCAGATCTGGCAGCATCTATGAAGAAAAAAAAAATCAGTTAACATTTCGGGTCCAGTGACCTTTCCTCAGAACTGCCAGTTTATACAGTTACAGAAACTCTCAGAATGAAATGAACAGGACTTCAAGAATGTCAGTTTTTTTTTGAAAATGGATGAAAACTGGTCTTCCCCTCCCCCACCTCCATTTAGTGCAGATGGAGAGAAATTTTCCATCAAGAGAACCACAACTTGCCTTTAAACCATTTGATGAAAAATCTCCATCCAACTACAAAGAAACAGCAAGATCCAGACTCAAAGCGAGAAAATAAAAATGCTCTCCACATTAGAAACAATAATGAGGAGATCTGAAGAATAGGAACATAAAAAGAAAACAGTAATGTTACAGCACAGTTGAGGGCATTTTGATTTTAAATGTTAATTCATAATCCAAATATACTCATTTCTTTCTGCTCCCCTCCCACCTCCCTCAATATAGTCCAAATTTAATCCAGTCTAATTCAATCACTAGGTAATGTTTCTGTATCACAGACTGTTTAGGATCTGTTCAAAATTGTACCTTTACGGTTCCAGTGCATGCCAATACTGGTCTGAACTATCTTAGAATGTACCAGACATATCCCAGTTCATGCCAATATTAACTTACACTGTGCCAGTACTGTTTCAGAATTTGCTAACACTTGCTCCAGCATATGCCAATACTGACCCAGCCTGAATAATGCTAACCATATCCTTTCCCAGACAGTGCCAGTGCTGTCTCAGTCTGTACAGCTGCACACTACCAATACTCCCCGACTGTCCCCGCCAGTGCCAGTCCTGTTCCAGTTCTACTGCTGTTCCAGACTCTGCCAGCCCACAGACTGTAAGTGTCGTCCAAATGTCAACAGTATCCCAAACTGTGCTAGTGCAGTCCTAGTTGTGTATCACCGCTATCCTGTATGTATTGTCCCAGGGCTGTCAGAGTAATCTAGTGTTTTCCACAGATATTGTTGGTACTGTTCCAGTGCTGCATCAGTACCTGCACTATACTTTATGATACTCATGGTAACAGTTTGAGAACAAAATAAATGGTTTTCATTTTTAAAATTTACAAGTCAAACATTTATTGAAGTTTGTTCAACCTAATCTAACCTCATTGTCTGAATTCTGCAGAAGAATTCTTTTCTCATTTATTTTCTAATGCAGCGTTTGTTTCATTATTTTGCTATAAGCTGCTCCTGAATCTCCAGTCAGGTTCAACAAAAATTCAGCTGCCACTCAAAGATGTGAAAGTCCTTCATTTTTATCCTCTGATTTGGATTCTGTCCTACATTGTATAATGTTTAAAGCAACTTTATACTGAAGAGGTTGAGATCATGGAAATAAAATGGCTATCTAGTCAGTACTGTGTCAGTTTCTTGCTCTATCTTGTCTGCAGTTACTTTCTTATCAAGGATTCCTGCACTATTTTCTCAATTTTCAGAAGTGCAAAATGAGGGGCCATAAATAAAAGATAGTCCTAATAAAATGTAGAATTCAAGGGAAAAATCTTTACTTAGAATGCTGAGAATATGGAATGTAAATAGAAAATGCTGTAATTATGAATGCAGGTTTGGCAGGACTTGTGGAGAAAGAAAACTGTTAACATGCCATTTCTGAAATAATAGGTTTTGAAAATTGCAAGTTAACAGGTAAAGTTGGAGTGGGGAGAAAGAAACAAAATCCAAAACCAAGTTAATGTGCGTGTTTGTGAATGCACAGAGCATAGTAAGTATGACTGAAGAATTACAGGGGCAAATTACTATGTGGAAATATGATGCTGTGGCGATAAGAAAGACCTGGCTCAAGGAAGGACAAGGTTGGGTGTTAAATATTCCTGGGTGTAGGTTATTCAGGAAAGATAGAAAATGGGAGGAAAGAAGGAGTAGCAATATTGGTAAAGGAAGGCATTGCAGTGTCGAAGAAAGAGGATGGTTCTTTAAGAACAGACTCAATTTGGCTAAAGCTATGGAATAAAAAGGGTTCAATTACAATGCTTAGTGTAGTCAATAGACCATTAACGTAGAAAAGGTGTAGAGGAACAAATCTTTGGGGAAATTACAGAGAAATGCCAACATTATAAATAGTTAATATGGGGAATTAAATTACACAAATATATATTAAGATATTTGTAGTGCAAGGGGCAGCGAGGAGTTAGTGCCCCTAGAATGTGTTTAGGAGACTTTCCTACAGCAGAGTGTGTCCAAGAAAAGATGCATTGTTGGACCTGGTCATGGCAAATGAGGTGGTCCAAATGGTTAAAATGCCAGTTAGGACATCTAGGACACAGTAATTATTGTATCATAAGGTTCAGGGTGGTGGGGGAGAATAAAGTGCAACAATCCAAAGTAATACAAATCAATTGGTGGAGAGCTGACTTCATTAGGGCAAGAACAGAACTGGGCAGAATTGACTAAAACAAGAGGTTGTCAGGAAAAACAATAAGCAAACAATGAGCCATCTTCAAAGAGGAGACAGCTTAGGTGCAGTCAAAATATATTCCCTCTAATGGGAAAGGTAGGACGAATAAATCCAGAGTTCCCTACATGACAAAGGAAGTAGAAATTAATGTTATAAAATGTGCTTGTGACAGGTGTAAGGCAGAAAATACAAGACAACCAAGAATTACTAAGGTTTAGACGAGAGGTGAAGAAGCAATAAAAAGAGAAACAAAGAAGAATTATGAGTAAAGACTAGCAATTAACTTAGAGGGGAATCCCAGCCTTCTATAGGAACATAAACAGAGACTAGGGACGATCAGTGATCAAAAAGGGATTTACACGTAGAAGTGGGGGACATGGCTGAGGTACTAAATGAATGCTTTGCATTTATCTTTACACAAGAAAAGATGCTGCCCAAGTCATGTGATAGAACAGGAAACACTGCCACTAAAAGGGTTCAAGATTAATAAGGAAGAAGTCTTATATAGATAGTTGGTGACGAAATGTCTACAATCAAACATAAATCTTCTCAAAAACTTTAAATTACATACTTACTTCAGCTCTGAAGGTCTGTGATGTCTGGCTGAAGAAGGTGCTGCTCATTTGGAAAAGCATGCAGTTCAAGTGAAGGTATGGTCTTTTGTCTGCAAAGATATCACAGTTGGCAACAGGAATGGGATTGTACATGTCCCTGGCAAAATAAAATTCAATTGGAGAAACTTGCATCAAATCAGCACAAGAACTGAATCTTTTAATAGTTGGGCTTCCAACAGCAGGTGGTGATAGTGTGGGCATACTCATCAGTTCCTCATGGCCTCTTCCTGCAAGGGAAAATGTCTTTGGTAAGCTGGGGTTGCAAGAATGAGAGGCTGTGGAAAAGGGACAAAGAAGGAGCTGAAAGCTAGGGCTACAGCAGGAAGCCTCTGATGCTAGCTAGCCAGAAAAGGTGAATTAGAGCAGGCATGCAATGGCTGGATATCTATCCAGAATGACTGGCAGCACCCCAACACAGAATAGCTTCATAGATACAAGAGCAGGGGCTAGGTATCGGAGCCGAGTTCTATTCTGGTCGGTCGGCACTGAAAACCCAGGCCCATGAATAGTTCAGATCTTAGCCAGGAAGCTGGGAAGTGGCAGTAGAGTTAGCCGACAGGGGCAGGAGACCAGCTGGGAAAAATCCCTAAGTTTGATAGGCCACTGAATGAATTACCCAACTGATTAGAGGCCAAGAGTTCAGCTCTACAACAATATCTTGATGGATCTGCAACAGCAGGCAAATATTCATTATAAATAGTTTATTCTAAGCTACACTTTTCTATTACCACATATAAAGATTTGTTGCCAGTGGAATAAAGAATCCCTCTTTTGTCTTCCAGCAATGTGACTATTTAAATTGCCTGTTAATGTCTTCATAGGCAACATCTAACAAGCTAGTTTATTCTCGAAACAATTGAAGGATACATACACAAATATCCACAAGAGGGTGCAATTGAATGATCATTCTTTCTAACTCTAGAATTCCGTATTTCCACCAGTGGGATGAGTGGCAGGTTTTCCAAACTGCCTTCTTTATGTGATATGGAGTTAATATGGTGTTAATGCCATGAAGGGAGTTGCTAAATATATAGGAGTTTCTTTTGTACATCAGATACTTATTTGTGAATCCAGTTCCCTCAATCCCTACAAAAGCTTTTGCTTGCTCAGATATCTAGGGGAAATACCAAAACACACTTATGGAGTGAATAGAGTACTCTTTCTTGAATACCTCAGTTAGCACTTTACTCCTTTGTCTCCATTGATCTAATTGTGTTTCACAGAGCTGCACAATAATATGGTTTTCGTCTTCAAATATCATAAATTATTAAGCAGTAACAAAACAACAGCAGTAACACATTAGCTTGATGATAGTCCTTCATGTATCTGCACCCACAGCTGCGTAACCAGAGCTCCTGCATTTGTGCAAGTATTAAGACACCACGTTAGTACAGTTTTAGCAGCTTGGTCTCAAGATTTTCTTCAATGTCTCAACCAGGATCAATCAATTGAAAACCCAATGCCTGTCTTTATCCACAAGGTGACATCTCTAGACCAAATGACCGAAAATGTCACATTGGTCACTGGCTAGTTATATTTTAATTGGATCTTCTATACTTCTGAAACCTCCAAACTTCTTTTGAGTTGTCACAGACACCTTTAATGATTCTTTTGGCATTTTAGAAATTACACTCGCTCATGTGATGTTGGTGTTGCAGACTGGGCAAATATTTATTCCTCTAATTGTCCTTAAGGTGGTGGTGGTAATCTGCCTTCTCGAATTGTTGCAGTCTGTTGGGGTAGCGACACTGTTGTTAGAGACAGGATTCCAAGATTTTGGAATCTAGGACCAGACTTTTCTAGTATTACCATCAGCAGGGGTCATAATACTTGTTTGAAACAGCCATTGCTTGGAACTTGCATGGTTGGAATGTTATTTACCATTTGCTGCATTTGAAATAGACCACTTCAGTATCTGAGGAGTTATGAATAGCGCTGAATATTATGTCTGTTGATGACTGCATGCTCACTTCTGACCTTATGACAGAGGTTGGCTGAAGATGATTGGACCAAGGACACCACATTGAGGAACTCCTGCACTGATGTCCTGGGACTGAGATGATTGTTCTTTAACAAAGATAATTATTTTCCTTTTCACTAGACAAGACTATAACCAGTGGAAAGTTTTCCAAATCCCACTAGCTCCAATTTTGCTAGGGCTCCCTATTGCAGCACTCAAGTCAAATTCTGTCTTAATGTCAAGTATAGTCACTCTCACTCACCTTTGGAGCTCAGCTGGTTTGTCCACGTTTAGATCAAGGTTCTAATGAGGTCAGGATCTGAGTTGCCTTGATAAAATCAAAACGGAACATCAGTGAGGTTATTGCTGAGCGTTGTTGACAGCATTCAAGCTTGCATCACTTTGCTGATGATTAAGAGTTGACTGATGTTTTATTAAGGGTAAATCATATTTGACTAATTTGCTAGAGAGTTCTTTGAAGATGCAACAAGCAATATGGCTAACGGAGGTCCTGTAGATTTACATCTGGACTTCCAGAAGACATTTGATAAAGTGACACAATAGGTTAATGCAAGACATTTACAAATATAGATTAGGTGAATGGGTCAAAATGTGGCAAAGTTTAAATGTAGATAATTATGAGGTCTGAGATAACCAGGTGTAGAGCTGGATGAACACAGCAGGCCAAGCAGCATCAGAGGAGCAGGAAGGCCTTCCAGTTTGGTCAGAGCAATAGAAAGGCAACTAATTATCTAAATGGAGGGAAACTTCAGAAAGCTTCAATACAGAAGGATCTGGGGGTCCTTTTGCATGACTTGTGGAATACGAGTATGAAACAGCTAATAAGAAAGGCAAATGGAATTTTGGCATTTATTGCCAAAGGAGTACAGTATACAAGTAGGGAAGTGTTGCTGCAACTGTACATTGCATTACTGAGACGGCACCTGGAGTAATGTGTACAATTTTGGTCCCATTACTTGAACAGGGCTGTAGTTGTTATTGGGGCAGTTCAGGAGGTGGTTCACTGCATTGATTCGAGAGACAAGAGGTCTGTTTTATTAAGAAATTGAGCAGTTTAGGCCTATATTGTCTGGAGTTGAGAAGAGTTGAGATATTTGAGTAGATTGACAAATTAGACATAGAACGGATGCCAGAGTTGTAACTGTACTGGGATAGCTTATTTTGATTGTGTAATCTGTCTCTTAAATGAGTTAGTTGTGATATAGTTATGTATTTCTGGGTACTGGTTTTGATGACATCATTTTCAAGCAGAGTCAAGATTTGCAGAATAAAGGAGTCATTAAAAAAGTAGAGAATAAAAGCACATCAAAATGTTTGCAATTGTTCTTTTATTTATGTTATTTACTTACATGATAAAATGTATTTCCAGAACTGAAATACAAATGTTTAATTTTGTATAAAATCTATAAATTATTCGCTCTTTGAAGCACAGGTCAATGTACTGGAATTAAGGGTAAATGGAAAAATCATTTAGACCAAGTGCTAGGAGTATGAATATCTAACTGGCACAGATGTAATAGTGACTAGCAAATCAACATTATAATGAAAGAAACAGTGCTGAAAAAACTCAGCAAGTCTAGCAGCATCTGTGGAGAGAGAAGCAGAGTTAATATTTTGAGTCTGATATGACTGAATTGTACTTTTACTGTAATGGACCATCAAATACACAGATGGATAAACTTTTGCAGAAAAATGTTATTTATTTTAAAACATGGACTGTACCATTCTTTCAGTTTACCCTTGGTTTATCTGCCTTCCCTATCTTACCCTTTATAAGCTTGATATAAAACTGGTTTAGTGTTCTTGAATAATCTCTCAATTCAATTTTTCAAAAATCTTGCACAATCTATTTGTGTATGCAAGAACATAATTTAAAATTATCCTGTATTCAGTTTTTGATCAATATAAACAACACCACGAGCAGAAAACAAATAAGAATGTACATTAACTTTAGGCTCTGGTTAGTCAAACTATTTTGCCCTGGTGAATGAATTACATTTATGTAGTTTCTTCAAAGCAAATATCTGCCTTATTAACAAGTCGGTTATTCTGGAATGTATCTTCATGTTTTCTGCCAGAGATTGGGGATCAATGGAAAGGCAAATGGACATTCTTCTCACTTCCACACACGATGGCAACTATGCCAATGTAGTACAAATACAGGATTCTCAGTGCATTAACTTCAGGTCACTTAAGTACAGACATGGTACATCAGATATTCATACTTAATGAAAGTTAGATTCCTTCATAAATGCAGTAAATAGCCATGGCACAGGTGGAATGAGTTCAAACATTTCCCAAAAGAATGCCTGCTTGCTTCGGAGCAACCAAAAACTATGCATCCAATAAGCCACTCAAAATATTCATCTTGTAGTGATTTACTTATATCTTGTCCAAATTAAACCATACTACCAATCTGCACACACACTAAATAGAAGAATGTAGGTTTGGTGAGCCAACTATCACATCAGGATTCCTGGAGAAAAGTTAAGGTGGAAAAGGACAAGAATGATTTAATTCAATTGATTTAAGTGACAACAGTGGAAACCCACTGATGAAGTTTCTCCATTTGACAATATATACATTCAAATAATGAAGAAATCAGACCCTTCTGGAAACAGGGTACAATTTCATTGTACCGTATGTTACCTAATGAGATCAATAGCAATATCATAGCACATTTCTCCCCAACACAGGAATAGGGTTGGTGTCAATCTAACCTAATCTTTCTCCACATTCAGAAAATCATTCTTATTTTACCGTGAAAGAATATTTACTGTAATTCAGACATTATCTCACATGACAGTTGTTCAAACTGAACCTCTTTTATTCAAATTTGACAGTGTACAAAACTATGAAGTTGTGGTCTGTATGAAACAAAATTAGCATTTTAAGTGAATATAAAATCAATTAATCAGCTATTCTTGTGGTCAAACCATTTGCTGCAGGATAACAGACTTGATAAGACCTAGTGATAATTTCGGAGCAGTGATGCAACAACTTAAAAGCTGCATGAGCATGGTGGGAATGTGTTCTATAGGTAAGTATTAAACTAATTTTAAAACCAGGGTCTAGGGTCGAGTCATTGCTGTGTGGATTTCTTATCTTTAAATATAACGAGAAAATGGGGAGAGCAGATTGTCAATTTGCACACATGGCAGTAAGAATACTGCCAACAGTTCCAACTGCATCACATAAGCATGTGAGAAAAGCAGAGGCATTGAATGCTTTTATTAGTAATATCTTGTTCATATTTTTCTGGCATTCTTACAGCTTTTGTACTTTACAGAGTAACTTCACAAATAATGAACGGAAGCTACAAAGATGAAGGAAGGAATGGATAAGGTAATAAGTAAAATAAAGAACAGGACAAAAAAAATAAAGGAAATAAACAAAAATCAGAATTAAGAATAGTATTAGGAAATTTCATCTTTCCATTTTACTCATTCTGTAGCATGCTGCAAAGAACTTAATGCACTTGAAGGAGATTATTAGAAATTAATCCATTACAAACATGAGAGAAGCCTGTCAAATGCAATTAAAAATATAAATTCAAAGAATTCTGATTAATACTCACTTGCTTCATTTACTTCTAACTAGAATTAAATATTGAAAACAAAACAGAGTTGACTCAACTAAATGAGCTTGATAATTTAGTCCCTTGACTTATTCATTTAATGGGTGTATTTGATGAAGCACTTGACAGTTATTACTTATGCTAGCTTCAGCATAAATCTAAATATTAACTTATGCTGGCAGGTAATTTTTTTCCCTGGGGACATTAAATAAAACAATTCAAAAGATGAACTTAGATAAATAAAGAAAAGCAATGTTAGAATTAAACAGAATTCTTTGAACTGGTTTGATTTTTTTTCTTAAAAACACACAGATTCCACTGGCAAGATTCTCCAACATCTTCACTTTGGTTTTTTCAATACGCCTGTTTAAATAAAAACAATTCTAAAAAGTAAGAGGTAAACAATAGACAGATGTATGGATTTTACAGCAAGTGACTTTTGAATAGGACATTGGAAGTATTCATTTTTGGCCTGTGATTTAAGAAGTCAATCTTGTCTTATCTGAGTGACCCCAATAATATTTAGCTAGTAATAACTAAAATATGTTTCATTTGGATTAATATGAACCAAACTCTGCAATCCATTTCTCATACTTCTCCAGGTCTGCAGCTGAAACAGACTTAGAAACTTTCTTCAGGGCCATTCCAAAATCGTCCATGGTTGTCGGCATCTGCAACTCATCCCTGGATATATTTCTTATTTCCTCAGGAGTTAGTCCTTGAATGCGACGTCGCATGGCCATCATGGAGGCATCCCTGCAGAAAATTAAAAATGGAATTCAGTTAGAGACAGCAAGAGTTATGGTATTCAGTTAGGCACTCTAGTCCCTCAAGCCTGTACTGCCATTTAATATGATCATAAGACCATAAGATGTAGGAGCATAATGAGGCCATTTAGCCCATTGAATGGCAGAGCAGACTCAATCATGGCTGATGTTTCTTAACACCATTTTCCTGCCTTCTCCCCATAGCCTTTGATCCACTTACTGATCAAGAACCTATCTATCTCAGATTTAAATACACTCAATGGCTTGGCCTCTATAGTCTCCTGTAGCATTGAGTTCCATAGATTATCCACCATCTGGCTGAAGAAATTCCACCTCATTACAGTTCTAAAGGATCATCCCTTCACACTCAGGTCCCTAGTCTCTCCTACTAGTGAAAATATCATCTCCATGTCCACTTGACCCAGGCCTCTCAGTGTTCGCTTACTTTCAATCAGATCCACCTACATTCCACCCCCTCCGTCCCAAGCATCCTTTTAAACGCCAATGAACACCGACACCAAGTCCTCAACTGCTCCTCATATGACAAGCCCTTCCTCACTAGGATCATTCTTGTAAGCCTCCTCTGGACCCACTCCAAGGCCAGCAAATCCTCTCTCAGATATGGGGCCCAAAAAACTGCTCACAATATTCCAAATGTGGTCTGACCAGAGCCTTGTACAGCCTCAGCAGTACATCCACACTCTTGAAATGAATGCTAACATTGCATTTGCCTAACTGCCAAATGAACCTGCAGGTTAACCTTAACAGGATCCTGAACGAGGACTCCTAAGGCCCCTTGTGCTTCAGATTTCCGAAGCCTTTCCCCATTTAGAAAATAGTCTATACCTCTATTCTTACCAAAGTGTATAACCTCACCATTTCCACATTGTATTCCAGCTGCACACTTCTCTGCCCACTCCCCTAGCCTGTCCAAGTCCTTCTGCAGCCTCTCAACATTACCTGTTCCTCCACTTTTGGGTTATCTGCAAACTTAGCAACAATGCCGAGTTCCTTCGTCCAGTTCGTTAATGTATAACTGGAACATTTGTGATCCTGAAACTGACCCCCGAAGAACTCTCCTCATCACCATCTGAAAAAGACCCCTTTATCCCCACTCTCGGCCTCCTACCAGTAAGCCAATCCTCTACCCATGCCAGTACATTGCTCCTAACACCATGGGCGCTTATCTTATTTAGAAGCCTTCTGTTCAGCACCTTGTCAAAGGGCTTCTGGAAATCCAAATAAATCATGGCTGACCTCATCATGGCCTCAACTCCCTTTTCCTGCCTGCACCCAATAACCCTTTACTAATTAAAAAGCTACCTCCTCCTCACATTCATTTGGTGTCCTGGCATCCATTGCACTTTGTAATGAATTCCATAGATTCATGATCCTTTGACAGAAGTAATTCCTTACCTGTTTTAAATCTGCCAGCTCTTAGCCAAAATCTACGATCTCTCAGTCTAGATTGCCCCAAAAGGGGAAACATCTCCTCTGGGTCTCCAATTAGCATCGTACATTCCTCAATTTCATCTCCGTTCATTTTTCTAAACTCTAGTGGGTATAACCTAAATTGCTCAACCTCTCCTCATAAAACAAGACTTTAATACCAAGTGAACCTTTTCTCAACTTCCTGCAAAGCAATTACATCCTTCCTCAACTAAGGATAGCCAAACTCCACACAGAACTCAAGATGTGTTTTCATCAATGCCTTTGCACAATTGCAACAACACACCCCTAGGTTTATACACTATTCCTTGAGCAATAATGCCAAAATTCTATTTTGCCTCTTTGTTACTTGCTGCACTTCAGTACTAGCTTTTTGTAGTTCATGCACAAGGAACACTCAGATCCTTCTGCACCAAAACATTTTGAAATTTAGATAAAAAGTTGCCTTTTTATTCTTTGACCAAAATACATAACCTAACTTATCCACATTAAACTCCATCTGCCAAATTTTGGCCCATTCATTATCATAGAGACAGTCATATAGCATGGAAACAGACCCTTAGGTTCAACCAGTCCATGCTAAACGTAATTCCAAACTAAACTAGTTTAGTTCCACCTACCAGCTCTGGGCCCATATCTCCAAACTTTTCCTATTAATGTACTTATCCAAATATCTTTTAAATATTGTAATGGTGTCCACATCCTCAGGATGTTCATTCCACGTGTGAACCACATTAGGTGTAAAATCAATTTGCCACTGTCTTTTTTAAATCTCTCTCCTCTTAAAAATGTGTCCCCAGCCTTGAAATTCTAGGGGGAAGACAAATACCACTAGCCCTATCTACACCCCTCATTATTTTATAAGAAGTTTTGTAAGGTCACCTCTCAACCTCCTACCTCCAGTGAACAAAGTCCCAGCTTATCCCGCCTTTCTTTATAACTCAAACCTTCCATTCCCAGTAACATCCTGGTAAATCTCATCTGAACCCTCTCCAGCTTAATAATATCCTTCCTATAACTGGGCAACCAGAACTGGACACCGTATTAAGAAAAGACCTCACCAATATCCTGTACAACCGCAACATGACTTCCCGACTCCTATACTCAAAGGACCTAAATGATCCATATGATTTGGAAATTTCTTATTCCCTAATTGCAACTTACTTTCCCATCTATTTTAATATCATCTGCAAATTTAACTATAGTACATTCTATCCCTGCATCCAATTCAGGAATAAAGACTGTAAATAGGGTCACTGCCAAGGACCAAACCCTGTGGCAAACTACTAATTGCAGCCCGCGAACCAGAAACAGGGGGCAAATTTTCCTCTGGCATGTGGGAGGCTTTTAAAGACCAACTGACTAAAAAGTGACAAAACTAAAGGATAGGAATGGCAGGATTCAGGAACCGTGGATGACAAGGGAAATTATAAGGTTGGTCAAAAGAAAAAGGGGAGCATACGACAAGTCTAAGCAGCTACAAACTGACAAAGCCCTCGAGGAGTACAGAGAAATTAAGAAGGAACTTAAATTTACAATTAGGAAGGCAAAAGGGGGCCATGAAATGTCTTTAGCAAACAGAGCCAAGGAGAATCCAAAGGCTTTTTATCTGTATCTAAGGTTTTGGAGTAGAGTTAGTACGTTAGGAGAAAGAGGGTAAGTAGGGAAAAGAGTAGGCCCACTCAAGAACATAGGAGGGAAATTATATGTAGAGCCACAGGAAGTGGGGAAGATCCTGAATGAGTACTTTGTATCGGTTTTCACCGAGGAGAAGGGCATGACTAATGTTGAGGTCAGGGCTGAGTATGTGAATACTCTAGATAATGTCAACATATTGAAAGAGGAAGTTTTGGGAATCTTAAATTGCATTAAGATTGACGAGTCGGGATCCACCCAAGGTTACTTAAAGAGGCAAGGGAGGAAACAGCTGAGGCATTGGCAGATATCTTCAAATTCTCATGGGCTACAAGTGAAGTTCCAAAGGACTGGAGATTAGTGAATTTTGTTCCCTTGTTTAGGAAAGGATGCAGGGATAATCCAGAAACTATAGGCCAGTGAGCTTGACGTCTGTGGTGGGGAAGCTCTTGGAGAAGATACTGAGGGACAAGATATATGCACAATTGGAGGAAAATGGACAAGTTAGTGACAAGCAGCATGGTTTTGTCCAGGGATGGTCATGTCTCACCAACCTGATTGAATTTTTTGAAGAGGTAATGAGGATTATTGAGGAGGGAAGGGCTGTGGATGTAGTTTATATGGATTATGGTAAGGCATTTGACAAAGTCCCACATGGCAGGTTGGTACAAAAACTAAAATCACAAGTGATTTAGGGTGGTCTGGCTAGATGGATAGAAAATTGTTTTGGTCATAGGAGAGAGGGGGTAGTGGTGGAAGGATTTTTTCAGAATGGAGACGGTAACTAGTGTTGTTTCACAGGGGTCAGTCTTAGGTCCTTTGTTGTTTGTAGCATATATAAGTGATCTGGAGGAAAATGTGGGTGGTCTGACAAGCAAGTTTGCTGATGCACGAAGATTGGTGGAGTTGCTGATGGTGCCAACAATTGCAAAAGTACACAACAGGATATAAATAGATTGGCAACTTGGGCACAGAAATGGCATATGGAGTTTAATCCAGACAAATATATGAGGTGATGCATTTTGGAAGATCAAATTTAGGTGTGAATTATGTTGTAAATGGCAGAACCCTTAGGAACACTAACATTCAGATGGATCTGGATGTGCAGGTCCACAGTTCTGAAAGTGGCAACACAGGTAACCAAGGTGATTAAGAAAGCATATATGACATGCTTGCCTTCATCACCCAGGGCGTGGAGTACAAGAGTTGGCAAAACATGTTGCAGCTATATAAAACCCTCATTAGGCCTCATTTGGAGCACTGTTTAGTTTTGGTCATCACACTACCAGAAGGATGTGGAAGCTTTGGAGAGAGTACAGCGAAAGTTCACCAAGACGTTGCCTGGTCTCCTGGGCATTGACTGAAGAAAAGTTAAAAAGACTAGGCTTGTTTTCACTGGAAACACAGCGGCTGAGGAGGCCCGATAGAGGTCTACAAAATTATGAGAGGCATAGATCGGGTGGATAGTCAGAGGCTTTTTCCCAGGATTAAAGTTTCAATTACAAGGGGGCACAGGATCAAGGTCAGAGGGGAAAGTTTAAGGGAGATGTGCCAGGGAAGTTTTTCACAGAGTGGTAGCAGCCTGGAATGCACTACCAGAAGAGGTGGTGGAAGCGGGGGCACATTGAAGACATTTAAGAGGCACCTAGATGGATACATGAATAGGGAGGGAATAGAGGGATATGGAGTGAAAAATGGCAGGTTTGTTTTTAAGATTAATTAGGGCATGATGGTTGGATCAGGCTTGGAGGGCCAAAGGACCTGCTCCTGTGCTGTACTTTTTCATTTGTTCATTTAACCTCATTCTCTATCTAGCATTCTACATTACTTTTAATCCCATGTGATCCTACTGCGTATTAATCTTGTGTGACACCTCATCAAATGTCTCATGAAAGTCATTTAGACCTACAAGTCCATCATTATCCATTTTAATTGTTACATCTTCAAAAAACTCCAGCAAATTAGCCAAACACACACTTTACCCTTCATAAACTACGCTGACTCTGATGGATTGTGTTTTGACTTTCCATGTGTCCCGTTACTCGTTCTTTACTAATGCATTCCAAAAATTTCCCAATGACAGGCACTAAACTGACAGGTTTATAGTTTTGCAAATTCTGCCTTCCTTTTTGAAAAAGGACGTTACGTTTGCATTTTCCATTCCACTGGAACCATTCTGGAATCCAGGGAATTTTTAACCAATGCATATGTTATCACTGCTGCTACTTCCTTTAACACCATGCACTTCTCCATTTAAAACCTTGAAACCATCCATGCACCTTTACCATTGCTTTTCTTCCTTTCTTACCCCTGACTGCTCCTAGGAATTACAAAATCCTCAATATTCCAACCCTGATTCCCACAATCTCTAATATTTAGTTCCCTCTCCAACAATCTATGCAAATTACTCCATCATTTTCTTCCTCATGGTACTTGCTCTTTGCTTTCTTCCCAAATGACATTTCTATCTAGTCCCCACCTAGTTAACAGTACCCAGGTTGCATTTCCATCTCTTCACAACAATGTCAATCTGGACTGCAAGAAAGTTACATTTTTGATCTTGATCCTATTGAAGTCACTTAATGTTCATTACTGTGTGCCATGGGTTCCTCCTCCAATCTACAGTTTTTTGTACAGTTACACTAACTGGTCGATAGAACCAATGTAGCCCTCATTACCTCCAGTAGCTCACCAACAAGATACTATCCTGGTTCTGTCATCTTCATCTACATTCTATTCTTCCACCACATTATCCAAAGGATCAGCTTCCACGTGAAAAATGACACTCAGCTCTAAATATCTATCACTAATAGACAGCATACATTCGAGAGGATGTCAGAAAAATCTACAGTGATGCAGATATCCTTTAGGCCTTGAGACACTCTTCTCCGTTCAGTAGAATTAAAGAGGATTCCTTTTAAAAAAAAAAAGATTCTGATAGGAGAAAGAGGAATATTATTTCTATATACTATTTGGAGGGCAATGAACAACAACCAATTTGAAATTATCAGTAAGTAGGAAGGGGGATTTGATGTCTATTTCCTCATTTCTGAAATGTTTTAACATTTAGGAATGGGTTCAGGATAAATAAATGCATATTTAAGTACGAATGATATGTGAGTATATGAAAGGTGCGTAAGTAGACGACCAACAGTTTGTGTGTGGGTGCATATGGGTGGGTGTGGGGGCTAAGAAGTGAGAGAGCGCACAAGACAGAAAAGGAGGAAGAAAAGGACAAGGACTCAGTGCCAAGTAAATATCTGACGCATGTTCGTGTAGAAGACACACTTTTGTATCTTCATGCTATTCCAGTGCTGTTCAAAACTCCACAAACAGGAAATGAAGGGTGACCTGTTAGTCTGTGTTTAACATTCAGCTCCAGAGAACTCCTGTTTTTCTCCAATATATAGAAGTAAACATTAAGCAGCTGAGGAAGGAAAAACTCTCTCTTCTCCCCCTCCACCAACATTGTTTTACATTTCAACTTTTCTTACTGTACAACTAAGGAATGTAAAGTCTCAAGATAGAAGGAATCAATAACTTGAATGTGCTGAAACAAACCTGCACACATTGGTTATGTCTGCTCCAGAATATCCTTCCATTTGTTCAGCTATTTTTTTGACATCGACATCAGCTGCCACCTCCAATTCTCGGAGGTTTATCCGCAGCAGCTCCTCTCTTCCCGTTGCTGAAATAAAAAAAATTGAACTTGCATTAAATCTATTTTGACATTTGTCTCCAGACTTTTACGTAAGAATACTGACACCAATTTGTGTCTTTATTCAGTCCTACAGCCAAGACTGAAAAATCCCCAACTTACACTAGGAAAAATTTTCCTACTATTCCCTGTCATATACGATTAGCGAAACATTATCAGTATAGTAATCAGTGTAACTCAGGATTCACCACTGATGTATTAAACAGGGGCAAAATTAAAGTTGTAGCATTCACTAACCAAATGTAACAAGCAATCTGTCACTCATCAGAATCAAAACTACTTTGGTTAAATTGTGATTCTTGCCCTATCCAAATTTTTAATACAATATTCATCAGTTGAATTATAATCTAGACGACTATTGCACAAAACTGCTAAAGGAACAGAAATGATCAAAGTAGATTGCACATATTCAACAAAATAATTTGACAAGTTATTTGTTACAGATGAGTCACAGCTTCTTCTAGTTCTAAATGAAGACCGGAAAACCTAAACTTACACTGGATATAAAGGTTTCAACCTTTGCATTATCTCATCAACTCATTGCATTAATGCTTCTTTACAACTAAACTGTTATCAGTACCTGAAGGTAAAGGAATATAAATTCGTTTTTCCAGACGCCTTCTTAGGGCTTCATCAATATCCCATGGGAAATTAGTAGCTGCTAGAACCATAACCATCTTTGAAGGGTCGTCATTTTCCGATGCACCTCCAACACCTAATACAGGGAAGCAAACAAATAAGCAAGCAACCTATTTTGCTTAATGAGATAATGGCATCAAATTGAAACTTTCCACTTAAATCTATAAAATTCTAAGAGGGAAGTCCAGAACAGGTTTCACAGTCTAAAGATAAGACGCAGGCCAAATAGGACTGATGAGAAATTTCTTCACCCAGGGTGGTGAACCTGGGGAAATTTCTGCTAGAGAGTGGCTGATGCCAAAACACTGAATGTTTTCAAGAAGTTAGTTATTGTTCTTAGGGCTAAAAAAGTGATTAAAAGGTACAGGGAGAAAGTGGGAACAGGATACCGAGTTGAATGATCAACCATGATCATAATGAATGGTGGAGAAGACTCAAAGGGCCGAATGCCCCACTCTTGCTCCTATTTTCTACATTTAATTTGGTTTCTGCTGCAGAGAACTAACAAAGAAAAAAAATGAAAATGAGAATAAAAAGTTACAATAAAAAAAGTAAAAAGATAAAGAGAAATGAGAGAGAGCATGATAAATTTTTGTACTTCCAAGGCACCTTTCACAATCTCACGATATCCCGACGCACCTTCCAGTTAAAAAAAGCATATTTTGGACAGTGGCCATTGTTAGAAAATAGGAAACATTTAGGTAAGCCATAAATGTTTGATTGCTTGTCTCAGGCATGTTTTTTTTGTTGTCTAAATAAAGTTCAATTTCCAAATTGTGTACTCTTAACCCATCTGCCGCCACATTTAATGATTGTGCTCCGCTCTTCTCACTGCATCTGGCATGAAGCCGCCACCAAACACATCTTTCAATGAAAAAGAGGAACTGAGCCCTCTGCAATATTTTCATCCATTCCTCATTGTTCCAACTCCTCTTTCCCAACAATGGAAAAGCAAAACCTGTCTTTTTGTCTCCACATTATCCAGGGTCGCAAACACTCCTTCCAGGTAAACTTATTTACTTCAACTTTCAGTTGAGCAGACAGCACTTGTTGTTCATTATGTAGTCTCATCTACACATGTAGATCAGGTTACTGCTTTGCAGAACATCTCCACTCAATCTACAAGTGTGATCCTGAGTTTCTGATCACCTGTCATTTTAATTCTCAATCCAATGTCCACTATGGCTTTTCTATTTTCAGCCTCCTACACTGTTCCATTTCAACTTAACATAAGCGAGAAGCAGCATCTCATGTTTTGATCAGGCATTTTACAGCCATCTGAAGTCAATAATGAATTCAACAATTTTTATCATAACCTCTGACCCCATTTTATCAGATGATGGTTGTTGATGATGATTTTCTATTCTTACTTATATCTCTTCTGGACCTAAGCTTTGTTTCTTTACTTCTCCAATTACATCCCCAATGACCACGCACTCTCAGCCCTTGTCTTTTAATCACGCCTGCTTTGCTTTGCTTTCCATTCCATCTCCATTTCCTCCTTCCTTACTTGTATCAAACTGATTAAATCTTTAATTGATTCACCCTCCTGAAAATGGTGAGTATTTCCAGCACTTTGTTTTATTAGCAAATTCCTGCCAAATTTCAGTTCATATACAAGAAATAGCTTCAGCCTTAAGCAACAAATAAAAAAACATTAGTCAGATTGCTGCTCAGTAGGGAAGGGTTGGTTAAATGAATGATAAGCAAGCACAAAAGTTGGCTGTGATGTTTTCCATAGTTTAATAGCCGGCTAACATTTGGACAAGGTCTTCCATTAAGCATAGAGGTGAAACAAAAAGGGGGCACTTACCATCCATCTGAATAAGTAGCTCTGCTTTCACGCGTCTGCTTGCCTCATGCTCCTCAGCAGTTCCTCTACGACTGCAAATGGAGTCAATTTCATCGATGAAAATGGTTGTTGGGGCATAAAATCTGGCCTCGAAAACAAGAAGCAGGAATGCACACCTCAGCATCATTGCCAATAATTTCACTTGAAATATATTCTGATCACTTCATTAAACAATGAAAAATCTTCATGGTAGTTTTAAAAGAGTAAAGGATAAAGTTTAAGGAGTAGGCAAAGGCCAATAGATAATTTGAGAGGGATCACATCCATGTTACTTCTTGCCATGACTCTGAAGACATACTTTCAGAAATATTTAAATGTCTTAGTCACTTCAACAACTGTGAAGTTGATGCATTTTGCTGCAGTACATTCTGCTAACTTCTGGGCTTGTTAATGTATTGTTAGAGACTCGTTTGTGTATCTGGGGTTTGCCTGCCCTAAATGTTGAAGAAGCTGTTGAGTGCCTGGATAAGAATTGCAGCATGTCTCAGTTCATGTTAGGAGAAAAGAGACACTTTTAATTATTGAAGTTTCATCAGATTTTGCTTTAACAGCTATTGTCCACCTGAGACAGTTTATTGATATTCCACCCAAATCTTAGTCTAATGAAGGACATATTTAAACAAAAAAGTAAGAAGCTGTGATTTATTTTGTGTTGCACATCTCTAGGTTTCTACTTCAGGGGTAAGCAACTTTTAATTTTGATGTTGGAGAAAGCTGTTGTTCCACTCTGATTAACGAGTCAGCTGGGAGTGTAGAATCTCTATTTGTCAGTTGTACAAAGGGACAAATATTTACGTTATCTGACAGGATCTTAGTAGCAGCTCCATGCTCACCACAAAGGTGTCAGGGGCCAGGACAGGAACCTACCATTTTTGAAGAGAGATGAATGAATGCATAATTGGACCTTTTGGTTTAAAGAATTCTCTGTCTTTGCCTGTTAAGGCTGTATTTTACTTCACCAGCTACTGTCACATTTTGTGCAGGGTTTGGGGCACAGATTATTTTGTGGTTTAGGGTCTGGTTCACGAGCTACTTTTTCAAGTTGCAAGTTGAAAACTAATTGGTCATGAATCAGGTGTTATCTACAACTACTTGTACAAACACCTACCATTTCAAACAGAAGGCGGACAAGTTTCTCAGACTCTCCTCTATACTTGGAAGTAAGCGTTGATGAAGAAATATTGAAAAATGTTGTTCCACATTCAGTTGCTACAGCTTTAGCCAGCATTGTTTTTCCAGTTCCTGGGGGGCCAACCATCAGCACTCCCTATATAAACAAGCATACATATTCTAAACCTCCACGGCAATAGTCCCTAGTTACTTAAAACTTCAGACCCAGCAACATTTACTCTCCCTAACTCTCATCTAGATTCAAGCAGCAAAACTCATTAAATCTTCTCTTCGCAGAGATGGAACACACTGCAGCTTTCTTTGCAGAAATTCCCAATTGCGACCATAAAACTAGCAGATAACAAAGTGGCATTCAACAACAGACAGGAATTCCAAGACAGGAAAAGGTCACACCCAATACCTGAAAACTGCTTCAATAAATGCAGAGTGTTCTTGCACTTCTCATGTGTTTGGAGAAGGTGCAAGATAAATCAGGTATTTGATGAGCAAACCATTTGAATATTTCCAGACTTTACCTGTGTTCTCTTTCCATTGCATTATTTTTAAGGCAATACAAGTTTCTCATTGACTCTCGGACTCTGTTTTTTCCCTCTGAATTCCAAATATGTCACCTTATATATTCTTCCTGCTCCTTGGATAATAAGGGTTAAGTCTAGATTTATGGAACCATGGCTCCATGGAGTCAATATTGTACTTCCAGATCATATTGTGAATACGTATTGATAAAGTGACAATCTTATTGTTTTAACTTGGGCCTCAAATGAGTACCAAGGTGACCAACAGTCTCAACAATTCCAATAGCATGAAAAGCACCATCTTGGCACCATGAAAAGCAGCCGTGCCAATCTTATCGCAGCTCTACAGTGGAGATTAGACAGATACATTTTCAGCTGTAAAAATAACCCATCAGCACAATTACTGCAAGTAAACCTGCACTTAAAATCTCCAGTCTCTTGAAAACTTATGCACTTCTTCAGGCTAAAATTCATTCAGCAACAATTCATGTTTCAAACTGTACAACTTTCATTTTGCTCCATGAACACCATGTCTAATATATCAATAACAATGTTTACTTATCCATTCACAATTGTGACTATGAGTACTTTATGAGATCATGCATATTTCTAAATGACTTGTCCAAGAAAACCTTCACAAAAACACATGAGTCACTTAATAGGTAACAGAACAATTATTAAATACAACAAAAAATGTTCACTTAACGATATATTTCTAATTTTACCTAGAAACTGCAAGACCATTTAATTCTTACTGGAGCTTTCCACAACATCCAGGTAAAGTAGGTGAGAGGGAATGTCAGATGAAATTCAATATGAATCATTACAAACTGAAGTACATTTGCAAATGAAACACAAATAGTGGTTGGCTTTTTAACTATACATGTGGAAAAGGTAAAAATAGACTGGCGATTCGCAAATATTCATTAAAAGTACAAAGTCAATGAGATGTTATTAAGAATGTTATTAGTACTGCAATGTATCTTGCATTACAAATTGTATTCCTTTATGCTAAAATGTTTAATTCATTTGTAATTCTACATACGGAATGTGCAATTTCGGTTATTTAATTTTCATACACATTGATAACATCTGATGGCTTAAAGGAATAACAGGGATACTTCTGGGACTGAGAGTTTGAAGTTTAAAAATAGTAATGTGAGGATTGACCTCATGGAGAAGTTTTACTTCATTATTTGGCTCAATTAGATAAGCAAGTAAATGGGTGATAGCCCCCTCATGTGTGTATGCGCGGGGTAGTCCCCCAGAACAAGGATGATAGGCAAGAACCTACAAGTGAACAATATTGTTGTTATATAATCCTATATAGTATAGAATGCTTATAACCTGCCAGATGAGCCTTGTAACTTTTTACTATTTCATAATTTAACCAGTGATGTTCGTCAATGGGTTACATACATACCAAAAAAAAACACAATATAGATAGCTTTTACCAGGATACGTTGAATATTATCTTACTTTCCAAGGTCGTCTGATTCCTTTAAAGAAATCTGGCATCCACATTGGCAAAACAACGGCTTCTTCCAGTAATTTTTTTGCTGACGCCAAGTCTGCTATATCATCCCTAAACACAACATAGATTAGGTTACTTGATGTTTCACAATTATGTCGTGCTTACTTAGCTTTAGCACTGGAAAACAAAATTGGTATTTGACAGCCAAGATCAATAAAAGATAATCTCATAACTTGGACCTTTATATAAAAATTGACACAGTTCATTATTTCAAAGTGAAATTGTTAAGTGCACAAACAGTCCCAATAGTTCTGTAGTGTTTGATTCTTTTGAAATGTTAATGATTTTACTCACCATCGAACATTTGGGTTTTGTGATATTATGTCTCGCTCCAAAGCTTCTACTAAATCTCGGTCATTCCCAGAACCATCAAACTTTTTTGGCTCACTTTCAGAGGTATCAATCGCTTTAATCTAGAGTGATTTAGATCAACATACTTAATCTTTATAAGCAGTCAAATTCTCAACCTTTTATGACATCCTACTGAAAAATTAATTTGGTAAAAAATATGGAGGAATTCTTAATGTAAATTACTAAGAATATATTTTGACAGAAACTTGCATACAAATAAAAGTTTATAGAGGAGCAGAAGTGAATCCTAAGGGGAAGTAATAAACTCTTTCTTTGATCTACATCAGAAATGACAAATATTTTACAAAAATATGCATGCGATAATATTTTGCACTTTGCAAATTATCAAGCAAAATACAAGAGGATATGTGAAACATAAGGCAAACTGAAAACATCTACAACAAACCAAATGAATACTAAACTGCTAAAAGTGAGAGTTTAACTTACTTGCTAGTAAGAACATTGTAAATTAAAACCCTACAAGGGCTTGAACATATCATTTAGTTGTTAAATAATTCCATTAAACTATGTGAATTGGAAGAGGAATTTCTTCTTGTCAGAATTCCCAACACCACCTCTGCAACCTCCCAAAAATAGATTAACTTGTCATTCAGTTTATAGCTGTTTGTCTGTATGGTTATGCTGACTACTATTTTTAATCACATAACAGTGACTGCACTTCAGATGAGTTCCAGGTTCCATTTTTTTCTTTGATTTATAACCTTAATCAGATGCTGCATGGGTTGGGTAAATAAAAAAAAGTGTGCCAGCTAGTGAAAAATAAAGCATGCATAGTAATATAACAGGACTTGCCTTTGTAGGCCATCTACCTGGTATCATTTGATTGTCCGTAAGTCACCAGTTCCCTTGCAATTCTAATAGATAAACACCCTACAGAAAGCACTGGCAAGGTAAAGAATGTTAAGGACAATCAGGTTGCAGCACTTGTTACTCTGAGAAAAAACTGTCACAAAAATCTTCACTCAAGATATACAAATACCTAAAGACGTTCTTGCTCACCACAATTTATTTCTAGTACTTCCTTAAAACAAATAATTCTACAATGTAAAGTGAATTACTTTATATTTTAAGATTAATAAAAACATACCTTGTCTTCCTTTCCTTTGTTTTGATTTTCTTTCTTGTCCTTTCCTTTGTTTGATCTCACTCTATCATTGTTCCCTATTCGGGGTACAGAACGACTAGAACCTCTAACTGGAGCTCCGAGGCGGTCTTTCTGAGGAGCTCTAAGGTCATTGCAAGGAGGAGTTGACTGTCGCTTTCTTGGATGTGGAGATGGTCTACTTTCAGGGAAATACATATTAGCCAGTGTGGATAAACTCAGATAATGTTCTCTATGCAAATCAACTGCACGTAATTACTCAAAACTATATACTATAAATGGTTTAGATTAGTGATGCTCAAATTATGGGCTGTAGGCCATAAACTGTCCACCAGAGCATTTCAAATGGCCTGATATTTGCCATTTCCTGACATTGTGAATCCTGACTGATGGTACCCAGCCACGATATTTTGTATCCTGCCTAGTCAGGGAGCAGCTGGAGTTGAGTTGCCCCCTTCGAAGTGGCCAGGCACACTAATTCCATGGCTGACTTCAAATTGACAGTAAAAGCTAACATATATTTACAACTTTTACAATAACATGAATTTTTTAAAAAAAAATTTATTCTTGCGGCTGATATATGGGCAACATGTTTGGTCGACATGGTCCGTCAATTCATGAAGATTTAGCACCCCTAGTTTAAATGTAATCATCATAACAGACACATGGTAATAAGGTAAAGTTTGGGAAATAAATATTTCAGGTATACAATATATCAAAGAGGCAGGTAGAATGGAAGAGTAGAAGTGGTAGTCCTGATATTAAGCAATCCTGAAGAACAGGGAGAAAGGATTTGAGCTCAGAAAATTGGGCAGTAGAATAAACACAGGTGGAGATTAGGAATAGCAAAGGTCAGAAAAAGCTGGAGAGAGTAGTTGATAGGCCCCAAATACCACTGCGCTCAGCATGAAATGAGAAATTATTGAAGTTTATAATAAACATATTAGCTTTATTCTTTATTCACAATTCACATATAAAACTGGTAAAGGTTTCTGAACAATGGTTTTGTACAAGGATTTTGTGACCATTTCCCAGAGCAATACATTGTAGAACCAGTTAGGGATAAAATTATTTTGGTTCTGCCAATGTACAATGAGACGAGGTTAATTAGTAATGTCGCAGTAAAATATCCAGCAGGAAGTAGTGATCATCATACAATTAACTTCCCTTGTTACTTTTGAAAATAAAAAGAGAAAGAGGACGATCTTTGCCTCGTCAAGCCTGCCCTGCTATTCGATAAAATCGTGGTTGATCTGCCCTGACCTCAATTTCTCTTTTGTGTCAGCTCTTCAAAGCTCTTAACTCCTTGATATTTCAGAAATCTAAAACCTATTTAAAATACTTTCAGTGATCTAATCTCCATAATTCTATGGCGTAGAGAATTCCAGACATTTATTACCCTCTGGGAGAAGAAATTGCTTTGGGTCTAAGTTTTAAAGTTTCTGAAACTATGTTCCCTAATTTGAGATTCGCCCATTAGTGGAAACATTTTCTCAGCACCTACCCTGTCAAGCCCCTCAAAATTTCGTATGTTCCAATAAGAACATCCCTCATTCTTCTAAACTGTAATGAATAAAGGCCCAAACTGTTTAGACTTTTCTGTCAAGACATTGCTATAGGATCCAATTCTTCACACTGAGGTACAAATAAAAACTTAACCTAATAGGGGTGTCCATATCATATCCTTTAACAGAAACAGCCAGTTAATGCATGTGTGCATGCTAATGGCGATTTTTGGGTCTAATCAAAAATTATAGAATCATAGAATCCCTACAGTGCAGATAGAGGCCATCCAGCCCATCAAGTATGCAACAACCCTCCAAAGAGCATCCCACCTAGATCCACCTCCCACCCTATCCCTGTAACCCCACATTTCCAATTGCTAATCCACCTATCCTGCACATCTCTGGTCACTTTGGGCAATTTGACATGGCCAATCCACTGAACCAACACATCTTTGGATGGTGGGAGGAAACTGGAGCACTTAGGGGAAACCCCTGCACATACAGGGAGAACATGCAAACCCCACTCAGTCACTCAAGGCATTGTAATGCAGCCATGCTAACCACTGAGCCAAGGTGTCGCCCCAAATCTTTGTTTGTCGTCTAACATTGATAATCATGGTTCATGCACGAGTTTTGCAAGTGGCAGAAGACAGGTGAAGACTAAAATTTAAATAAGGTATATTTTACTCAACATGGATTTATAATTATGAACACAATTATATGTGTTCCAACTGAAGGTTAAAGCTCTGGCAACCAAATAGAACACAAGATCCAGAATCCCAGGAGATGAGTAAGCATGGGTGGATAAAGTTCTGAGCACTATTCTCAACAAGTCATGATTAATTTTATTCATAAGCATACATTTGCTGCAGAGTCATTATTTTTATTTTTATGCTATAAACCTAATTTCTCTACGTTCAACAATTTAATGTCCTATATTATGTCTACCACAAAGGGAGATCTAGATAGAGATTTGCTTTTTTAAAATGTGTCTAAGCAAATATAATAGCTATTTCAAACAATACTTTGCAGCTCACATAATTTGAATTGCAAAAGGTCCTTCATTGCAAGGCTCTAGAACACCGCACACAAGATATTACTTACTTGCGTTCTGCAGGCACAGGTAACGACCAGACTTCTGAATCATGTCCTTCATGTCGTACTGCCTGCAACGGAGAGCTGTCATGTTTAAAGCCATCCAATGTTGACATAATCTCTTTGACATGCTGACATTCTTCAGTTATCTCTTGCCATACCTGTTGAAATACGCGGTAAATGAAAGGTTCTGATTCAGTTAAGAGTTTGCACATATATACAAATTAGGGAGTTTGCTGCTACCCTGGCTAACAATCAAAAGTTTATCATTTATGTCATTTGCTGACTGTAGGGCATTGTTGCTGTGTTCAACACCAACAGTACTTTGAAAAGTAATTATAGTCATAGAATCAGAGATGCCCAGCACGGAAACACGCCCTTCGGTCCAACTCGTCCATGCTGACCAGATATCCTAAACTGATCCAGTTCCATTTGCCAGCATTGGGCCCATATCCTTAAATGTTGTATTTATACCAGCATCCACCACCTTCTCTTGCAGCTCATTCAATACATGCACCACCCACTGTGAAAAGTTTGCCCCTTAGATCCCTTTTAAATCCTTCCCCTAACACCTTAAACCTAATCCCTCTAGTTTTGGACTCCCCTGCCCTTTGAAAAAAACCTTGGCTACCTATGGCCCTCACAGTTTATAAAATAAAAAGATCCCCCCTCAGCTTCCACCACTCCAAAGAAAATAGCCCCAGCCTTTTTAGCCTTTCCCCACAGCTCAAACTTTCCAACTCTGGCAACATCCTTATAAATTTTTTCTGAACCCTTTCAGGTTTCACAACATCTTTCCTATAGCAAGGAGACCAGAACTGAATGCAATATTCCAGAAGTGGCCAAACCAACATCCTGTACAGCCGCAACATGACCTCCCAACTCTTATACTCAATGCACTGACTAATAAAGACAAGCGTACCAAACACCTTCTTCACTACCCAGTCTACCTGTGACTCCACTTTCAAGGAACTATGAACCTGCACCCCAAGGTCTCTTGGCTTGGCAACACTCCCCAGGGCCTGACCATTAAGTGTCTAAGTCCTGCCCTGATTTGTCTTTCCAAAACACAGCACCTCACATTTATCTAAATAAAACTCCATCTGCCACTCCTCTGCCCACTGGCCCATCTGAGCAAGGTGCTGTTGAACTCTAAGGTAACTTTCTTCCTTCCAATTTTGGTGTCATCTGCAAACTTAATAACCATACCCTTTACATTCACATCCAAATCATTAATATAGATGACAAGAAGCAGTATACCTAGCATCGATCTTTGCAGCACACCGCTGGTCACAGGCCTCCACCAACACCATCCGTCTCCTACCTTCAAGCCAATTTTGTATCCAGATGGCTAGCTCTCCCTCCATTTCATGTGATCTAACTTCATTAACCTGTCTATCATGCAGAACCTTTTCGAACACCTTGAAGTCCACATAGACAACGTCTACCGCTCTGCCTTTAATCTTTGTCACTTCTTCAAAAAAAAACTCAAGTTAGTGAGACACAATTTCCCATGTACAAAGCCATATTGACTATCCCAAATTAATCTTTGCCTTTCCAAATGCATGTAAATCCTAACCCTCAGAACCCCCTCCAACAATTCACCCAGTACTGCTGTTAGGTTCTCTGGTCTATTATTCCCTGGCTTTTCCTTACAGCCTTTCTAAAATGATGGCACCGTGTTCGCCAACCTCTAGTCTTTCAGCATCTCACCTGTGGCTACCAATGATAGAAATATCTTGGCAAGGCACCTGGCAATTACTTCCCTAGCTTCCCACCAAGTTCTGAGGCACACCTGATCAGGTCCCAGGGATTCATCCACCTTTATGCATGTTAAGATGCCCAGCACCACCACCTCTGTAATTCAGACACACTTCAAGTTATCACTATATATTTCCCCACATTCTCTAGCTTCCATATCCTTCTCCACAGTAAACACGGATGCAAAATACTCATTTAGGATCTCACCCATCTTCTGCAGTTCTACATATAAGCAACTTTGCTGATCGTTAAGATGCCCTATTCTCTCCCTAATTAATCGCCTTTCCTTAACGTATTTGTAGAATCTCTTTGGATTCTCCTTAGCTTTAGCAATTAGAGTTATCTCATGACCCCTTTTCGCTCTCCTGATATACCTCTTAAGTATACTCCTATTGCCCTTATACTCTTCTTTGAATTCACTTGATCCTTGCTGTCTATACCTGATACATGCCTCCTTTATTTTCTTGACCAGAGCCTGAATTTCTCTAGTCATCCAGCATTCCCTACACCTACCAGCCCTGCCCTTCATACTAACAGGAACACACTGTCTCTGGACTCTATCTCATTTTTGAAGGTCTTTCAGTTAGGAATGTTGTGAGAGCCATGATAAAACACTGGACAGTAAACTCTTTGAATCTTCAAAGACAGCTGTGCAGAAATCTATAGTTTGACATTAGTGAAATCCACAACACTAAACAATAGTTTTTTTTTCCAGAACATGGACTTTTAAAATACAAAGCAAGATTTATAATATAAATATATTTAAAAGAAAATCCTGATAATGCACTTACTGATATAGTTCTCTTTTATATTTTCGTTTACCTTAACTTACAGTTTTGTTCAGGTGCATTGACCACTGTTCAATGTTTAGATTTGGATGGGGTTGATGTCCATCTCTAGCTGACAATCACTGAGGTAGTTACTAATGAAACTTTACGATTGCAGTTCCAAGGATGTTGCCAAGCAAACATGTGAAGTGTACAGAATATTACATAATTTAACATTTTTCTAATCAACCTGTTCAGAGAGGTTATTATACACCTCTACACGGGTGGGTCTTGAACCCGGGCCTCATGTCCCAGGAGTAGGGACACTTCCACTACATCACAGGAGGCGCTTTATCAGTGGAACTGAAAGCATCTACCATACTTTGAAGAGCTTCTGGTTTTCCAAATGGTTTGAAGATCTGCAGAATTAACCTTCGCTTCAGGTATAACTTACTATTTTATCAACTGTTTATTTTGTGGTTTGGATGGATAATGTGGTTGGGTGTAGGGCAGGGAGAGAGGGTGGACTGGGAGAAGAGAGGGTGGGCAGAGTATTTGGAAGAAAGAGAAGAGGTGAGGGAGAAAGATAGCACAAGCAAGAAGGAACAGCACATTTCCCACAAATTAAGTTTTGAAAGCTTATCACTACTGCTCGTATAGAGAATCTAGCACTACTCTTCACTTTCCACCCCACCATCATCCATATCCCAAGGATCATAAGCCACCATTTCTACCATCTCCAGCGAGATGCCATTATCAGACACATATTCTCCTCCCTTACCTCATCAGCATTCCAGACAGCATTCCCTCCAGACAGCCTGTTCCAGTCTTTCTTCATTCCTGATACCTCCATCTAAATCGCAGGAGATTTACTTGAGCTTCACTTAATCTAATTTACATTGTGAGCAGCACATACAGTAGTCTCCTCTACATCGAGGAGACAAAATGCAGACTGGGCGAATACTTTGTGGAACACTTATGTTCTGCCCACAAAAATGACCCCCGAGTTTCCAGTTGCCTGACACTTCAACACACCACCTGGCTAACATTTCTATTTCAGGCCTGCTATAGTGCTCCTATGAGGCTCAGGGCAAGATGGAAGAATAGCATCTTATTTTTCACTTGGGGACCTTGCAGCCTTCCAGACTCAATATCAAGTTCAATAATTTTAGGTCCTGAGCACCTTCCTCCATGTTCTTTACCCACCCGCACATCACAGGCCTTATCGTCACAGTCTACTTTCAGCACAGCCAACCCACTTTCCTCTTACAGTCCTATTAGGAACTTTTTTCTCTCTCCCTGCCTAACCATTATCTATCCCTTTGTCTGCCTAACTGTCTTTCGTTCCATCTATTGCTTATTTCTTTAAACTTCCCCAGCCCCTGTCTTCAGCAGATAAACCACCTTCTCCCAGCTACCACTAGCTCTGAAGGAGGGTTACTGGAGCCACAACATTGCCTCTGCTTTCTCTCCACAGATGCTATGAGACTTGCCAAGTTTCTCCAACAATTTCTGTTTTCATTAGAGAATTTGACACTTTTTTTAGTATCAACAACAGCATTTACTCAGTCACAAAACAGATTTTCTGTCACTAGCACATCTCATTTAGCCAGTTCAGACTCAGCAAAACAGTGCCAGAAGCATGACCTAGAATCTGGCAGTCAAAAGACAATAGGTGAACTTCCCTTTCAACAACATAGTGTCTGGAAAACTACATTTAAAGGTGACTGAGACAAAGGTTCCATTATAGGGAACTTTGATTCTGTGTCATTTGTGACTGAGATAAGGATCATAAAGATAAGTACATGTGAGGCAGACCTTATTGCCATATATTTAATCTTTCTATGGAAAACTCTCTCAGCAGTAAACTACTTACCTGACATTTTTCTGCTACTGTCTTGCCTGTACTGGAGACAAGTTATAATGGTTCAGGTCTTCCAATCCGAATTGAAAGTATTGGAAAGGCTATTTCCAGTTCTGATCAGTATCACTTATCTTGGAGAGGAGTTCTCTCTGCAATCATTTGGGAGAGGTGTCTACTCGAGTCCAGGCCAGGAATCTACACAGCCAGCAGTGAGGTGGATCAGTGTTGAAACTATAGCAGGCCAGGCAGCATCAGAGGAGCAGGAAAGCTGACACTTCGGGTCAGGACCCTTCTTTAGAAATGGGGGAGGGGGAAGGGGGCTCTGAAATAAATAGAGACAGGAGGGGTGGGACTGGGGAAGGTAGGTGGGATGGCGATAGGTGAGTATAGGTAGGCAGTGGTAGGGATTGGTCAGTGAGATGGGCGGGGTGGATAGGTGGGAGAGAAGACAGACAGGTCAAGGAGGTGGGGATGAGAGGGAGGGTTGGTCATGGGATGAGGCCAGGGGTGAAGAGATTTTGAAGCTAGTAAAGTCCACATTGAGACCATGGGGTTGTAGGCTCCCAAGGTGTAATATGAGGTGCTGCTCCTCCAGTTTCTGGGGGGGCATCATTGTGACACTAGAGGCGGCCCAGGATGGACATGTCGTCCAGGGAGTGGGAGGGGGAGTTGAAGTGGTTTGCGACTGGAAGGTGTCATCGATCACCTCAACCTTTCCACCCCTCTCACTCACTCCAACCTCTCCCCCACAGAACGTGGGCCCCACTGCTCCAACCCTAACCTCACTATCACACCCATGGATAAGGGAGGCGCAGTTGTGGTATGGTGCACTGACCCTGACATCGCCGAGGCCAGGCACCAACTCTGACACCTCCTCCTACCGCCCCCTTGATCATGACCCCATCCCTGACCACCAAAACATCACCTCAGGTGACATCCAGCCCACTGTCTCCAACCTCATCAATCCCCAACCCCGCACCGCCTGTTTCTATCTCCTTCCCAAAATCACAAACCTGACTGCTCTGGTCGACCCATGGTCTTTACCTGCTCCTGTCCCACTGAACTTATCTCTGCTTATCTCAACTCTATTTTCTCTCCCCAGTCCAGGAACCTCCCAGCTACGTCCGCGACATCACCCACATCCTCCAAGACTTACAATTCCCTGGCCCCCAACACCTCATCTTCACTATCGATGTTCAATCCCTATACATTTGCATTCCCCACGCAAATGGCCTAAAAACCCTGCTTCTTCCTGTCCTGCAGGCCCAATTAGACCCTTTCACCGACACCCTCATCCTTAACTGAACTCATCCTTACCCTTAACAACTTCTCCTTCAACTCCTCCCACTTCCTATAGACTAAGGGGGTGGCCATGGGAACCCACATGGGCCCAAGCTATGCCTGCTCTTCATAGGATACATGGAACAGTCCCTCTTCTGCTGCTACAGGCACTATCCTCCACCTCTTCCTCTGCTACATTGATGACTGTATTGGTGTTGCCTCACGCTCCCAAGAGAAGCTCAAACAGTTCAACAACTTTACTAACACCTTTCACCCCAATCTCAAGTTCACCTGGACCATCTCTGATACCTATCTCTCCCCTTCCTGGAGCTCTCTGTCTCCATCTCTGGTGACCACCTCGAAACTGATATCTATTTCAAGGCCACCGACTCCCACAGCTACCTAGACTGCACCTCCTCTCACCCACCTTCCAGCAAGAATGCAATCACCTACTCCCAATTTCTCAGCCTCCGCCGCATCTGCTCCCTAGAGGCGGCGTTCCACTCTCGAACATCCCAGATGTCCTTGTATTTCAAGGACCGCAACTTCCCCCCTTCAGTGGCTGACAACTACCTCAACCGCATCTCTTGCGTTTCCCGCACCTCTGCCCTCACACCCACTCCCCGCAGCAAAACAAAGACAGTATCTCCCTTGTCCTCACATATCACCCCACTAACCTCTGGATTCAACGCATCATTCTTCGCTACTTCCGCCACCTGCAATCTGACCCCACTATGAAGGATATATTTCCCTCCCTACCCCTATCTGCCTTCCGTAGGGACCGCGCTCTCAGAAACTCCTTCATTCAGTCCACACTCCCCACTCGCCACTCGCCCCACCACCCCCGGCAACCACATGAAGTGCTACACCTCCCCCCTCAACTCCATCCAAGGACCCAAAAAACCTTCTACAGCAGACAGATGATCACCTGCACATCCGCTAACATGGTCTATTGCATCCGCTGCACCCGATGTGACCTCCTCTACATTGGTGAGACCAAGCGGAGGCCACTTTGTAGAGCGCCTGCGTTCGGTTCACGACAAGCGTCAACACCTCCCAGTCGCAAACCACTTCAGCTCCCCCTCCCACTCCCTGGACGACATGTCCATCCTGGGCCTCCTCCAGTGTCACAACGCCACCCAGAAACTGGAGGAGCAGCAACTCATATTCTGCCTTGGGAGTCTACAAACCAATGGTCTCAATGTGGACTTTACTAGCTTCAAAATCTCCTCACCCCCGGTCTCATCTCATGGCCAACCCACCCCCTCATCCCCACCTCCTAGACCTGTCTGTCTTATCTCCCTCCTATCCGCTCCTCCCACCTCACTGACCAATCCTCACCACTGTCTACCTACACTCACCTATCACCATCCCACCTACCTTCCCCAGCCCCAGCCCCATCCCCATCCCCACCTGTCTCTATTTATTTCAGAGCTCCCTTTCCCCTCCCCCATTTCTGAAGAAGGGTCCCAACCCGAAATGTCAGCTTTCCTGCTCCTCTGATGCTGCCTGGCCTGCTGTGTTCCTCCAGCTCCACACTCTTATCTCTGACTCCAGCATCGGCAGTTCTTGTCTGTGTTGAAACCATGCTCCTTCTTCCATGACAATTCCTACCATATACTAGGATTTTAGTATCCCGAAGCCACTTACATGGGTACTGAGAGAAGTGTCTAGGTTAAGTGAGGGTGGGTGAAAGTAGTAAGGTAGGTGGACAGGGAGTTGAAGTTCAAGGGAAGTGGGTGTGCCTATGTGTTTCACAGCAAATCTAATTTAGCAATGGTGGGTGAAGGACCGTGTCAGATTCAGGGAAGTTCACAAGGGGAGTTGTTGGGTTGAATCTGCTCAGGGTTGGGTCAGTGGTGGCAACGGGGGTCAGCTTAATAGTTACCCAGGAGTTACAGCAGGTTTTATCTGTCTAACATTTTCTTAAGCTAAGTCAGTCACAACTCTCCGAAGTCTCAATTTTTAATTAAAACAGGGTGACATTTTCAGTTGTTGGATTCAGGCGCAACAGAAGTTTCAACAACCAGGGCAATTTCTGGGGATTCAGCTGCACCAAACCTGTATTGTTTCAATACACTGCTGCTGCAACAACTATATTCCCAATGGAAGATCTGAACCAAATAAATTCTTATGTATTTTAATGCGCTGTACATAGGTATCATGCACTTAAAAATGAGAACTGAGTTTGGGACAAAAAAAAAAATCAAATAATCACAATTATAATACAAATAATTGTGTGTGGAGAATGCATGAAAAGCAATCATGTAGCAATAGGAAGATGGAGGCGATTTTGTCCATGACCAAAAACATAGTAGATCTGCTGTAATATTTAAATGCAGAAGTTCAGTTAAGAGCAATAAATCATCTTAAATGTTAATGTAAAATTTCCCTGGAGATGGATAAGAACTTTAAATTAATTGGTTGTGTTGTTGGGGTCCAATATTACCAGCTTCCAACTAAGAATGGCAAATGTGAGTACAGAATCTGAAATTATCTTATGCAGCATAAGCCACTATCCAGTCATGCAACAGAAGCATAAATAAGTGAGGTTCTGACCTGATTCCATTTCTGCTTGTACGAAGGATCTCTGACTGAAGACAAGTACTTTTGAATCTGTTCAATTACTCCTTGGTAGTAAACTAATGCAGAATCATAATTTCCCAATAAGGCATATTCTCTGCCCAACTTCACATTTTCACTGATTTCGTGGAGACTCATTTTCATTGCATTCTATAAAGGGAGAAAAAGAACACAAAAACTGCTTAAAACTTCAGTAAATGACTAGTTTTTAGAGGAGCATAGAGAGTATATTTACATTAGTTTAAAGCAATTTCACTGGATTTTAAATTACAAAGTGGATTTCCTATTGCTACTCATGCAGAAAACTTATATTTTCCCCTAGGACATGATCAAATTCAAATTCTCGTAAAGAAGTGAAAACTACATTGTTTTTCCCCTGAAAAAAGTTACAGTAAGGTTTCTGAGATAGTAGGAACTGCCGATGCTGGAGAATCTGCGATAACAAGGTGTAGAGCTGGATGAACACAGCAGGCCAAGCAGCATCAGAGGAGCAGGAAAGCTGACGTTTCAGGTCTGGACCCTTCTTCAGAAATGGGGGAGGGGAAGGGGATTCTGAAATAAATAGAGAGGGAGGGGGGAGGCGGATGGAAGATGGATAAAGCAGCATATTAGGTGGAGAGGACACAGACAGGTCAAGGAGGCGGGGATGGAGCCACTAAAGGTGAATGTAGGTGAGGAGTTAGGATGGGGGTTGGTCAGTCCAGGGAAGACGGACAGGTCAAGGAGGCAGGAAGGAGGCTGGTAGGTCGGAGGTGGGGGTGGGGGTTGAGGGTTGAGGAGGGAGGAGTGGATAGGTGGGAGAAAGAACGGACAGGTTAGGGAGGCAGGGACGAGCTGGGCTGATTTTTGGGATGCGGTCGGGGGAGGGGAGATTTTGAAGCTTGTCAAGTCCACATTGAGACCATTAGACTGCAGGGTTCCCAAGCGAAATATGAGCTGTTCCTGCAACCTTCGGGTGGCATCGTTGTGGCACTGGAGGCGGCCCAGGATGGACATGTCGTCCAAGGAGTGGGTGGGGGGAGTTGAAGTGGTTCGCGACTGGGAGGTGCAGTCGTTTGTCACGAACAGAGCAGAGGTGTTCCATAAAGTGGTCTCCAAGCCTCCGCTTGGCTTCCCCGATGTAGAAGAGGCCACATCAGGAACAGTGGATACAGTATACCACATTAGCAGATGTGCAGATGAACATCTGTTTGATGTGGAAGGTGTTCTTGGGGCCTGGGATGGGGGCAAGCGGGGTGGGGGAAGAGAGGTGTAGGGGCAGGTGTAGCACTTCCTGCGGTTGCAGGGAAAAGTGGAAAAGTGCCGGGGCTGATGGGGAGTGTGGAGCAGACAAGGAGTGTCAGGGAGAGAGTGGTCCCTCCAGAAGGCAGATAAAAGGTGGGGAAGGAAAATGTCTTTGGTAGTGGGGTCAGATTGCAGGTGGCGGAAGTGCCGGAGGATGATGGGGTAGTATGTGAGGACGAGGGGGATTCTGTTTTGGTTGTTATTGCGGGGAGGGGGTGTGAGGGATGAGTTGCGGGAAACACGAGATGCAGTCAAGGGAGTTTTCGACCACTGTGGAGGGGAAGTTGCAGTCCTTGAACTAAGTTTTCTATCAGCTAAGCCAAGTTGAGTAACGATACTAAGACAGCACTATTATCTGGCTAACATTCTTCCCTCAATGAACACCAAAGAGAGAGATGAATTGGTTATTCAGCTCTCTGTTGTGGCTATATCTGGGCCTGGATGTTCTTGGAACATAGAACAGTACAGCACAGGAACGGGCCCTTCGGCCCATGATGTTGTGCCGAACGTGATGCCAAAATTAAACTAATTCCTTCTGCCTGGCCTTGGTCCATATCCCTCCATTCCTTGCATATCTGAAAGTCCCTTCAATGCCCCTATCATAACTGTCTCCATTACTACTCCTGGCAACATGTTCCAAACTCCTACCACTTAACTATGTTAAAAAAAAGTGCCCCTCACATCACCTGTGAACTCACACACCCCACCCTCTCAGCTTAAATGCATGCCCCTAGCTTTAGACATTTCAACTCTGGGGAGCAAGATTCTGACCGTCAACCCTATCTATGCATTTCTTAATTTTATAGACTTCTACCAAGTCTCCCCTCAGCTTGCGCCACTCCAGAGAAAACAACCCAGGTGTTTCCAGCCTCTCCTTACAGCTCGTACCCTCTAATCCAGGCAGCATCTTGGTAAACTTCTTCTGCACCCTCTCCAAAGCCTCCACATCCTTCCTATACGTGCACCTATTGAAGGTGGCATGGCAAATTGAAAAAAAATTTAAAAAGAATTAAAGATCTTGGGATGTACAAATAGAGGTAGAGAGTACAAGAAAATTACAAGGAAGGAAGATAAAACACTGGTTCAACCTCAATTAGAGCAGTGTGTCCAATTTGTATTATACGTTTGGAAGGATATAAAGAGGTTGTGAAGAGAGCGTAGCAAAGATTCATGACAGTGGTCTCTGGGACGAGAGAGCTCAGTTTTGCAGATACATTGAAAACCTGAAACTATTCTTTCTAAAAGAATAAAAGGTTGAGAATAGATTTGGCAGAGGTGTTCAAAATCACAAAGGGCACCGAGTGGATAAGCTGGACAGGGAGAAACTGTTCTTGGCACAAGGGCAGAGAGGACACCAATTTAAGATGGCTGAAAAAGAAGCAAAGGTTTCATGAGGGAAAACTATTTTTAAGGAGAAAGTGTTTTGGATCTGGTATGTGTTGCCTGACTGTATGATTGTGACAGACTCAATCAGGGTTTTCAAAAAAAATATTAAATAACTACCCGCTAAAGATTTTCAGAGTGATGGGAAAAAGACAGGTGGGTAGAACTAGCTGAACTGTTGTTTCAGACAGCTAGCATGGGCAAGATTTACTGAACAACCTCGCTCTATGTTGAGACCATTCTATGAAGAGGAGCATAGGAACAGGAATAAACCATTCAGACTCTCTTCTGTTATTCAAGTAGATCATATCGGATCTGTTCAACTCCATTTAGAGTTATAAAACTTTTAAGACAGTTTTGCTAATTTTGACACTGAATGAGGCCATTCAGCTTACTGGATCCATGTTAGTGCTTTGCAAAAGCAGCTTAGCTAGTCCCACTTCACTTTTACTCCATCAAGCCCATGTCAGACTTTGATCCATATTCCTCATGATCTCACTTTTAACCATTTAATTAACAGTTCCTTCAGAAAAGAGAATTTAAAACGTTGCACAAAGAAGTGCTTCCTGATTTCACACTTAAAATGGACTTGTCCTAATGCTGAGTGACTGTCAGGTTGCTTGGGGATTCCCTAAAAAGAGGAAATAATTTACCTTTTACCAATCCAATCAAATTCTTTTATCAATTCAAGGCTGAGTTAAAAACAATACAACTAAATGCAAGTCAAGTTTATGCAACTTGCCACTGGTCCTCACTGACTAGAGTGGCCTCCATATTGCCTTTCACCTCTAATCCCTCTCCAACTTTAATGACCAGCTTTTACCATTCTTTCAGAACTTTTGTAATTCCATCTATGTCTTACAGTATAAAGCATTTAATGTTTATATTTCAATACGTTAAAAACAACAAATACAAGGATGTTACTGTTATAAAGATGATAATGCACTGTGCATTACATGATACAATATGCTTGTAGTTACAAGACAGCCTATCTTTGAATCACCTTGCGCAATAATAATTACACATTACAAACTGTACATCAATGTTGTAGGACCATACATCATTACTGATTCACAACAGTCAAAGAATGAAGACTAGCCAAGACACCAGTTCCTTTTCCAGGTCAAGCCAGGATTAACTTTAGAAATTATGAAGCTTTCTGAATAGATAACCAGATGGCCTGAGCTAACTTTTACTGCTTTTAGACCTTATTGCCTTATAAAACCACACATCCACCTCAGAGAATACACGCTGTTTATAGGACAATATCATGTAATGATGTTAGTACTTCCAAAGAAATTTGCTAGCACTAGAATAAAGAAAGAACTTGCATTTATAGAATCCATGCCATATCCTCAGGAACTTTACCAATCTAAATTTGAACAGTTGTGTAAGGAAACATGGCAGCGAACGTGTGCACTTGAAAGGTACATGAACAGCAATAAGAAAATTAGCATGTAATGAAATAAATATGGCTCAATACTCCCCTGACATTCTTCAAATAGTGTTCTGGTATCTTTTACATAGATGTTTAGAGCTTCGATTGCAACTGAAATATCTCACAAGCATTATAGTATTCAATCAGCATTGAACCGAAACATCAGACCTGAGAACAGGGATAGCAAGAACTGCAGATGCTGGAGTCAGGGATAACAAAGTGTGGAGCTGGAGGAACACACCAGGCCAGGCAGCATCAGAGAAGCAATAAAGTTGACATTTCGGATCAGGGCCTTAGAACATTTTAACTTGAATCTTTCTGAATTACAATTGCCTAATGTGAAAACTACTGAGGCCTTGCAATAGAAAGTGACATTTCTAGCAAACATTTGCCAGATTGACAACTCTCTGGTACATTGCTTAATCGATACGTTACATAATAAAAGACAGTTCATACATTATTAGAAAAAATACAAAACGAAAACAGTCTTAATTCTCAATTATTGCGTTGTTAAAATATGCCTAATACAATTTTGTCAGTAGTCATATTTAAAATTTAAGATGTGTATAATTAAGATAATTCTTTTGACGCTTTCTTTACATTATAAAATTAATTTTGAAAGCACATTCAGATTAAGTTAGCATCTCAGCTATATAAGAAACACAATGGTCACAACCATACAACTTGTTTGTTGAACCACACACAATACCTCTAATCACAGTGCAGCTATACAACTGAACAGCTTTATTAATAGCATGATAATATTTTCATTAAAATAGTAATTTGAAACCATCATTTTAAATCATGAAATACAATATGGTCATGGCCCACATCAATTCCAGTCTTCCAACTTGCCTCAATCCTCTACAATTTGCCAACCGACATAACAGGCCAACAGAGAATGCCATATCCCTAGCCCTGCACTCACCCCTGGAACATCTGGGCAACAAAGACAACTACATCAGACTCCTGCTTGTTGACTACAGCTCTGCCTTCAACACCACTATTCCCTCCAGATTGATCTCAAAACTGCGTGACCTTCGTCTCGGCTCTGCCCTCTGCAACTGGATCCTCAGCTTTCTGACCCATAGTCAGGATAGGTAACTGCACCTCCTCCACAATAACAAACTGGAGCCCCCGCAAGGATGTGCCCTCCGCCCCCTACTGTACTCCCTGTACACCTACGACTTATTCCAAACAGATGCCATCTACAAAGTCTGCTGACAATACCACCATAGTGGGACGGATATATAACGAGTCAAAATACAGAAGGGAGGTAGAAGGCTTGGTGACGTGGTGCCATGAAAACAATCTCTCTCTCAACATTGGCAAAACTAAAGAACTGATCATCAACTTCAGAAAGAAAGGAGGAGGAGAACACACCTCCACCAACATAAATGGAATTGAGGTTGAGATAGTGAAGAGCATCAAGGTCCTCAGAGTGATGGTAACTGACGACCTGCCCTGGACTTCCCACGTAAACACGACAGTCAAGAAGACACAACGTGTCTTCTTTCTCAGGTGGCTCAGGAAATTTGGCATGTCCATAAGGTCCCTCATCAACTTCTACAGATGCACCACGGAATGCATACTATCCAGGTGCACAACAGCCTGATACGGCAACTGCTCTGCCCAGGACTGTAAGAAACTACAGAAGGTGGTGTGCATAGCCCACGCCATCACAGAAGCCAACCTTCCATCCATGGGCTCTATTAACATGGTTCACTGCCGCAGAAAGGCGGCCAACATCATAAAAGACCCATCGTACCCTGGTAATGACCTCTACAACCTGTTCCATCAGGCACAAGATACAGAAGCCTGAACACATGCATGAGCAGGTTCAGGATCAGCTTCTTTCCAGCCATTATCAGACTGCTGAATGAACTCTAGCCTCAGATGATGTAACCTGCAATATAACCTGTATGCCTCAAAGTCTTTTTGATCTGTACATCCTGAGCTAGCTGTGATCTGCCTGTACCGCTCGTAAACAAAGCTTTTCGTTGTATTTCGGCACACGTGACAATCAATTTATAATTAGCCTTTTATCCCCACAATAAATCACAGCTCCCACTTTTCTTGACTTGATTTTGTTTTCAAATAAGATTTTTCTATCAGTGTGATTCAACTGAAAATGGAAGCTAAAAATGGAATATTTATGAGATTTAGGGCTATGGGTCAAGAGCTGGAAAATGGGATTAGTGTACTCAGATCTTTGTTGATTGGTGTGGATGCAATGGACTGAGTGTCCTCCATCTGTGTTGTAAACATCTATGAGTTTCATCTGGCTGCAGAATAATGGGTTGCAGACCCTAGCCCAGAAGACATGTACAAGATCCCAAAATGTGGCTTCAGCTCTTGTTTTGCCGATTGGTATTTGCTATCTGCTATCAGAAAGCTAAGGTGGTACAGAAAATCAGTATGTCAGTGAATCACACTTTTATCACAATATTACACAATGATTTTTAAACTAGGTTCCATAAAAAAGTGACAACGGTTTTCTAGTCATGGCCAACATTCCGGATGGGTAACTGTCTAGTGCAGGATAATCAAGAGTAAATGACTGAGCAATGGCTGAAGAATGACTTAGTGTGAGCAAAGAAGCAGCAACAGAGTGCACTCACCATATTTGCAGGGCAGAGCCGACTAGCTGTTTCACCCGACAGGACAGTCGGCTTGGAGGAGCATTGAGAACAACACAAGGTCAGCAGGTAGACTGAAGCTGCCAGGTGAAATCAGCTTTGTTTCAGAGTTTAAAAAAAAGTCCTTTAAATATTATGTACTTAAACAAGAAGAACTAAAATTGGAGTTCAACCAGGGCATCAATTTCCCTAAATGACCTAAATCAGATTTGTGTGGAATGATACGAGAGTCATTGTCAAACATAAGACCAAGGATACACAAGACTGCAGTGAGGTGCAGACATATCAATGTCGCTGATGTCCATAGTAAATACAGTATTGTACATGTTTTCTTAAAAACATCTAACACCTGTCACATGGTAAATGATACGGTATTATCATTTACATGAAGAATTCACAATTTTAATCCAATTAATAATGGGTTTATTAAACAAAGATGTTTAAAAACCATCAACCTTTGACAAACTTTATTATATAGCTGTTGGATCAGTCACAATCTAATTGATATCAGAATAGGCTAAAAGAGCTAAATGGTTCATTTCTGTACCTTATGTACATTATGCTGCTTTATGCAAATTTCTTGCAGTCAATTTACTTGTATGTAAATTTCTTTGTTTTCAACTACCGACATAATAGGCCATGGCAGGAACATGTTGAACAAGTCATACTCATTATACATACTCAAGTTAAACTCATTGGAATTCAGAAGAATGAGGGGAGATCTTATAGAAACATATAAGATTATGAAGGGAATAGATAAGGTGGAGGCAGGGAGGTTGTTTCCGCTAGCTGGTGAAACTAGGACTAGAGGGCATCGCCTCAAAATAAAGGGAAGCAGATGTAGGACTGAGGTCAGGAGGAACTTCTTCACCCAAAGGGTTGTGAATCT
>NC_063336.1:82996954-83005668 GCF_021869965.1 Rhincodon typus | reverse complement strand
GGCCTGAAACGTCAGCCTTCCTGCTCCTCTGATGCTGCTTGGCCTGCTGTGTTCATCCAGCTCTACACCTTGTTATCCCAAGTTGTATACACTCGTCTTTACCCTTTCCTTTCCCAGTTTTTTAAAAATTTAAATTTGAGAATCAAGACATTTTGGTAGGTCTAATAAGGGATGGGCATGCACAATGAATAGTAGGTCCTGAGGGAGTACGAAGGAACAAAGGGACCTTTGTGTACAAGTCCACAGATCCCTGAAGGTGTCTGTATGCACTATGCTTGCCTTCATTTGCTGCAGCATAGAGTATGGAAGCAAGGAAGTCTTGTTATAATTCAATAAAATATTGATTAGGCCAAAGATGGGATGCAGTGTGCAGTTCTAATCCCCATACCATTGAAAGGACATGATTGTTCAGGAGAAGGTGCAGAGGAAATTGACCAGCATGTTGCTTGGGATGAAAAGTTTCAGTTATGAGGAGAGACTGGGTTTGTTTTCCTTAATGCAGAGAAGGCTTTTTTTTCTGAAGGGGGGGGGTCATCATCTGATTGAGGTCTCCAAAATTATGAGAGATATAAAGTGACAATCTCTTCCCCATGGCAGACATGTCAAAGGCTAAAGGGCAGAAGTTCAATGAGGAGGGCAAGTGGTTTAGAGGAGATATGACAAAGAATGTTTTCAGCCAGTGGGTGGTAGATATACAGAACACACCGCCTGACTCTTGTAACATTTTAGAAGCATCTGGATGAGTACTTAACATGTCAGGGTACAGTAGGCTATGGACCAAGTGCAGATAAATTGGATTTGCATAGTTTGGCCGGCAGAGACGTGGCAGGCCCATTTACCTCCTCCCTCACCAGTATCCAAGGGCCCAAACATACCTTCCAAGTGAAGTAACACTTGACCTGCACTTTCCAGAATCTAGTCAACTGCATTCGCTGTTCACAATGTGGTCTCCTCTACACTGGGGAAACAAACTGTAGACTGGGTGACTGCTTCGCAGAACATCTATGCTCTGCTCGCAAAAAAAAAGACCCTGAGCTTCCAGTTGCCTGCGACTTTAAGACACCACCCTGTTCCCTGGCCAACGTCTCTGTCTCAAGCTTGCTCTAGTGTTCCAGCGAAGCTCAGCGCAAGCTGGAAGAACAACACCTCATTTTCCGCTTGCGGGACCTGCAGCCCTCCGGACTCAATATTGAGTTCAATAATTTTAGGGCCTGAACTCTCCCATGTCCTAGCCCCCAACCCCACACACCGGTCCTTGTTATCACATAGCTTGCCATCAGACACCACCTATTGTTAGTCACTAACAGTTCCTATTAACAGCTATTCACCAGATCATTATCAACTCCTTTGTCTATCCAACTGCTCTTCTCTCTCTGGACTCTATCCTTTATCCTATCGTTTACTCCCTACTCCATCCCTCTCCCTATTTTTTGCATCTAAACCAACATTTTCCCAGCTACCATCAGTTCTGAGGAAGGGTCACTGGACCTGAAACGTTAACTGATTTTTTTTTCCCCGCCACAGATGTTGCCAGACCTGCTGAGCTTTTCCAGGAACTTCTGTTTTTGTTGTTGGCAGGCCGTATGACTGTTAGCCCATTGACTTAGCCTAATGTAATTTTCCTACCAATGGCCATGTTTGGTATAACTGACCCTGTTCTTGTTTTGTTTTGTCAGTCTATACTAGTTACACACTTGCATTTGCTCCATTCTGACACAGAACCATGACAAATTTTCTTACCATCTCTTTGTTTCTCTCTATATGCCTTGCCTTTCACTGTCTGAAAATATAAAAATTACCAAATGATGACTCTCTTCAAACAATAAAAATACTTGCATAAATGTACATTTGACTTTTGTAGCAATCACTGTCCAGTTTACCACTCCATAAAGCCACATTCGTCTCAAACTGATTTCAATCCTACTTAAACATGCACCTGCCCTTTTAGCAGTCATATGTCCAGGACTTTAATCATGATATTCTCCTTTCACACTGTCCGGGAAACACTCGCTCACCTCTTTACCTGACTATTATTTTGTTGCCATTCTTTTCACAAGAACATCCTTCTCAAAAAAGACAATAAGATGTAGGAACAGAACTAGGGCATTCAGCCCATTAAGTCTGCCCTATCATTCAATGTGATCTAGGATGACCTGATAATTAACTCCACTTTCCTGCCTTTTCCCCATAATCCTCGATTTCCTTAAGGATTAAAAAAAAACTGTCAGTCAATCTCAGTCTTGAATATTCTTAATGGCCAATCTTCAACCACCTTCTGCGATAAAGAATTCCAGAGTCACCATCCTCAAGAAATTCCTCATCTGTCTTAAATGTACGACCTCTTATTCTGAGATTATGCGCTATGATCCTAGACTCTACCACATGGGAAAACAACTGGTCAGGTTCCATAAAAATCTTATATGCCTCAATAAGGTCACCTCTCAGTCTTCTACAATCCAAGGAGTACAGGCCCAATTTTCTCATCCTTTCCACACTGGACAGTCCTTCCATACCCGGTGTCAGTCTAATGAATGCTCTCTGAACCACCTCCAATGCCAGTATATCTTTCCTTAGATAAAGAGCCCAAAATCATTCACAGTACTCCAGCTGTGGCCAGAGAGACCTTTGCATAGTTTTAGCTAAACTTTTCTATTTTCATATTCTATTCTCTTTGAAGTAAAGGTCAACATTTCAAGTGCCTTCCCTATTACCATCTGAACTTGGATGCTAACTTTTTGTAATTCATGGATGAAGACTCCCAGGTCCTTCTGTTCCGTAACTTTCTGCAGTCTCTCTCTCTTTAAATAACATCTAGCTCCACTATTATTACTGCCAAAATGTGCAACCTCACATTTCCCCACATATATTCCATTTGTTAAGTTTCTGTTCACTCACTAAACCTGGCTATACCCCTGGCTTTTGTCATATCTGTAAACCTATTCTTCATCTAGGTTATGAGTCCTCATGATTCCCAAACATCTGTTTGCACCAACACTTAACAGCTAATGCAATTCTCGACTGTGTGCCGTTAACGCCATTTTTCTCTATTCCTCTCTCCTAACCACACATTAATACCAACCTTTCTCTGCACAAAATGGAACAACCATGAAAACCAAGGAACAATATCATTCAAAATCCCAATCTTGTCATAAAAAACCATATGTCACAAGCATCAACAATTCAAGGAATTCAAAATAGACAAAGAAAATGCTGTAAAATGAAAATTAACTGATCTCCTGTCCCATGTTCTCTTAACAAAGGTAGTAGGAGGCCATTTGGCTCTTCAAGCCTCCTCCACCATCTAAGCAAATCATAGCTGATGCTCTATCTTAACACCATTTTCCCCACACTCAACCATTTCCCTTAATGTCTTCAATTCCTAGAATCTATTTTGAACATAATCACCACACCTCCACAAGCCTGAAGTGGAGAAGTCCAAAGATTCACCACTCTAGGTGAAGAAAAAGCCTCCTCATTGTCAATCTTAAATGGCCATTATTATTCCGAAACTGTATCCCCTGGTTCTAGGCATTCCAGCCAGGGGAAATGTTTCTCCTGCAACTACTTTGTCAAGTCCTGCAAGAATTTTATACATTACATTAAAGTTATTTTTAATTCTTCTGAAGTTGAGACACTACAGGCCCAGTCTAATCAATATCGCTTTGTCGGCTAATCCCACCAACTCAGGAATCAGTTTGGTCAATCTTTGTTGCGTGCCGTCTATAACAATATACCCTTCTTCACATAAGGAGACTAAATATACAATATCTAGATGTGGTCTCTATACAATTAGATGTTCAGGCTCTATACAATTGCAACAAGACTTCATTAATACTGTACTCTGAACTGCCTGGAATAAATGTCAACATATCATTGGCCTCCCCAATTGCCTGTTGTATGCTTATGTTAGCTTTCAATGAATCGTGAACAAGGATACCCAGATCCTTTTAGGCATGAACATTTTCCAATCTCTCACCATTCTCAAAATAATCTATATTCCTGCTTTTACTCACAAAGAGGGTAACTTTACAATATTTCCACATTTTATTTCATCTACAGTGTTGTTGCCCATTCACTTAACCCATTTAAACCCCCTTGGAGTCTCTGCATCCTCTTAACTCCCACTCCCACCTAGTTTTGGATCTTCAACAAACTTGAAAATATTACACTTGGTTGCCTATGACCAAAATATTTCTACAGATCATGTGCTCTAATTTTATTTGATAACCGTTTACAGGGTCTTATCAAAAGCCTTTAGAAAGTCCAAATATGCCACATCTATTGGTCTCCCATATCTATTCTGCTAGCTGCATCCTCAAAAAGCTCAAACGGATTTGTCAACACAATTTCCCTTTCATTAATTGGTGTTATCTGAGCTCAATCCCACCATTATTTTAAGTATCCAGTTGTAAAACCCTCTATGGTAGATCCTAAAATCTTCCCATTACTGATGTCAGGTTAACAAGTCTGTGGTTCTCTGTTTTCTCTCCGTCTAATTTAAATAGCGAGATTACATTTGCTATCTTCCAAACTGCAGAATCTATTGAATTTTGGAAAACGGCAATAACTCCATCATCTCTTCGGCCACCTCTTTCAAAACTAGGAGATATGGTTCATAGGTCCAGGGTAATTTGCCAACTTTCAGTCCCATGTAACACATCCAGCATTTGATATTTGAAGTCACTACTCAAAGCCACGAATATTCTCTCACAGTTCGGGGACAACTTTTTTCTGCTTCCTTTCCACTCTTCAATATTCTTTTCCTCATGGCGGCAGCCACCCACCTTCGTCGTTTTGCTACTTGTATTAAACTAAACTACACAACTTTGATGAAAGGTCAGCGAACCGAAAGGTTAACTCTCGTTTATGTTTGCTTATGATATTGTCTGACCCGCTAAGTGTTTTAATACGTTTTTACTTTTTTTTGCCTCATCTACCATGAAGGCAGCAGGGACTGAGTCAGTGAGAAATAAACGAGGGGACATTCTGGGGAAGGGTCGCTGCACCCGAAATGTTAACTCTGCTTCCGCTCGACATATGCTGCCACACCTGCCGAGTTTTTCCAATAGTTTCTAGTTTTGTTTCTGATTTCCAACAACCGCAGTTCTTGGGTTTTGTGTTTTTTTAAGCAACAGTTCGGAATGGGGACAATCATCCTGCCCTGTTTGGAGTAAATACTGAAAAACAGCCACAGTACTGATACAGAAGTGGACAGTGTCACTTTCCCCTCTCCCTCCATTTAAAAAAAAAGCATTATGCAGACATTCAAGTAAAAAAAATTGTGGTGTTACAAACGAGAGATAAAGTGTATAGTAGAAGCTAAAGAGGGGAAAGGGGGGATTGCAAGTGGAAACTAAGTTGCCGAGCATGCCTAACTTTTCCGGGTTCAGGTATCACAGTATTTGTTTATTTTATAACAGGGCAATGGAATATAGCGATTCTAACCTTGACCTAACTAAACTATGCTGAAGTACCTGTTGCATCCGAGCATAGACGTACAAAACCGGTATATCGATCAATACGATGAGCGACCACCGCCTAGAAACTTCTGGAGGTGGCACAGATAACGATGGGGAGGGATAGACTGCACAAGCGCAGGCGCGTAGGACAGGGACCTTGGCGACGGCAGCGCAGGCGCAAAGTATTAGGCCGCCTTCTCCGGCGGGAGTATATCACTCTGAGCGGTGTCAGGTGACGCGATTCACCTGGCAGCCATTTCGCGACGTCGTGCAGACAAAATGGCGGTGCTGCTTGAAACGACCCTGGGAGATTTGGTGATCGATTTGTATACGGAGGAGAGGCCTAGGGGTTAGTGGTAATTTGAAGAGGCAGTTCTCAGTACACATTCCTTTCTATGGTTAGGCTCGTTCACATTCTTTAAACAAAAAAAGTTCTGTAACGCGACGTGGAGAAGCCTCAACGGTCCAGCTTTACGTATTTTCTGCAGTATTATCCAAGATCTGAAGACATCGCAAAACATTGCACAGCGGGTTCAATACTTAACTGTAGTCACTGTCCTATTTAAGCACAAGCTCCTACAAATATCAGTGTGGTGATGACCAGATAATTTTAGTGATGTTAACTGACAAATATGTCGCTACCGAGGAGAACACCCCTATTCAAAACAGTGGCCACTTTTGCATTCACCTGAAGGGCAGTGAGGGACTCGATTTGAGACAAGTACTGTGTTGCAGTATTAGTTTGATTGAGTGAGACTTGAACTATCCGTCCTGAAGAAGGGTAGTAACCGAAATATTGACTGCTCCTTTCTTCTAGAAGCTGCCTGTCTTGCTGTGTTCTTCCAGCCTCCTGTTTGCCTACCTTGAACTCACAATTTCCTGACTGCCAGGCGCAAGAGACTCAGAATTATAGTTTTTTACAATGCACTGGCGATTTAAAGAAAACGCAGATGAAGCTGCCCCAGAACATTTCACACTGGTAAAGCATGTTAAAGCTGAAATGAAGGCACCTTTTTTTTTCTTTGAAGCTTGATGCAGTTTAAAAGTAGAACTTCTGAGATTTCTGTAGTGTTTCATATATGCAGAATTTGCCTTAGTGGAGGGGAAACGATTTAAAAAAGTCAATACCTAGCAAGAAAACGGAGTTGTGAAAAAGCAAGGAGGCATTTGAAACAAGGAGGGAGGTTGAGGAATGTGAAGAAACCAAAGAAGTTGCTGAAAGATTGTTCACAATTAATAGATCAAAGTTTCTGAAATACCAGTAATCTCCTCATGATATCCTATTTGATGTGAAATAATTTTGAGCTTAACTTTTTTATATTTTTTTTGTTTGTAGCCTGCTTGAATTTTCTGAAGCTTTGTAAGATCAAGTATTATAACTACTGCCTCATCCACAATGTTCAGGTGAGTTTCTATTAGCTTTTACAATCTTTAAACCTTGTAAATTTTCCCAAAAATGTTCTTCATAAATTGTTTGATCTGGTATTTTGTAATGCATGTTATTTATTATTAACAACCCAGGGAACTAGATTGTATGGCACATTGGCTTTTTTTAAAATTCAAGGATGTGGGCATCATTAGCTGGGCAAACATTTATTATCTTGTCACCCTTCAGAAAATGAGCTGCTTTCTCGAATCACTGCAGTCCATATTGTGTCAGTAGACCCATTAGAAACAGTGTTCCAGGATTTTGACCCAGCATCACTCAAGGACCAGTGGCACCCAAGTCAATGGCTTGGAGGGAAACTTACAGCTGGTGGTGTTCCCAGGTATATTGTCCTTGCCCTGCTAGATGGTAATGATTATTGGTTTGGAAGATGCTGTTGAAGTTCTGCAGTGTATCTTGTAGATGCTGCTACTGAGCATCAATGGTGAAGGGCGTGAATGTTTGTGGATATGGTGCCAATAAAGTAGGCTGCTTTGTCCTGGATTGTGTTAACCTTCTTGAGCATGGTTGGAGGTACACTCATCCAGGTGAGAGGGTAGTATTCCATCACACCATTGACTTGTGCTTTGAGGAGTCAGGAGGTGAGTTACTTGCTGCAGAATTCTGAGCCTCTGACCTCCCTTGCAGCCACAGTATTTATATAGCTAGTTCAGTTCAGTGTCTGGTCAATGGTAATTCCCCAGAGGTGTTAATATTTGGGGGTTCAGCAATGACAATGCTGGGAATGGTTAGATTCTGTGTAATTGGAAATGGTCATTGCAAGGGACTTATGTGGTGCAAGTGTTGTTTTGATGCGGAGGTGCTGGTGTTGCGCAGCCCCTTTGTCAGGTGCAGTGACAGAGAACAGCACACAAACACATTGCGTGGAATGTCAGATAATTCTTTGCAGGTGACTAAGAGTGTTATGCAGTGAGTAAAGTGTCAACAGGTGAATAACCAGTGAAGCGATGACTTATAATCCAATTAAATGAGGCAGAGAGGTAATCACAAAAAATTAAAACTGTGTCTGTGTGCTCTTGTGTCACTGCACCTGACAAAGGGGCTGCGCTCTGAAAGCTTGTGATTTCAAATAAACCTGTTGGACTGTAACCTGGTGTCATGTGATTTCTGACAAATGTTGTTTGCCATTTGTCAGCCCAAATCTGGATAATACAACTAAGTTTGGACAATAATTGCTGACCCACCCCGTAATGCCCACATCCCATGAATAAAATCAAATGCTAATGTGCTGTACTATCTGGTCCTCTCTACTCTTTTGATATTAAATATTGCTGTATTTGGAGGTGAGCTGCTTATAATTTTAGTAAAGCCCAAACAGATTTGTGAACCGTGGTGAGTCTGCCAAAGACTTATGGAATATTCACTTGAACTGTGGAGAACACTTAAGATTTCACAGATTTAGATTTTCTTTGTCCATGGTCAGTAACAGCAAAGCCCTCCTTCACGTCTTGGCCACCTACCCTTCCTCACCTTGTACCGTCCGCTCCCGTTCCTACCTGCCCCTCACACCCCGTTCCTACCTCACCAGTCCCCGCCTTTTCCAGCTACCTCTCCAACCCAACCCATTCCATCCCGTCCCCTCCCACCTGCCCCATGCCCACTCGTTATATCCCCAACACCCCCCCCCCCCCCCCCCACCTGCTCCATGTCGTCCACTCCATTCCATTTCCTCCCGCCTGTCCCCGCCCATCCACTCCTACCCATTACAGCTCGCTCCCCCCACTTCCGGCCCATCTCACCTCCTGACCAGTCCAGCCCATCCCCCTCCTGTCCATTCCTCCCACCCCTTCCCCCCTCCCCCCCCCCCC
>NC_063336.1:82993424-82996854 GCF_021869965.1 Rhincodon typus | reverse complement strand
TCCCTCCCAACCCCACCCACCATCCCCTCTCTCTTTCATCCCCTTTCTGTCTCCTCTAATACCCCTTCCATCTTCCCTTTTTCACACTCCCACCCCTTCCTCCTCATACCCTCTCCATTCCCCCTCCCCCAACACCCCCTTTCCGTCCCCTCTCTCACACTTCCCTTCTCCGTACCTCTCTCTTAGACCCTGTCCCCGTCCCCCAATTTGATTGGTGAAAATTAATACAAGAATTAAAACTTCAGTGCCTGTGTACACGTCTGGTCATTTGTCATTTATTCAATTCTAATGTGTTTTGTAACAGAGGGACTTTATTATACAGACCGGTGATCCAACTGGCAGTGGTCGTGGAGGAGAATCCATTTTCTGGTTGGTGCCTTTCAAATATTTTAATGAAGCCAATAGCTGAATCATATTTCAGATTCTAACCAGAATCCTGCTAAATGATACCATTAGCATTTCCTGCTGTTGAAGTCCAGTAAAGTTTCAGAAGCTGAGTTTGTAAACTTAAGTGAGGATTACAGCTGGGCTACAGGTAGCATTATTGCTACTGATTATGGGTTCAAGTGAATCCCTGAGTACATAATCTTGCCAGACGCTCCAGTGCAGTATTAAGGAAGAATATCATTTGTTTGAGATATTGTTTTTCAAGTGACAAGTTAATTTCTATCTGCCTGTGTTGGTGGCTACAAAAAGCTGCCATGTCACTACTGGAAGACCAGTCAAGTTCTTTCGGTTTCCTGCCCAACACTCATCTGTCAGATGACATTGAAATGTTTTTATTGCTTCTTTACCATAATGCCCCAAGAGTTTCACAAGAGTACAAGCATAAAATCAAGTTGTCAATGTTGCTGGAATTTATGGGACCTGCGCTGTACACAAATTGGCTAGCACATAACCGTACTGACTACACTTCAACAGTGGACTACCCGTGAATAAAAATTCTAAGTGGGAAGTGTGACTGAGGTTGCTTTGTTCGCTACCCTGACTTCAGTAAACCCTTTAAAGTGGAAGTTGATGTTAGTAGAGATAGTAGGAACTGCAGATGCTGGAGAATCTGAGATAACAAGTTGTAGAGCTGGATGAACACAGCAGGCCAAGCAGCATCAGAGGAGCAGGAAGGCTGATGTTTCGGGCCTAGACCCTGCTTCAGAAATGGGGGAGGGGAAGGGGATTCTGAAATAAATAGGGAGAGAGGGGGAGGCGGATAGAAGATGGAAAGAGGATAAGATAGGTGGAGAGGAGACAGACAGGTCAAAGAGGTGGGGATGGAGCCAGTAAAGGTGAGTGTAGGTGGCGAGTTAGGGAGGAGATAGGTCAGTCCAGGGAGGACGGACAGGTCAAGGGGGCGGGATGAGGTTAGTAGGTAGGAGATGGGGGTGGGGCTTGAGGTGGGAGGAAGGACAGGTTAGGGAGGCGGGGACATGCTGGGCTGGTTTTGGGATGCGGATGTTGGTACTTGGTGGGGGTGGTCTTGTTGAAAGATGAAGAATCAGGCATAGAGAAATTTCGCATGTTCAAGAATGCACAAAAGCTGATTTCCAATTTTCTCTGCTTTTTTCCCCCCATTTGCCTTGTCACTTTATCAGTTACATCAAGTTATCACAATCATTTACCCTTGTACAAAGGATGTCTTTCTGTCCAGTGAATGTTATGTCAGATCTCAGGACCATACAGGTAGCTGGTGCCTTTTTCGCCAAGATTCAAGGCTGAACATTGACTGCTTGTATTTATATAGTGCTAGAGAAGCAGATTGCTTGGATTATGTTTGATATGTTGACCAAATGCTGCCTTGTTTGGATGAAGTCGTCATAACACTCAGGGTTATTAGCTGCAGCTTCTTTGTTGGCTGGTCGTGCTAACTTGCCTAACTCCAGACCAGCTGGTTGAGCTTCAATTAAAGACTTAGTGAATTATCACCATCTTTAAAGAAAGTTTGGATACGTTAATACCTGCATGTGGTGTTTCATTGACCCTGGTCATGGACTTTGGACATTTTTTTTCTATTCATTTGTGGCATGTGGGTGTTGCTGGCTGGCCAGCATTTCTTGCCCATCTCTGGTTGCCCTTAAGAAGCTGGTGGTGAGCTGCCTTCTTGAACCACTGCAGTCCTCCCGCTGTGGGTTGACCCACAATGCTATTAGGGAGGGAATTCCACGATTTTGACCCAGTGGCGATATATTTCCAAGTCAGGATGGTGAGTGACTTGGAGGGGAACTTGGGGGTGGTGGTATTCCCATATGTCTGACGCCCTTGTCCTTCTAGATGGAAGTGGTCATGGATTTGGAAGGTGCTGTCTAAGGATCTTTGGTGAATTTCTGCAGTGCATCTTGTAGATAGTACAAACTGCTGCTGCTGAGCGTCAGTGATGGAGGGAGTGAATGCTTGTGGATGTAGTGCTAATCAAGTGGGCTGCGTTCTCCTGGATGGTGTCAAGCTTCTTGAGTCTTGTTGGGGCTGCCCTCATCCAGGTAAGTGGGGAGTATTCCATCACGCTCTTGACTTGTGCCTTGTAGATAGCAGACAGGCTTTGAGGAGTCAGGAGGTGAGTTACTCACCGCAGTATTCCTACCTTCTGGCCTTCTCTTGTAGTCACTGTGTTTATGTGGTGAGTCCAGTTGAGTTTCTGGTCAATGGTAACCCCCATAATGTTGATAGTGGTGGATTTAGTGATGATGACACCATTGAATGTCAAGGGATGGTGATTAGATTGTCTCTTATTGGCATTTGTGTGGCGCAAATGTCACTTGCCACTTGTCAGCCCAAGCCTGGATATTGTCCAGATCTTGTTGCACGTGAACATGGACTGCTTCAGTATCTGAGGAGTCACGAATGGTGCTGAACATTGTGCAATCATCGGCAAACACCCCACATCTGACCTTATGATGGAGGGAAGGTCATTGACGAAGCAGCTGAAGATGATTGGGCCTAGGACAGTACCCTGAGGAACTCCTGCAGAGATGTCCTGGAGCTGAGATGATTGACCACCAACAACCACAACCATCTTCCTATGTGACAGGTATGACTCCAACCACCGGAGAGTTTGCTCCCTGATACCCATTGATTCCAGTTTTGCTAGGGCTCCATGATGCCACACTCGGTCGAATGCAGCCTTGATATCAAGGGCTGTCACTCTCCCCTCACCTCTGGAATTCAGCTCTTTTGTCCATGTTTGAACCAAGGCTGTAATGAGGTCAGGAGCTGAGTGGCCCTGGTGGAACCCACACTGGGCGTCACTGAGCAGGTGCTGCTTGATAGCACTGGTGATGACAACTTCCATCCCTTCACTGATGATTGAGATTAGACTGATGGAACAGTAATTGGCTGGGTTGGATTTGAGATAGTAGGAACTGCAGATGCTGGAGAATCCGAGACAACAAGGTGCAGGGCTGGATGAACACAGCAGGCCAAGCAGCATCATAGGAGCAGA
>NC_063336.1:82948877-82988424 GCF_021869965.1 Rhincodon typus | reverse complement strand
ACCTGGGTTGGATTTGTCCTGCTTTTTGTGTACAGGACTTATTTGGGCAATTTTCCATATTTTCGGGTAGATACCAGTGTTGTAACAGCTTGGATAGGGGAGTGGCAAGTTCAGGAGCACAAGTCTTCAGTATTGGTGCTGCTTCTGGCATGCCCTCCTGCACTCTCCATTGAACCAGGGTTGATCCCCGGGCTTGATGGTAATGGTTGAGTGGGGCATATGACGGGCTATGCTTAGACATTGTTCTGGTCACATGAAGGAAATGTACCTGAAGCTTGCAAACTGTTCTGTCTCTTTAAGTTCACTTAGACTTTGTGTTTATCAGAGTAGCTCCAACTTTTGTTGCTCCCGCATTATTATGTTGGAGTAAATTGATCCTAGCTACAGGTCATTTTTGAACAGCCCTTGTCATTGTTTTGGAAGGAACAGACGTATACTCTTCATTAATTCTATTTGTAAAAATTTGGCTTTCATTGCACTCTGGAGGAAAATTTGTCTTTCCTAATAGCCTTGGGCAACTGTCTGTGCAGAGTTGGCATATTCTCCTCGTGGGTTTTCTCCCACGGTCCATAGATGTGAAGGTCAGATAGATTGGCCATGCTAAATTGTCCATAGCATCCAGGGATGTTCAGGCTGGGTGGATTAGCTATGGAAAATGCAGGGTTACAGGGCTGGGGTGGGTCAGGTTGGGATGCTCTTTGGAGGGTCGGTGTGGACTCGATGGGCTGAATAATCTGCTTTCACACTGTAGGGATTCTTTGAAGTCAGAGTTGAGATTAATGGGCGTTTGTTAGATACGAAAGACTAGTGAAATGCCACAAGGATCAATATTAATGATTTGGAGGAGGGGACAGGGTGTAATGTATCTAAATATGCTGATGATACAAAAAGAGGTGTGAGGGCATGTTGAGATGGGGGCCTAAGGAATCTGAAAGGGGATATAGATAGGTTAAGTGAGTGGGCAAAAACATGGCAGATGGAATTTAATGCAGGAAAGTGAGAAGTAGGAATATCTACTTCAGTTGGAAGAATCAAAAGGTAGACTAATTAAATGGAACAAAACTCCACAAAAAGTGCAGCATAGAGGGATCTGGGTGTTCTTGTGCATGAAACACAAACATTAGCGTGCAAGAATAGCATGTAATTAAGACAAATTGCATTTTGGCCTTTATTGCTAGGGGACGGAGTTTAATAGAAGTGAAGTCTTGTTACAATTGTTTTAGTCCCTATATTTAAGAAATAATATACTGGCATGAGAGGCATTTACTTCTAATGCCCATATCTATCCGTCAAAATGACTCTGCTTTACCATTTCAAATTCAGTGCCAGTTATTTACCTTCTGGTTCAAAATGTTTGCCTGTACAGATCATGAATAGTCATTCTTTACTGCCTAATAATCCATATAAATTTCTTCTGGGAGTGATGCATACATCTCATGAGTTCTGCCTGCTCACCTGCATGAGCAGTGTCGAGTGTTCCCTTGGTCACTTTGTTTGGCTACTTCCTCAAATGAATGAAGAATGCCTCCACCCCCTTTTTCTTCAATTTTTAAGATGGCACGTTCAAATTTAAACATCTACTTTCTGGACTTTAGGTTGGGTTCAGGTTTTTCCTCATCATAATCCCCTTCTTTGTCTGAGATTTTTTAAAATCTGAAGCCTTGAAAGCTAGTATTATCTTTTCCTGTAATAGAAACATAGAAAATAGGAGAGGATTGGACCATTCAGGTCATCAAGCCCGCTCTGCCATTCGACATGATCAAGGTTGATCTCTGCCATAGTCCCAATCTTTCCCCACATCCCTTGACTCTTTTGGCCTCTAGAAATCTGCTTCCACAACCTTCTGTTGGAAAGAATTCCACAGTTTCACCACTCTGAGTGAAGTAATTTCTCCTCATCTCAGTCTGAAATGGCCTACCCTATATCTTGAGATGTTATTCTCGAGCTCTGGCCAGGTGAATCATCACTCTTTTGTCCAGTCTGTTGAGTCCTGTGAGAATTTTATACATTTAATGAGACCCCTTCCAATGCTTTTAAACTCCACTGAATCCAGACCCAGTTGACCCAATTTCGCCAAATCTACCAACCCAGGAATTGGTCTAGTAAAACTTTGCACCTCCTGCAGTAGCAGTTATTTTTCTTAGGTCAAGAAACCAAAACTGCACACTTAAGATATGGTCTCATCAAGGCCCTGTACTCAAACCGTATTGGAATGAAGGCCAACATACCATTTGCCTTCATACCTGTTTGCTGCACCTGTATGCTTGCTTTCAGTGACGAGTGTGCAAGGATGCCCGGTTCCCTTTGTACATCAATATTTCACAATCCAGCACAATTTAAATAATATTCTGCTGACAGCTTTTCCTACCAAAGCGAACAGCTTCACTGTTATCAACTTAGATCTCCTTTCTCTTGCATAAAACATACTTGCTGTTTGCTCAAGTTCCATCAACTTTATTTCATACTGCTTTGTTTCTTTTTCATGTTTGAGCTGCTTTAACTAGTTTTGAATTCTCGCTAAGTTGGTTGATTCATGCCTTGATGTCCCTGATTCCTCTGATATTTCCCAAATGCAGTGCTATTATCTCAATTATCTCTGCATTCTTAGCTTTTACAGAAAATTCTAGCTTTTTAATTCCTTTGCGAATTCTGTTATCCTGTAAATCAGTCAAGGATACCTCTTCCACCTGTAGGAAAGTTGTACTGACTTCCAGTAACATTTTGGTTTTATAACATGAGAAACCCTGGATCTCCCTTTTTATCCTATACCAACTATTGTTATTTCATGTCCAGTTTCCCATTACCTGTATCAAATACCCCAAAACCAATACCAAACTCTAAGCAAGATCCACACCACAGGACCAGTGGAAATGAATGCAGTTACAGCTGTTCTTTAGTAATAATCTCCAGTGTGTCCTTCATACACACTAAAAACTGAATGCAATTGGATTTCAGGGGCCATTACATTTTTTAAAAATCATAAATTGTGCATTCAGCAGATACATTTTATTAATTTAAAATGTAATCGCAATCCACAGTCCCCTGAAAAATTAATGCGTTTGACTAAATGTTAAAGGAGTTTTCTGGCCACATTGGTAGCACCCCTGGCTCTGAGCCAGAAGCCTGATTCGAGCACTTTATCCAAGAGTTTGTTAATAGCCAAGGAATGTGCTTTCATAATGTGGCCCATCAGGTTGAGTATGACCTTGCAAATCCCACCAACATATGCTAATGTCAGGCAGTTTAAAAAGTGAGAGAGAATTCAGACTAGTACGCAACAGAAAGAAATCACGTCTCCACCATCACTGTCCATAGCTCCAGGCAACAATTTGGATCTGAAAGTGTGCGTTATCTCAGTAATTCGGATTTAATCTATCTTCATAGGAAAAGCATTGGCTAGGACACAGCAAAAACCTATGTTCTCTTATTCAAAATAGAGTTCTTTTATGTCCACCGGAAAGGGGTGACCAGAAGGCATCTTTGTTGCACCAGAGTTAAATTAACATTTCTATTGTAAACCTTTGACCTCTTTAAATCCAGAAATGAGAATGATTTTACATAATTGGTCATGTTGGCAGTTTAGCCTCATCTGCTTGATGCTGTACTTTATCTGATCATTATCTATTCTGCTGTGGGTCATTTTAACTTGACGTTCAATCTCATGTTGTTCTGAGCCTTTTATTCACCCTTTTCTGCTTTCTGCCTCTTTCTGGGTTCAATATTACTAGCAGTAGTATTGTTCATCCTACATCTCCCTAATTCAGTTTTCTAATTGGTGGGTTGAAAATTGAATTTTTCCTGGACCAAATGTGTCTTTGCCAGAGAAGCTCATAGGTTGCACTGCTTATTTTCCTTGTGGTTTATCATTGCTTGAGAAAAACATATGATTCAATGACTGTTGGAGTCATCCAGTCATAGAGGTAGCAGAGAGACGGACCCTTTGGTCCAACTCGTCTGCGCCGACCAGATGTCTCAATCTGACCTATATCCCTCTAAAACCCTTCCTATTGATATACCAATCCAGATGCCTTTTAAATGTTGTGATTTTACCCACTTCCACCACCACCACTGGCAGCTTGTTCCATAGATGCTCCACTTCTGCGTGGAAATAGTTACACCTGCAGTCCTCCTTAAGTTTTTCCTTCTCATCTTAAACCTATGCCCTCTAGTTTTGGACTCCCCCACTCTAGGAAAAAGACCTTGGTTATTCACCCTATCCATGTCCCTCGTGATTTTATAAACCTCTATACTGTCAATCTTTAGCCTCTGAAGCTGCAGGGAAAAAAAGCCCCAGCTTTTTCAGCGTCTCCCTATAACTGGAATCCTCCAGTCCTGGCAACATCCTACTAAATCTTTTTTGCACCCTCTCAAATTTAACAACATCTTTCCCATAGAACAGCAACCAGAATTTTACGCAGTATTCTAAAACTGGCACCACCAATGTCCTGTACAGCCACAACTCATATACTCAATGTTCTGATCAATGAAGGCAAGCATGCCAAGCATCCTAGGGATGTACCCTTTTTGTCTGCTCCAGTACAGCTGATTTTGAAGTTGTTTTGCCAGTTGTGATGAACATTTTGTTTTCCTTTTCCCACAGTAAGCTCTATGGAGATCAGGCAAGATTTTTTGAGGCAGAAAAAGTACCCCGAATTAAACATAAGAGAAAAGGAACTGTATCCATGGTGAATAATGGCAATGATCAACATGCATCTCAGGTTGGTTGACACTCAGCACCTGTGTTTTTGATGTGCACTTGTTTACGGGTATGTATGTGTCTAATAATATAATCATTCATTTTCAAGGAATAATTTCACCATATTTACAAATTGGATAAGTCAAGGAAATCTTACTTATTATGGCAATACTTTATCAGTGAAGTCCTCTCATTGTGATGTTCCCTTTTTGGTGAATTTTAGTCTAACCACAAACTATTTAAGAAATGAGAAGGCCATAAATATGATGCACGTATATGTCTGTAAATGTCCCTTGTTACCTTAAGACCTGATCTCTAAGCTTCCTGCCCACTTAACTATGCCGATGGTTATCAGTCAGTATAGAAAGTGATTGGTGACTCATCAAATTCAATTCAGACTCTGATTCAGTCTTATTTGTTGAGTAAGTTTGTAACACAAGCTGGTAACGTAATGCCTTTATGAACAAATGGCTGAGAGAAGAAAGCACTTCCCATGCATTCTTGATTAAAATTGAAGTGTCAGTAACAAGGGATATTGGTATGGAGCCTATGATCTTAAGTTCTAAATATATAATTGCCCAAATTTATACATATACTTAATTTGTTATGTTTGTGTTTTCTTTCTGTCACTGATATAGCTGTGCATCATCCAAACCACACAGGCACACAGCTGTATGTGGTTAAACTGTATTATGATTACTGGGGAGAAGATAAAAATACTTTAACTTTGGCCTAAACTTATGACTAGATTGTGGTCATTTTTTTTTGTTACAAAGAGAAAGAAATGGGTCCTTCTGTACACAAACACACTTTTACTTTGATTATTTTTAATGATATGAGCTTTTATCAAGTTTAAAAATAATTTGGCTAAATTAATAATTGTAATACAATGAAGTGAAAGGTTGAAATTTTTAAAAATATATAGCTAGTGCAAAGAATTAGAATCAAAGCTGAATTTTGTTCAAAAAATTCCTAATGATTTTCACATTTTCTTTAGGTTTAATGACTTCATTCAATCTTAGGTTTTTCATTCTGGTGTCAGACCCATCTGCGCGTGAGCTTGCCATAACAATTTGGTTTTTGGGGTTGGTTGAGGTGTTAGGTCTACTGTGGCATGTCCCCATTCCCCAGTCAACTGATTGACTTCCCAGCCTAAGTCTCCAAATGCTTGACAGAACTGACACAGCAGGTCACTGACATTTTGTTTTGTTGCATCTAAATTGAATGGTACAGACTGATTGCCAGAAAGTGCTATTTTTACTCCTGAAATAATTAATTTACAGCACAGTGAGGTTGCCAAGAAACTTGCATTTTGTTCATTTAGAGTCGTAGAGGTATACAGCACGGAAACAGGTCCTTTGGCTGAAATCATCCATCCCAACCAGGTTTCCCGGTGTTTTGCCCATACCCATTTAAGCCTTCCCTATCCATGTACCTGTCCAAATGTCTTTTAAATGTTGTATATGTACCTGCCTCTACCACTTCCTCTGGCAGTTTGTTCTGTAGATGCACCATCCGTTGTGTGAAAAAGTTGCCCCTCACGTCCCTTGTAAATCTTTCCTGTCTCGCATTAAACCTATGCCCCCTTTGGACGCCCCCCCCCCACCCCTTGCTGGCCTCCAGTGCTCAAGAGCAAAGAGTCCCAGCCTATCCAGGCTCTGCTTATAACTCGAACCTTCCAGTCTCAGCAACATCCTTGTAAATCTTTTAATAGTTTAATAATGTCCTTCCTATAGCAGGTAAACCAGAATTGTATACATATTCCAAATGTGGTCTTACCAATGTCTTGTATAGCTGTAACATGACGTCCCAACTCCTGTACTCAGTGCTGTGGTCAAAGAAAGAAAGCCTGCCAAATGCCTTCGTCACCAACCTGTCTCCCTCTGATGCCACCGTTAACTATGTAAGTCCTGCCCTGATGTGTCTTACCAAAAACAAATATCTCATATTTATCTCAATTAAACCCCATCTGCTGTTCCTTGGCACGCTACCCAGTTCATCAACATCCCGTTGTACTCTTAAACTTCTTCATTGTCCACTGTACCACTAATTCTAGTGTCATCAGCAAACTTATCCATGCCTCCTATATTCTCATCCAAATTGTTTACATAAATGACAAACCATACTGGACCCAGTACCAAACTTTCTGGTACATCACTAGTCACAGTGGATCAGTTTTATAAGGTCACTTTATAATGACACAATTTACCTGCATCATTTTTATCCATTTCCTTTTGTTGAGAAGTTGGAAAAGAAATATGGGAGTAACACATTTCTTTTCCAACTTCTCAACATAAGGGAATGAATAAAATTGATTTGGGTAGTCGTGTCATTTCTGCTCTGTAGGGTTAATATTTCTGAGACAGTATTGGGCTGGTGATGTTAGCAAAGCTTATACAGCACCCTCACTTCTTAAGTCATACTGCACTCCAGGACTTGAGCACATAATTTAACCTGACATCAGTAAGACTCTGAGAAGCTATATTGTAGGAAGCTTCTACACTCCAGGTAAGATAGTAAACCAGTAATTTGTCTGCCTATTGTCACATCTTTGTTGTTTCTGGGACTTTGCCTCACTTGTGGGTGAGTCTTCAATTAAGGCTAAGGTTGTTTTGGTTTTGATTAGCATCCATTAAGACTCTAAGTGTAACCCTCAAGGATCCATGATATGTATTCAAACTGCCTATAAATTCAAAACGCATGGCAATCCAAACCTAAAAACAACTGAAGTTGCAAGAATTGACAGGATGTTCTCTGTAGTCACATATTTGAGTCCTTCAATCTATCTGTTTATTTCTCTGTAGGTTGCTGTTGCCCCATTGTTTCAGGTATTGAATCAGTTCAGGAATCCCCCACCGGGCTCAGCACATTTCCAAATAGGATCTGCATTTTTTTCCCTAATATTTTGGGGATTGTGTTCTGTGATTGTTTTCCTCTGACTATAGTACTCTGCCTATAACACGCATCTCTTCTGCACTTCCTATCTCATAGCTCACAGTATAAAGCCTATGTCCCATGTCAGTTTGAGACCCATCTTAGAGTAGGTAATGCAAGAAAAGTGGTGTAAAGCACACTTACTGTGTTTCATTAACTATTTGAAACTATGGTCAGTCTTGATCATTGGTCATTACAATGTTTTCAAACAGCTGCTTCCTGGCTTTCTGTTGACAGTATCTATAAGAAAGCAGTGTGAAGTGTTTGCAATTAATTTAGACCTTATATATTTTGCTGCTGCACCTTTGTTTAAAACCTTCCTGGTTGTATGGTTTGGAGCTCTTAATTTTACAGCTGTCTTCTTTCAATTCATTCTGTGTTCTTGGATTCAAGTCTGAAAGGGTTAATACTGAGAGTGCTATAAGCACTAGTCACTGTGATGTCATGAGGAACTGGATAAGAATAACTAATGGTTCTGAGGGAGTCATACTTAAGACCAAGTCCTCCTGAAAGTATCTGTAATAATGTATACCATGTCCTTGTAACATATAAATAGTTGCAAAGATACAATATTATATCATGTTTACAAAGGATTCTTTTAGTTAGACCTATAAATCAGATGGCTATCCTCATCCACACTAGACCATGTGAACTCTTGACAAACGCACAATATGTGAGAAGGACATGAATGATGAAGAAAGGTTACATGTTTTATAAGATCTTCAGAATTCAGAAAGCATAATTTAGGCTCCCTCCGTTTGCTGGAGTCCACCACCTGGTTTGTTTAGTTTGCTTATATGGTTTAAGGTGATGTTAACAGATATTAGTTTGAGGGTGTAAATTGTTTTTGTGATGTAGGTCCTCAGCAGGAAACAGATGCCACAATCCAACCTGGCATTGTGATAGTAATCCTAGTATGTGATCAGCACATAGTTTTTCTAGAACCAGTTCAATGTGGCTTTTGTGTCCATGGTGTATAACGGGGAGAATTAAGACAAGTAAAGTCATCTAACTTTTCAAATTCACTTATTTCTATTTTTGTTTCTCTTTCTCATCCAACTGTTGTTCTTATTCCCCTCCGACTCCATCCAGTTTTTGATCACTGTAGGAGAGAACGTGGATTACCTTGATGGTGTACACACAGTATTTGGTGAGGTGACTGAAGGCATGGATGTCCTGGTGAAGATCAATGAGGCCTTTGTTGACAAGGATTTCTGTCCATATCAAGATATCAGGTCTGTGCTTCTAAATTATATAGATAAAAAATGTGTAACAAATGACACATTGACAATATCTAGTTTTTATTTACAAAGAGAGATATGTTGTACCTTTTAGCTATTAAATAAAACACTTGAATTAATGCGAGGTGAACAGTATGAATGGTATAGTATTAATCTTATCATTTGGAAACTTGGGTTCCAAAAAAGACAGAATCTCGTGTAGCTTTAATTTTGATTTGTATATTGTGGGTTACAGGAAAAAACATAATTTTAGTTTCATTTTAATTTTTACTTCACCTCTTGTGAATATGTCTGGTGACTGACTACCAAGATCCATCACCGTTCCAAGAAGCACTGGGTAGTTTCATGACACATTGTCATTGAATTATGCTGTGTTCAACAACCTATTATTTGTTTTTAAAATGAGCACATAGAAACTGTTCAAGTAACAGTAATTATCATTTGAGGTTTTGTTCTAAAATATGAAGCTCTAATGATTAACTGACATGATGTCCACTTATACTGTTATATAAGAAATATCTGATTCCTGTTCTGTGAATTCAGTCTTTCAAGTTTTTATGTTTTTAAAGTAAATGTCTCTTTAATATTAGGATAACCCATACAGTAATACTGGAGGATCCATTTGATGATCCCCCAGGTTTGCAAATCCCGGATCGCTCACCAGAACCCACCAAAGAACAGCTTGATGTGAGTATTTACTGAAACATGTTCTGCATCCATTGACCTCGGAAGAAATATATTTATGCATCCTTTTCAACTGACCTATGTTCTATGTGGCCTGAATATTTGAGCATACACGTATAATAGACATTGATGTCACATGGCAAATAAACTGCAGATCATGTGGTGCTCAGATGAGTTTAGAAGGTGTAGGATAATTGTTTCAGGACACCAACAACCCTTTTAATATCCTTAATTTTGTATTTTTATAATAAATCCCCACTTCTATATTTGCGAGGCTGCATTTATAAAATTGCCAAACTTCTATTTCCTTTTCTTTCCAGACCAGCATTTATTGCCTTTGCTAGGCTATACCATGCAAGGACAACAGACTTTCTTCTCTGAAGGACATTAGTGAAGCAGATAGTCTTAAAAAAAAATATGAATGGTTGTTTTCTGGTCACCCTTACTGAGACTGGCTTTCAATTCTAGAATTATTAATTGAATTCAAAGTCTTCCACCTGCTGTGGTGGGACTAGTACCTATATCCATATAGCATAAGTTGGATTCCTTGATTACTACTCCAGTGACATTACCATGACCCTAACTTTCAGTGGTACTCAGTGCTTGTTCTAGTTAACAAGATTAAGTGGTATATTTACACAGACATTTTCCATTATAACAATGGACATAATTTAATTCTATGTGCATGTAGATAATTTTCAGTAAGTTATTGTTACTTCTGTCAGCACGACTGTGTTTTCAATAGTCTTTGAATATTTTGGCTTTTTTAATTCTTTGAAAGTTAAACTTCCAAAAGTCTTAAAAACAAGATTACAAATTAGAGTAACTTCCATTTAATATGTGTGTGTACATTTATATTGAATGTTACAAACTGCCCTGTGGTGGCTCAGTTGCTCTGACCTTTGCAAATCATCAAAAGTAATGTACTCGTTTTATTGTAGAGTTATTTGCAAATGAGAAGAGGTTGCGATGAAACAGTCCAAGATGCTGAATGATACTTTTTTCTAATTTATGGAAGCATTACATAAGAGGAAGAATTGCTGTATCAAAAAGAAAAATGCTCATCTAGTTTGTGTTTTATCACATTACACGTGAAGAGTGGAGTTGTTGACGAATTATAGCAATCAATTAGTCTAAAGCAGACTTGAATGGAAGATGATTCACCCAATGGTGAAGAGCTTTGGAAGCCATCAAAGGTCACTCTTCCTCCCAAGCGCACACACTTACCGTGTCATGTTTCAAATTATCTATATGTCAAATGTCAAAAATTATGAAATTTACATTTAAATTAACGAATGCTAACTATTTGACTAAGGGTCCTGTTCTATAGTTTGAACAATTGCTCACTGAAGTAAGGTTTCCACAGATTACTTTGAATTGATTCCATTCAAGCAGACCCAGTGTTCTCAGTTGTACTGTTCTGGACAAAGTGAAATAGTTTGTCATGGTTGATAGTATCCAGTCCCTTTAAAATCCTAAAAGCAATCAAATCGCCTTTTGGCCTTTCTTCTTCTTTCCAGTGAACGTGTTCCATTTTTACATGACAGTGATCTGAAATTTTTTACTTGACACCTTAGTCAGTCTTGATACTAACTTCACCAGTTATTAGAATTCTGTTACCTTTGTAGCACAAACTATATTATTGGAATCATTTTAATTTAAAGGAAAACTCCAAACAGAAGTGTTCTAAAGATATGCAGGGAACGACCTTTGTTTGATTTGAGATTCATGGAGGAGGAGTAACCTTAAACTGACCTGATGAGAATGATTAATGCATCTCGGCAAATAGATTTTGCCCATATCAAGACCATTCTGAGAAGCATGGCAAGGCTTCTAGTGCTACAGGCCTGATGAGGTGGGGTAATGAAGATTACCTAATCACCTTTTATTGAATCATAAAATTCTTAGTGTGGAAACTGGCCATTCGGCCCAACAAGTCCACACTGACCCTCCGAAAAGCATCCCATCCAGACCCATCCCCCTACCCTACCCTACCCTATCCCTGTAACTCTGCATTTCCCATAGCTAATGCACCGAGCCTACACATTCCTGAACTCTGTGGGTAATTTAGCATGGCCGTAGTAAATAATTGTTTATATTGGTGCTTCTGGAAGAATTTTGAGCATTATTCATTTGGTTAGAATATGTAATTTTCTCTGTTCTTAATCCATTTCATTGCCTCAGAAACAATACACATTGATTACATTCAAAGATAATGCTAAAGCTGGGAGGAGGAGGTAAGAAAAAGGATGAAAATGAAATCAAATGGCCTACATTTCTAATTTGTAGGTCTGTATGAATTGCAGTGCAGACACAAATATGAAATAAATGTACTAGAAGCAAAAATGAGCATGATTTATGGATAGGGTTAAGTTAAAACATGTTAAACAAGTATGGAACATCATTTTTAATCAGCACATTACTGAAAGTGCTCAGGTTAGATCATGTCCTAATGTTGGAGCTAAAACTGCCTGGTATAGAGAAAAGTGTGTATTCTTGCATGCTTTCAGTATTCTTCAGTGCTAACAATACTCTTGATTAAATTTTTTTAATACAATTTTGTTTAGAGTGGCAGAATAGGAGCTGATGAAGAAATAGATGATACCAAAGGAAAAACTGCAGAGGAAATTGAAGAGGTGCTAGCAGAGAAAGAAGCAAAAACCAAAGCAATATTGCTGGAAATGGTAAAGAAACTAATCACAAACTTTTTAAAGAGCTTTAATTTGTTTTGGGAAGTACAGGCAATGCGTTCCAAACTATTCAATGCTTTCTAACCAACAGATGTGAAGACAAATATTTATTCTCCCCGTTGTTATTCACCTACCAGAATTGACTAGAGAAGTATTTTGTCTTGGCAGCAGTGTGATGTTGCTGTGAGAGCATCTGAGAACACTGAAGGTCACATGAACCAAAAGATGCATAGGAAAATTGAGATCAATTATGCAGTTGATAGATGGATAATAGGTGACATTTAATACTCATAAATGTGAAATTCAGATTGAAAAATATAGAAACAAGACCTGCAGTTATGTGGTGCCTTTCACACAAACCCAGGACATTTTAAAGTGCTTTACAGTCAGTGAACAAAGCGTATTTGTTGTTAAAGTGTAGGAAATTTCCACACTGGTAGAACCCATTAAAAAGCAGAGTTACTGGCCATATAATCTGTGTTAATTGTATTGCTGGAGGATAACTCTTGGTCAGGATACTGAAGAAAATGCTTTTCTAATTTTTCAAAATAGAACCATTGAATCCTTCACTCAGGGACGCATCTGTAAATAGAAAGAGATACTATTGACAGTGTAACATTTCCTCAGTGCAGCACTGAAGCATTAGCCTTGTACTTGGGTCTCTCGAATGGATCATGAACTAAATGTTCTAACTGAGGCAAAAGTGGAACTCAATTAGGACAGAATGTAGGGAATGATGGTAGGCATTTCATCGAAACACTAGTAAAAAGGCTAACTGAATGTTAGCCGCTGTACAGATTCTGGATTCTATGCTAATATTTTGTGATGCATTGTCAGCTCACAGTTAGAATATTATCAATGCCAGTCATTAGAAATGTTGCAGAAATGATCTTAATTAATAATAGTGTAAAGGGTTTCAGTATAGTGGGATATCTTAGAGGATTTGAGCATTTTAATCAGTATAGATGTGATTCAAGGTTCTTTTTTTTAAAAAAGAACCAATAAACTAGGGTCAGAGAAATTACTGGAAATTCATTAAACTTAAGTTTGGAACAGATCGCAAGAAGTAGCTTTTTTCCTCCCCTGCTCAGTGAATACTTTAGTTTGGAATATACTGCCAAACTACTTGATAGAAACACTAATATTGGCATTAGACAATACAGAATATGTGAACGTCATGTGATAGATGAGTATTGCCATGTTTTCACTTAAGCCCTACTTGACACTCAATATTCTGGTGGGATTTATTGGCCCGAGATGGTGCAGTGAAGATTCAGCAGAATGATGGTGGGGTTTAGAGTGTTAACATAGCCTTTCTTCTGTATATGCAGATTAACGAGTGATTAATCCAAGTGTTCAAAGTGACTAAATGATTTGATTGGGTAGAAACTCCTTTCTCTTCTGGGACATGAAGAACCAAGGACATAACCTTAAAGTTAGATTTGGACCATTCATGTTGAAGCCAGTAAATAAGCGCTTTTCACAAAGATATTAGAAATCTGGAATATTTCCCCAAAATAGCTGTTAAAATTAATAAATTTTTGTCTGGCAAATATTCTAAGGATTACAAAAACAAGATAGTTAAATGAAGTTAAAGATACACAAGAAACTAGGTACATGTGACAATAATAAATCAAATCAAAAAAAACATAAGAAATAAGAGTGGGATCGTAGAACTACAGTACAGCACAGGAACAGGCACTTCAGCCAACAATGTCTCTGTCAGTCAAGATGCCATTCTAAACTAATCCAATCTGCCTGCTCATGGTCCATATTCCTTATTCCCTGCCTGTTTGTGTATGTTGAAATTCCTCTTAAATATTGATGTCCTATCTGCTGCTTCTCTGCTGGCAGCTTGATCCAGGCATCTACCATCCTCGGTGTAGAAGAAAATTTGCCTCACACATCTCCTTTTAAACTTTTCTCCTCTCACCTTAAACCTATGCCCCCCTAGTATTTGACATTTCCATCCTGGGAAAAAGACTTTGATTGTCTGCCCTATCCATACGTGTCATAATTTTATACACTTTATCGGGTCACCCATCAGCCTCCAATGCTCTAGTGAAAACGATCTAAGTTTGTCCAACCTCTCTTTATAAGCTAATACATTCCAATCCAGGCAACATTCTGGTAAACGTCTTTTGGACTGCCTCCAGATCATCCACCACCTTCCTACATGTGGTGACGAGAACTGTACACAAAACTCCAAACGTGGCCTAACTAAAGTCTTATACAGCTGCAACATGATGAAAACTTATACTCAGTGCTCCGAGCGTTGAAGGCAAGTGTGCTATACGCCACTTCTACCACCTTATCCACTGTGTTGCCATTTTCAGGGAGCTGTGGACTTATCCCCAAGATTCTGCTGTATATAAATGCTCCTTAGGGTCCTGTAGTTTACTGTGTATTTTCATCTTGCATTTGACATTCCAAAACTCATCACCTCACACTTGTCCAGATTAAGCTCCATCTGCAATTTCTCTGCCCATGTTTCTAATCTATATCCTGCTGTATCCTTTGACAACCTTCCTCACTATCCACAACTCCACCAAATTTTGTGCTGTCTGCAAACTTACTAATCAGACCACCTACATTTTTATCCAAATCATTTATGTGTCTTACAAACAAGAGGTCCCAACACTGATCCCTGTGGACCACCAATGGTCACAGACCTCCAATCATAAAACACTACCCTCTTATCTTCAAGGACCAAGCCAATTTTGTATCCAACTTACCAGCTCACTGGATCCTATGTGATGTAAACTTCTGGACCAGGCTATCATGAGGAACCTTGTAAAACGGTCAAATACATGTAAACAACATCTGCTGCCCTTCATTCACCGACCATCTTCATGATCCCGCTGTGTCATTCAGCAAGATAATGGCTGAATTTCTACATCATCTCCTCCTTCCCAATCTATCATCTTACCCGTAGATTCTCTTGTTGACTAAAGTCTGTCAAACTCCGACATATTAATTGTCGTATAATAGCAGAATAAACTAGAGGGACTGAATGGTCTGTCGATGGCTTTTATGTTCATGGTTATACACATGAAAGGAAATGGTCAAACTTCTGTAGACATCTTCTTTTAAACTGGAAGAATTTTTCCATGCTACTTCACTATATTTTCTAAAAGATCATTTATATGGGTATTATTTTTGTTTTGTTACTATACTCAATTTTGAGAAGTGTAACTTATTTTAAGCAACAATGACTATCAGCTAAAAGTATGTAAAATATTTTAAAGCTGCACTATTAAGCAAATTTCCTGTATGTAAGCTGTTTACGTTTGACAAACGAACACAAGATGCAAGCAAGGCTTGTATTTATTGATCTTTAAAATAGAATTTAATTAATATATATTAAATATGGGGAATAGTCTTAGAAAATGTGAAGATCTTGTACCTGTAGAAGGCACTGAACATACATTCATCAGAAGGACATATGAAAAACATGTACGAAAAAGAATGAAATCAAAACATCCAGGTTAGTGACTTTACATATATACCGGGGTGCCTGTGAATGCTGACCAAGGAAGGAAATGTCAGGAGGGGGTGATCAAAAGATTAGTCACAAATTGAGTTTTAACAATGATCTTGAAGGAAAAAGGGGAATGTCATGAGATACAAAATTCACCAAGTTGTACCATATGGTACATTAAAAAAGTTTGATTTATGCTAAGTCACTAGAAGAGGTAGATGAGAATGATATTGCTTTGAAAAAACCCCACTGTTTAATCCATTTATTGGTATAAGTTAAATTTAACCATGCTGTTATGGTTATGAGATATTTATGGATATGTTATTTTTCCAGAATAACTGCTTATGAAACCCCAGTCTTAATTTTTATAGGTTGGAGATCTACCAGATGCAGAAATAAAGCCACCTGAAAATGTGCTGTTCGTTTGTAAACTCAATCCAGTCACCACAGATGAAGACTTGGAGGTCATTTTCTCAAGATTTGGACCAATCAAGAGGTAGTTCTTTTGTGAATAAACAGGTGCCTTTTGTGTGAATCTGTTGATTATACTATTTTATGACATGAACTAGTTAGTATTTTAAATGGGACTTAAAATGTTGATAATCAGTTGACTCTTAACTATCTCCTTAAGTGGTTCAGTAAACCGATCAGTCTATTAAATGAATAGCAAAAATGACAAGGATTAAACTATACAGGCCACTAACTAGTGACTAGTATCAAACCAGGACATGTCAAAGACCCACCCAGCCTAGTCACCCTGGCAAAATATCAAGTGGTATGATGAGTTCTGACTCAAATATTTTTTTTAAATATCATGGGGGTCTATATAAAAATATCTTGGAACTTTTTCAAAAAGGTCATTAAGGAAAAGGTGGGTACAACACAATAATGTTGCACCTGAGAGGAATATGGAGGTTGGATGAAATAATTCGGTCTGGAGAACCCGAGAGGGATCACAGTTTAGTTTGTGGGTGAAATAAGACTGCATTTTTAAACTCGGTGAAAGAGAATTTGACCCTTTCAAAGAGCAACAGCTCAGTGCTTCCTATTCCTTGCTTGTAATTCCTCTAAACAAAGTGTGGTGAACTGAAAATCGATCAGAAGTCATCTTTACTACTTATGGAGGAGTCCAATTTGTTGTAATCTACCTCACTGTCTCCAGCAAAGGGAATTCTGCTGGCTACAAGTGTTCCAGGAAGATACTTTAGTGCCAGCAACCTGTGTATGGACAATAACTTTGGGCACACAGCCACTCTTGAGAACTACCTATGTATTATCATTTTTCATGGGTTTAACTCTTACTTGGCCAAAGTACTACTTAAGTAATATTCTGCAGAGTTTTCATTTTCTTTGTTTCTCCTCAGACTTCAGTGTTTGTTTTTTAAAAGATAGAAACACATGTATCTTTTCAAAATCCAAACCGTTTGCCAGTAACCTTTTTGCTTCTTTGTTGAGTAAAGGAACTTTGCTGACTTATTTTTAAGACTGAACCTGATCAGAGAGACTTACATAATTGGCCATATCACCAACTCACTTAAATACACCAATAAAGCAAAGTAACAGAAAATGTTGTCAATATTATCACAGGACATTGACTCATCAATATCCTGCTTTCCACCAAGGTCATTCCGCTCCATTGCAACCTTGTCTAAACATTCTACAAGTTGAATTTCATATTTAAATTTTAAATGACTGCCCTTGAACAAATTAAATCCGTTTATTAAGGTTCCTTGATGCCCTATTTAAGTCGTGGGAATTTGGGGGAAGACTCTCCAGAAACTGAAGTCATGTCTGATACAAGGGAAGATGGTTGTCAGTTGTATAAACCTGACACCATTACTGCTGGTGTTTCTTAGAGTATTACCTTCAGCCCAGTTATATTCAAGTTTCATCAATGACCTTTCTACCACAAGTTCAGAAGTGGGAACTTTTGCTTATGAATGTACTCCAATCACAAAAGCTTAGATTATGAAGCAGTCATATAGCATATGTGCTAGGCATTGATAATCGAGAAAGTTTGGTTTAGTGTCATAACCCTTACTAAATCCTATATTATGTCCTGAAGTGCCTGGGGACAGTTCCCATCAATCCTAATCTAACAGCCACTTAAATATTGTGGCTGAGAGAGAGAAAGTCAAGTTGGATATTCTGTAGCAAATGCAGTAAATGTCATCAGTGTGATGGATCATTTGTATGGTTACATTATTCAAAAATAGCACTAATATAGCATGTTGCACAATCATAGTTTGCCCTAAATTGCTTGATAGTGAAAGACCTGCTGCCCATCCCTATAATCCTCGACAGAAGTGGCTTGCTAATCCACTTCAGAGCAGAGCTCACCATCAATCAGTGTGGGTCAAGAGTTACTTTTAGTCAAAGAAAACAGATTGATGGAAGGAGGTAATCTGATGATAAACTCCCCTCTGAAGTGGCTGAGCAGCCTTTTGGTTTCCTGCAGTTTGCCCTTGATGAATGTGTGGCAGGATGAGAAAGTGACTGTTTATAAGCAAGGTAAAAGTGGTAAATACAGGAATAAAACTGTCTTTTGTTAAACGTTTTCTTAGTGAAGTGAATTGTACCAATATCTGTTCAACAGTTGTGAAATAATTAGAGACTGGAAGACTGGAGAATCTCTCTGCTATGCCTTCATTGATTTTGAGAAGGTAAGACTACAAGAAATAAGAACAGGAGTAGGCTGTTTGACAGCTTGAGCCTGTTCCATGATTCACTAGGATCATAGCTGATCCGACACTCATCAAGTCCACTTTCCTGCCCTTTCCCCATAACCCTTGATTCCAACTGATCAAGTATCAACTTCTCATCCTTAAATGTACACAAGGAATTTGTCCTCACATCCCTCTATGGCAAGGAGTTCAAAAGAAACTCAACCCTCAGAAGAAATTCCTCCTAATCTCAGTGTTAAATTGGTACCCCTTAATTCTGAGACTATGAATCTTGGTCCTCAACACTCTCAAGGGGAAACATCCTCTCAGCATTTACCCTATCAAGCCCCTTAAGAAATCCTATAAGATTTTGTAAAGTCACTTCTCATTCTTCTGAAAACGTGTTAAATAGCAGTTGATATTCTGTGCATTCCTTAAATATAACTTTACAGTCATACAAATTTTTAGTATAAAGTTTTTAATGTTTAGATTTACATTTTATTACAAATAGATTTTTATATTTACCTAATTTATGTTCTGAATCAAAATATCAGCTGACAGTTCACCCAATAGTTGTAACTGTGACAGGTTGGCAGAAACCCCAGAAGAACCGACTGTGTTGGGGTGACTGGCCAGTACAACCTCAGTGAAAAACAGGCAGTCAGGGAAAAGCTCCCTAAGTAATTCTGACCCTGTGTTTCCATGGTGGCAGTCAAAATGTAACATATAAGCAAGAGTAAATTCAAGTATCATTCAATACCAGAAAGGAGATGGCCAAACATCTGAATTTATTTAAAATAAAATAAATGAGAATTTCCAAGTAAGTGATGTCATTCTTTGTGTAAATATAAGGAACAGTGAAACCTGTATAAATGGTCATTGCTCAAAAACAGACATTTGAGAGACCCAAATAATTTGCATAGTTGTCATTTTGCGTATAGAAAATAATTTCAATAAATTGGACTTTTTTTATAGCTAGCATTCATAGTGACAGTAAAATGCTTTTATCTCCACGGCGATGGGTAGTTTCTCTGCCACTCTGACTGTTTAGTTGTCGTTAGTTCTATTTATGTGGAAGTAAAAGACCTCAAAGCACTGCTTGAAGTAGAGGCAGCAATTCCTCCTTCACTGAGTATTGCCACATCACAAATACAACATTCACTCGTTTCACTTAGCTGATTGTGTGGCCTTGTTATGCATAACTTGGCTGCTGTGTTTACTTCCATAACAATAGTGACTGCTCATCAGTGTTATTAATTCACTGTGAAGTCCACACCAGGAGTCCTCATATTAATAAAAGGGTCAGTGAAACTTCTGTCCAATGGGAAAATGGTTCTGTGAGCTTACTTTCATTTCAGAATGTTTCTAGGCACTTATTTAAAAATTACAAGTCAGTTGCAAAATTTAGTAATTTCTCTGTAGTGTTTGGTGACCTTGCACAGGTCTCATTCTCCAGTCATGCTTGATGTTTCTGTTAAAAGATTTTGCAGCACATGCTCAAAGTTAAATTTCAGTCTGGTTTATTGCACAAGTTCTTTACCATTGGCTGACACCAGTGTCCAGTGAAAGACTTACTCTTATGCTGGACTATGATTGTATAAAGTCATTATATCCAAGTGGTGGACAAATTTACTCTTCATCCTTTTCATTTTTTTCAAAAATCTTTGTGGTTTCAAACTTAGATTGTCCGAATCCTTCCCCAAAATATGGAAGGAGCAGGTCCCTGTCTTATTAAATTGAGGGACTCCAAACAAAGTTGCACTGGCAGACAATAAAAGAATCAGTGATTTCTAAAGGTTTTGTGGAACATAGAGATGGGCAAACCATTTGTGACACGGTGAGTTCTATAACCAGAGAAACACTTGTCTGCCTCCATTCCAGTGCTAGAGCTCAATGTACTACATGTATGAAAGTGGGATTCTTTACTAGGAATGTCAAGATTGATGATTGCAGTATTACAGTTTACCACATATACTAAGTCCACTGGCTTGGATCAAAACCATAAAGAAATATCATTTTCTGAATGTAAAATAATGTTATGAAGACCATAATTCAAGGACAACACAGTTGCAAGGGAACCGTGGTATCATTGTTCAGTCAACAAAGCTGCAAATCCAGTGAATTATTGCTATTTGGGCAACAAGTCAGAAGGGCAGTCAAGCATTATTGTCAGGACATTACATTATTGTCTGTTAAGTGAGCTACTGTTTCAGGGCAACAAGTTGCAGGAACTGTGAGATATCACTGATGCAGCAACGTATGGGCAATAGTCTGTCCCATTATGAAGGCAATCAGCTACAGAGACAATGAACTTATCATTATTTGGTAACAAGCTATCGTGATAATGAGATGGTGGTACTTCATTGCTATCAGTGTTGAAAAATTCCTATGTTTTAGTGAGCAGTAGGCTCATGCTATTGAATCAGTGAGATATCATTCAGCAGCCTTGAGTTTTTGCTACTGAGAGTAAGCTGTCACCGTTGAGGCCCTGATCCATCATAATTGTTTCACTATTCGACCAAACTTGTGCCCTGTATTTTTGTCAGGATTGGTTTGTAAGGGAAGGCATTACCATCCTGAAAAACTCTGCTTCAGCTGCTGCATTATGTATTTTTTCACAGCAGGAGCATTGTGAAAATGCTTACTTTAAGATGGATAATGTGCTGATAGATGACAGAAGGATACATGTGGACTTCAGCCAATCTGTAGCAAAGGTTCAGTGGAAAGGGAAAGGTAGGTTCTCAAGTTGCATTTTATATTCATCTGCTTCACAAGTGCAAACCTAAAAGGTCACCCATCTATACAGAAGTTGCTAACTTTCTGCCAATGTCACTGTCTAGTTGTAACAGGTTCAGTTGTGGGTTTCAAATAAATTGGATTTTAAAAAAAAACAGAAAAAAATGCCAGGCTCTGTGTGCTGGTGGGTTTAGTTTGGGGAATGGGACTAGAGGAGTTGTCCTTGCATCGATGATGGCCATATTCTCTGCTGTAACTATTCTGTGATTCTACGTTCTAGAAACATTCTTGTTCACCAACTTTTTTTTAAAAAAAGGTTCCTCTTTCACCTTTCTTCTCACAGGTGCAAAATACACCAAAGATGATTTCAAAGAGTATGAGAAGGACCTTAGCAAACATTCCAACATTACCTTGAAGAGTAAAGTTCAACCTAAACAGGAGTATCCTTGAACTTGTTCAGCAACCACAAACATGTTAAAGTTGGGCTCAATTGGTGTATTGTGGATATTTTTGGAAACACACGCTTTAGAAAGGATACAGAAGGGGCTGGTGAGAAGGTTACCAGGAATGTGGGATGTCAGTAAAGAACACGTTGATTATTTTGTCTGTTCCACAGAGAATAAAGGGTGATGTAATAGAGTAAATAGAGAAGATCTGTTCCTTCTAGTGACTGGCCATATCTGAAGACCACAGTTTTAAAATCTTTGGCAAAAGATCCAGAGGGGAACTGAGTTAAGAGTCAGCCACATGGCTGTGGGTATGCAGTCACATCTAGGCCATAACAATGCAAGTTTCCTTCCCTAAAGGCTGACAAATTGACACTGGATTCATGGTCATCATCGGACTTAATTCCAGATAAGTATTGAATACAAATTCTGCCATCTGCTGTGGTGAGATTCATACCCTGGTCCTCAATATTACCTGGGTCTCTGGATTAACAGTTCAGTGGCAATACCACTAGACTGAGAGTTCTCAGACTTTTAAACAGGACAGTTGAGTAATTATTTAAACTGGAAAGTTACAGATGGCAAGAAAGGAGTGAGAAATAGAATTAATGGCATGGCTTAATATCTTTGCAATGTTTTTGCCAATGATATAAAATGAAATCTTGAATAATATAACTTCAAAAATGGACTTAATTGAAGAACTATTGCAAAATTTGTTGGATTCAACACTCCCCACTCTAGCAAATTGATAAGATCAATCATCGACATGCCTCACCGTGCCAGGGAACTGGACTCGATTCAAGCCTTGGGCGACTGCAGATTAGGTGGATTAGCTACAGCAAATGCAGGGTTGCAGGGATAGGGGAGGAGTTGGATTTGGGTGGGATGTTCTTGAGGGTCAGTGTTGACTCCATGAGCCCAGTGGCCAGCTTCCATGCTGTAGGGATTCTATAATCATAAACACCACCAGATAAAACTGTTCTCAGTGTCTTGCAGGGCATCTTGCTGGTCATTTAGAAGGGACGCCTGTACTTAAAAAAAAAAAAAAAAAAAAAAAAAAAACACGTGTAGGAATGAGAAGACACTTAGATAATTTCCCCCATCAGTGAAATTGGCCCTTAATTTTAAAATAGCCCCAAATATGAACTATTACTGGATGAGGCCGAGACCAGTGGAAGTCACCAGCATTCGAAGAAACACCACAAGGAGAAACGGCCTTGTCGACATTTGGAAGAAGAAGAAGGTGATAGGTGGAAAGCAGCCAACTATAAGGTAGCAAACACTGATTACCAAGTATAAATATTTAAGCCTATAGTGATGGCTTTATTGTACATCTGAATATTAATTAGTTTGCTTCTGCCTGGATTTAGCTAGCAGCCTCCCAAAGAGTACATGGTGGTTTGTGGGACGATGCACTATTGGGTCAGTTTCAAGAATGTGCCGCTTATTTGGAGCATCCAGTGCTAATAATATAGAAAAGACAGCACAGAAATGGGCCCTTAGTTCAACATGTCTATTCCAGATTTTATAGGGCTCCTAGTATTGAATTATTCCAGAAGTGGAAACATTATCCCTATAAAGGCATTTGACAGGGTAGATATGATCTTAAAATACGTTATTTAGTCTCCCTTTGGCCCTTTTTCTGAAGGAGAACAAATTTGAGGGTCTGTCAGAACGGCTTTAACCCCTCAGTTCTGGTCTCATCCTTCTAAGTTTTCTCCACACCATCCATGGTCCCTCATTCTCTTATGGAGAACAGAACTGTGCACAGTACTTTAAGCACATGAGGGGAAATTCCAGGGACCTGCTTGTTATTTTCTAATCAATGAGCACAACTTTCATTAATTCTGAATTTACTTAATTAACAAATGCAGTGGCATGGAGGTAAGGACCTTGTTATGTCTAGCCCTCTCAGGCTTTGATTGTACTTTTGGCCTGTTGTTAGCTTTGTTCTCAGAATTCCATTATTGCCGGCTGTTGCTGAGCGAAAAGTGAAATGAAGCAATCAGGACGGGATTTATAGCAAGGCAAAAGGCAGGGACTACACAGTCTAAGTAGCAAGTATGGGATGGGTTTGTGTTGAAACACATTAGGCAGATTAAGAGAGAGACAGATGATGAAGTAAAGGGATACTGAGCAGTTGTGTGTAGCAGTAGCTGTGCACGGAATTGGAAATAAAACTGGGGAATGAGCAAATTAGGTAGCCTTGATAGCAATTTGGCTTCAGCTGTGGTGTGACTATCCAGTGAAACGAAATGTAAATAAATGTAGGGCGGTGGACCTGTTAGCTGAGGGTGCCACCATTGATTTGAAATAACCTTGTCCTTAACTAAGTTAAAATAAACATTCAATGAGCTATAATGAAAAAGATGTTGAGAATAAAATTTGGAAGCAGTGAGTTCTTTTTGAGAAGGAACACATTTTCTGACAATTTATATACATGTACTTTTTCTACATATAAATTTAAAATTGACAGATTAACTTGTGATATCAATGCATTAGTTACTGTAGGATCTTCTGAACAATTATTTTTGACTTGATAGGCAACAACTGACAAAGAAATTAAACAGCACAGAAACATTTCTCCCATTGAGGAATATGGCAGAGAAAAAGACAGAGGTCAGAAAAAGCGGAACCGATATCGCAGCTGGAGCAGGAGTGAATCCCAAGAGAAAGATCACCATAAGCGAAATCGGAGTAAGAAGTCCAGACATCGAGAAAGAACGAATAGAAGTCCCAAAAAATCCAAATAGGGAGAGGAATGAGAAAGGGAGTGGGTACGGTAGAAGCTGGAACCAGATATTGCACTTGAAATGGTTTATGTAACTGAAATGCTTTTTATTTTTAAAATTGTAATAAATCATACACCCAAAATGTTCTCATTCACTGCTTTTCTACAACTTTGGGGATTGCACGACAGTCTTGGCAGCTTTGCACTCATTATGCACTTTACTCCACCTCTGGTGAGTGAGTCAAGACTGAGCTGATGTGCTTTTAATAAGATGCTGAGGACAGGATATGGACAGGATATGCACTGAATATCTGTTTCACTTTGTTTTGTATACGTTTACTGGACACTTCATGAGGGTAGGAATGTTGGTTAGATCACTAGGTGACAGTTCAAATAAATCCCACTTAATATCTGAGGGAGAATGAATACAGGAAAGTTGTGAAGATTGGTGTTAGTCGTTTGTGAGTCAATGTCCCATTTCAGAGACTTGAGCACAATTTAGACTGACAACCCAATGCTGTGCTGGGGTGTCATTTTAGTTTATGATCTGAAGACAAGTACTATTATTGGCTAAACCTGTTTTGGGTACTTCAGAAGGACTACAGATTAATGTGTAAATACGACAGCCTAAGTAGAACACTGATGGTAATTTGTAAATATTCATTATCACAACTGTCTTGCCCTCTCTTCATACTCGTTACAAGCCTTCAGAACATCCACCTCCTCAACAGTCAATGAAATGCTCTTAACATTGAGTTCTTCTTCTGAACAAAAATGCATTTGAAAATACTTAACCATTTACCCAGTCCTGTAATTTGTTTAAAATTCAGTTTCCTTTGAAAACATCACCTAACCCATCATAAAACAAAGTCTTTGCATCATAATCTTTTAAAAATGAAAATCAAGAATAGCACAAAATCCTTCAATTTCTTGCATCATGGAACGCTGCTGTTTGCAGTCACAGCCTCTCCAAACCTTCCACATCTTAATTTTTCTAGGCATCTCAAACTTATTGTTGAAGATACATACCTGTATGTTTTGTGTGTCCAGATTTAAAATTGACAAACTAACAGGTTAACTTGTGTTATCAATGTGGGGGATGGTGGTAACATAGCTGAACAAGTAATCTGGAGGCCCAAGCTAATGCTCTGGAGACAAGATAAGCTACAGGTGTTGAAACTTAAATTTCTAAACCTGGAATATAAAACTAGTCTCAGTGACCATGACAACAATCGGCAGGGCTGTAAAAAGCCTATCTGGGTTCACAAAAGCTCTTTGGGGAAGGAAATCTGTTGCTCTGACCTCATGCGACTCCAAAGTGGCCTGGTAAGCCACTAAGTTAAATTAACATTTTGTTTTAAAATAATAGGTACAATTTAATAAAATTCAATGGAGTTGTTTAAGTTATTAAAAACTTTGTAAAGTGCTCTATTAAACACTCGCCCACCTTTTTATCAAAAGGCTGACTTGAATGATTGGATCTTCAACTTAATGACGTGATCGAGGATGTGGCTTCATCCAGAATGCGTTTCTTGTCGATCTTCTCTTCAGCAGGGCATGCTGCAGCCAGAAGTTTAAAAATCTCACCAGCCCTGTGAGGTGAATTCTCGCGCAGTGGTAGTTACCGCTTACCATAAAACGTGAGGCAATCATACCTATCTTTTAAATCTTGAAGAAGCAATTTTATTTGATGACCTTACTTATGTGTTATCGGCAAATCTATCATGTACTTTCCATTCCTAATTCTCCTTGAGAAGGTATGGCCACAGTGCTGTTAAGAAGGGAATTGCAAGGCAGCTTGAAAGGCAATTTGCAGGTGGTGGTGCAAGATTGGTTCATTTAAATCTAAACTGTTGTCAGTTATGTTAACAGATTGCAAAACAATTAACTTTGAAAATGATCTTAGATTTAATGTCACTGGAAGTCAAATTAGATGTTTATACATGTATAATTTATAAATAAATTCAATGCATAAATTAGAAAAAATAGAAAGCTAATAACCTGTGTTCTACACACTTCTAAAAGAAAATTATTTTCATATAAAGTATATCAAACTAATTTCTTCATATTTGGTCAAAGCTAAGCAGGATGTTTTAAGGCACAGCATAAAAGACCATTTTGTAGGCTTCAGATACATATGTTCACAACACCCCAGGGACAACTTGACTGGAAAGGAGCATGAGCCACAGAATGGGCCCTGTTGTGTTAAGTAACCTCTCTCAACTCACAATGAGTGTATAGAATGGGCCCTTTGTAGGGTCTTGGGGCATAGTGGTACTGTCCCTACCTCTGAGCCAATAGGCCTGGGTTCAAGTCCCACCTGCTCTGGAGGTGTGTAATAACATCACTGAATAGGCTGACTAGAAATGTATCTAAAATAGGCCCTGTAGTATTATAACCCTACCCTCACTCTGAATGCACATCCCAGAATGGGCCCTGTAGTGTTAAAGCCCTAAATTCACTCCAGTTTGCAGTCTTGTTAAATAGAAACAGATTTAGCCCTGTATTATTGAATCTCTATCCTCACCTCCAATATACAGCATTACTGTTTCAAAGTGCAGGTTATAGAGTCAGCCACTTCATTGCATTCCTACCTTGGGCTGTATTCTCTTCAAGCAAGGTTCTCTGCTGGGGTTGGAGCCTCACAAAATGACTCCTTTAAACTTTTAATGAAAAAAGGCACCTACTGTGCACTCACCTACATAAAGCTCCCCAAGAACATCAGAGCAGTTAAGGTAATCATAAAGACTTAGTGTAAGTGAAGAAGAAAGTCAATTACAATTTTGCTGATCGACTACTGATCACATGATGAAACTGAATTCAACTCTAGTGTTAGGTGCTCAAACCAGCATTCTATTAACTCAAGTGTAACTGCTACAGGCTTCAAATTACAATGTAGAAATAAATTAATACTTACAAAATATACCTTTCTGTAAGCCCTTAAGCTAAAATTGAAAGCATGAATAAAAATTAAAATCTGTCCCTGGGAATTAAACGAGGGGCACTCTGCTTTAAGAAAAAGTAATGATTTTCACTTCATACGTAAACCAGCTCTCTATTTTGGCTCCCTTTCCCCATTGCAATGTTTTCCCTGTTATTTTCTTCTTGATATTCAGGTGTTTCTGGATTGAGATAATCACACTGCAATGGCTTAGGGTAGCTGTAAGGGTAACCATTATCATCAAAAAACCTCCGGAATGTGAACTCGTAGAATGCATGTTCTGGGTGCTTCCCATTCTGGTACCAGCCATTGAGTGTGTCATTGACACTTTCTCCATTGCTACTATCGCTCCACAACTTGTCAGGATCCACAGGATCAAAATTGGACGTATCTGTTGGGTGCGTAATCTTCGGCATGTACGGAGCAGATTGGTGCCGGATGTCACTGGAGAAATCAATGAGTCTGAAAAATGGATGGGCTTTTATTTCATCTGTGCCATTCTTCCCAAGCCTATCTTCTGGACCTCGACAAAGCTTGATGATGAGATCGGATGCCTCTGGGCTAAGTTTAGCCTGGGGTGGGATGTGAAGAGTTGTCTGCCAGTTTATGACCTTTGTAAGAATGGGCAATAATTCAAATCAGAAATCTTAACATTCAATAATTCAGATTATTGCTGAACTACTGGATTTTTTTAAAAATACCTACAATTTTGTTTAAAGACATTTTAAAGACTAAACTGTCTTCCATCCTGGTGCCATCTAATTACATTACCGGTGATCATTTTATTATAAACCTGTTAACCAGGTTTGTCAGGAGGCGCAGCTCTATGGGGATGATACAATTAGAAGAATAGCCATTTTCTGCTGTGCTTGGAGGACAGTATTACCCTACTTGCATACACGTCTCTTTAAAAAAATGTAATTAGTACCTCTAAATTGACTCAAAGAAGTAAAGAAACAGACATCACAGCAAATAAGATAAATGAGATCAACACAATTAATTCATTACCTTGATCTGTGTTTCCAGCGGAGTTTGTGCCAAGAAAGGAGGCTGTCCTACTAACATTTCATAGAGAATAACACCAACACTCCACCAGTCACACAGCTGGGTGTAACCTGTAAGGTACAAATGATTTTACTCATTATACCCAGAAGTCAAAAATCAAAGTCTTATTTTTTATTCAGACTTTTATTAAAGACCTGTGTAATTTTTTTTGTTCATGTTAGAACATTTTTACAGATATAACAAGACAATCATTATGATTTTTAGACCTGTAACAGGATATAATTATAAATAACTTTCAGGATATACTCTGAAGATATTAGGTTTATTATTTAGAGGCATGGTAGATTTTGATAACCAGCTTTGTTTTGGTCAAAAATATAATGTGGTTTAGTAATTGGGAATGCATGCTTTAATCCTCTTAGGGATTTTATTACTACCATTTGCTGCATGACTGGGTTTCACCGTTCCGCTGGTCATTCTTTGGAGACATTACAGAGTTTTAAAATTTGGTATGAAATTAGGAACACAGGAATAGTTGGCTATTCACCCCCTCAAGTAGACAAGTATAAGAGGAAAAACAAATAGGAGATATTACTAGAGTTAGGTGCAGTAAGGAGGAAGCTCATGTGAAGCATGAACCCCAGCAAAAATCAGTTTTATTGAATGACTATTTAATCTACTGTAAACAATATCATTGAACACTCTGGTAATAATTGAGCTTCATTTTATAGATTAGGAGTTTTCTGTTACCTTGGATATTGCAATAGATAAAGGGAATTTTTGAAGGTTTGTTTCAGAAATAGGGAGAATTAACTGGTTCAAGCAGCAAGGGAGACATTTCTGAAGCAAACTACAGATAATGATATGGTGATAGAAGGAACAGATGATTTCTACTTGCCTTTAACATAGCAAAACATCCCAATAAATCTGTATCCGAGCCACATGGGAAGATATTAAGATGGTGACAAGATGTTCGGCCAGAAGTGGGTTTTAACATGATTAACCTTACCTGTACGGAGCAACACCTCTGGTGCAATATAATTCGGTGTGCCCACTAGGGAATGTGCCAGACAGCGTTGATGTTGTCGAGCTGCCCTGCGCTCCAATGGTTTTAGTCTCTCTGCACACTTACAGCTCTTGGGATCACCCCATTCATTACTGAAATCCATGCTGTCCTGCCGAGGATGGTCACCTGGGTGCAAAGGGTAAACACATCAACAATCAGCCAAGTAGTGTTTCTGAAGATAGCAATACAGTTTATTTTGTCTTTGTTCTGTTTCTCCAGTATTACTTGTAACCTCTCCCTACACGAGACTTGGTCAATCTATGAGGACAGTGCAGCAAGCAGTCATCAGGCTGGTAGGAACACATTTGGATGATACAAGTAACTCTTTTGATCTGGATACAGTTGTGACTTTCCTGCTTTGCACTCTGAAGGGGACTGATAATCAAGGCTGGATACACTGGACCCCATGGACTTATCTATATGAAACTGGGGTGCCATATCAGGGGGAAAATTATCAGGACAGGATTGAATAAGTGGGAAAATCAAAAGTAGCAAAGCAGGGGTTAACATTCAGTGAATGAATTTCTGTGTTATGTATTCACAGCTAGCTCAGATTGGACCTACTAATAAACTCAGCAAGCTGTGGAAAACTGCAGCTCTGGAAAGGTTTCAGCTACCTATTGATTTCATATTCTCAGTAAAAACGCCTGGTTTTGCCAGAAAATAGTACAGTTAACAAGGAAAAATTAGGCAGCTATAATGGGAAATGTTCTGCAAGTGTAAGAAAAGAGGTCCGCCTTTTCACAGAATATTGGTAAGAGGTTTTAATCCCCTTGCCTAAGGAGTTCAATGGAGGTTCACTAGACTGATTATGGGATGGTGGGACTGTCCAATTAGGAGAGATTGAAGAAACAGAGCCTGTTTTCTCTGGTTTAGAAGAATGAAAGGAAATCTTATGGAAATCTTATGAAGTTCTTAAAGGGACAGAACAGAGTAGATGCAGAAAGGATGTTTCCCCTGGCTGTAGTCTAGAACAAGGGTCACAGTTTCTAAATAAAAGATAAGCCATTTAGGACCCACACAAGGAAGAGCTTCTTCACTCAAGAGTGTGGTGAATCTTTAGAATTATCTATCCTGGAAGGCTGTGGAAGCTCAGTCATTAAGTTCAAGGTGGAGATTGATGGATTTCTAGTTGTAAATGATATCAAAAGATCGCACAGTAATACAGCATTAACATAGATGATCTGCAATGTCAGAGCAGGCTCAAGGAGCTGAATGGACTGCATTTTAATAGAAGTGGTCAATGTTGAACTAGAAACCTCATGCCACCACTTTCCTCCCTGCAGTCATTCTTTCCCAGATACCTATTCCAGTCTAGCTCAATCTCGAACAGAGTTTCACACCACACAAACATTGCCTCATCAAAACAGTCTATTTCCAAGTACAAAGTGTTGAATCATAACCTTTCCCCAGTGACTAAGACACTCTTTGCCATACTCCAGTTTCCATCACCTCCTGAATTCACTCATCAATCTTTTCTCTCAAACATCTCATTTGCCATCACCCTGCTCCTGGTGGACTAATACACTCTCAGTGCGTGGATTTTCATTCTCATTTATCCTCAAATCCCTGTGCCCCTACCTAGCACTGTAAACTTCTTCCTTCCACATCCCTGCCTCAATCTTCCACTCTTCTCCTGTTTCCTCCATTTCCATGCTATCATTAGCAGCAGTTTTGCAATCCATCTTTGCCCTGCTATGTTGTTTTTGCCCTTTTCAGTTTGAGGGGTGCAATTTTGGTTGATGCAAGTAGAATTCAGAAAATTAGAATTTTTTTCCCCCAAGTGTTCTTGTGTGAGATTGAGAATAGGACTGAGAAGAGTCTGAGGAAAGTTTTTTATTTATTCAGCTGTAGGATGTGGGTGTCACTGACTGGCCAGCACTTATTGCCCACTCCTCGGTGCCCTTGAACGAATAGTTTGCTGGGCCGTTTCAGAGGCTAGTTTAGAGTCAACAACATTGCTGTGGGTCTAGAGTCACCTGTGGCCAAACGAGGTGATGGCAGCAGATTTCCTTCCCTGAAAGACATTAGTGAGCCAGTTGGGTTTTTCCAACAATCGACAATGGTTTGATGGTCATCAGTCTACTCTAATTCCAGATTTGTTGTCTTCATTTAATTCAAATTCCATCATCTGCCATGGCAGGATTCGAAGCTGGTCCTTGGAACATTAGCTGAGTTTCTGGATTAATAGTCTAGCTATTATACTGCTAGGCCATTGCCTTCCCAGTTGTGAGGTACATTTACACCATCCCACATGAGTTACAGTCTACAGACCAGGGAACATCTGAAGAAATCAACTTCTGCAAGTTCTACTGCATTAGATTGGCCCGACAAAGCACTTCAAATTTTTCTAATTCGTTACTGGTCACGTGCATCAGATTTGCTATTCACCAACTCCTTCAAAAATCTTTATATAGAAAATCTGGCAGAATTAACTGTCTTTACCTTTAATCTGTGCAGAGCAAAACCCTGACTGTCGTTTCATAAAATCTTGTTTTAAATTGATTTAACACTTCACTAAATTAAAATGATATTAATATACAATAACTCCTCAAATCTTTTTACAACAGGAGTGTTTTCAGCAGACTTCTACAGCTAATGACATTCACACCCACAATATATTTTCACTGGATCTTTGTTTGGTACTAGTTAAGTTTAGAAGATGTGAGAAAAGTTTCCACTACCATATGAACACATACCACACTATTATACAAAATGTGAAAGAAAAGTATGGTGATGCATTATCTACCTAAACAACTATCAAGTAGAAGAACTAGAAAATAACTTCGCATGGTTTACAAAATGACTTGCAGAAAATGACGCAAGAAGGAATACTTTCTCTAGTTTGAATTGCAAATTCTCAAATATACGAGTATTTGCAGACACAAAACAAAAAGTTACACTCTTGAAAATCAGGGCAAATCCAACCTACTGCCCTATCAGTCTACACATATGTCAAAGTCAAAGATAATGCTATCAAGTGACATTTGCAAATAATTAATCTACTCGATGACACTCGGGGTGGGTTCTGCCATTGCTGCTTGGCTCCTGATGTCATTATGTCCCTGGTCCAAATATAGGCAAATATCTCCAGAGGTAAGGTGACTGCCTTTGATGGGGTCTTGCTTCAAAGGGCCCTAGCAAAACTAGTCAGTGAAATTCGGGGGAGAATTCTCTACTTGCTGGGAGTCATACCTAGCATTAAGGAAGATGTTGATATTTTTGAAGGTCAATCATCTCTACTCCAGGACTCATTCTGCAGGAGTTCCTCAGGGTAGTGTCCTAGGTCCAAACATCTTCAGCATTTTTTTATTTGTTCACAGGATGTTGGTGTTGCTGGCTAGGCCAGCATTTATTGCCCATCCCTAATTACCCAAAAAGGTTTTTCTGACGATTGACAATGGTTTCATTGCCATCAATTCCACTATCTGCCATAATGGGATTTGAACCTGGGTCCACAGCACATTATAGTCTACTGATAATATCTCCAAGCCACCGCCTGGCCCATCAATAACTATCCCTTTGGCATAAGATCAGAAGTTGGATGTTTGCTGATGACTGCAATGTTCAGCACCATTTAGGTCACCTTACATGCCGGAGCAGCATGATTTGGATGACATTCAGGTTTGGCCTGATGTGGCAAAGCAACATTTGTGCCCCATGCGGGGGAGGTAATGGCTTCGTGGCTATTAATCAGAGATCTAGGTAACAGACTGGGGACCTGGGTTGGAATCTTGCCATGGCAGACACTAGAATTTGAATTCAATAAAAAGTCTGGAACTAAACGTCTAAAGATGACCGTGAAACCATTGTTGATTGTCAGGAAAATCCCATTTGGTTCACTAATGTTCTTTAGGGAAAGAAACCGCATCCTCACCTGTTGTGGCCTACAATGTGACTCTAGAGCCACTGCAGTATGGTTGACTCTCAACTGTCCTTGGGACAATTAAGGATGGGTAATGAATGCTACCCCAGCCAGTGATGCCTACATCCTGCGAGTGAATTAAAACAAACTGCCGGGTAATGATCATTTCCAACAAGAGAAAATCTAACCACTGCCCTCTTTTGATGTTCAATGGCAGTACCATAACTTAATCACCCAACCAACAATATCCCAGGGGTGACCAACGACCAGAAACTGAACTGAACCAGCCTTTTAACTACTGTGGCTACTGGTCAGACATTAGGAGTTCTGCGGCAACTAACTCACCTCCTATCTATCCATTTGCTTACCTACCATCTACAGGACACAAGAACGCTCTTGACTTGCCTAGATGAGTGCACCTCCAATAAGCTCAAGAAGGTTGATATAATCTAGGGTAAAGGAGGCTGAAGTACAAGCGCAGAGACATCTTACTGCAACTTTACAAGTTCTGGTGAGACCACATCTAGGAGTTTTGTGAGCAGTTTTGATTGTCTTATTTAAAGAAAGAGGTAATTTCATTGGAGGCTGTTCAGGGAAGGCTCACCAGGATGATCCATGATATAGAGGGATGTCTTATCAGCACAGGCTAAACAGGTTGGGACTTCTACTCAGTGGGATTTAGAAAAATGAGAGGGAATCTTATTGAAACATAAAAGATTCTCATGGGACTTGATGTGGTAAATACTGAAGGAATGTTTCCTCTCATGGGAGAGTCTAGGACCATAGGGCATAGTCTCAGAATTAAGGGGTGCCAATTTAAGATGGAGATGAGAAGAAATTTCTTCTCTCAGAGGGTTAAGTGTTTTTGGAACTTCTTACCACAGAGAGATATAGGGACAGAATCCTTGTGCATATTTAAGGTTGTAACAGATAGATTCTTGCTCAGTAGGGGAATCAAGGATTACAGGAAAAGAGCAGGAAAGCGGATGCGAGGAATGTTGGATCAACCACAGTCCCACTGAATGAAGGTGCAGACTTGAGGGGCCGAGCAGCACACTCCTGTTCCTACTTCTTATGGTCTACAAAGCAGCCCATTTGATTGATACTCCTTTCACCTCCCTTCACAAGTGAGGCACAGTAGCTGCAGTTCACACCATCTTCCAGATGTAATGCAACAAATCACCCAGGCTCCTATGATAGCACCTTCCAAATTCACAACCTCTACCATAAGTGCTGAATGACTCCATTTTGTGCTTTCAGTGGTGTCTGTTGAGAAGTAAGTATCGGCCAGGACACTAGGAAAATGCCATGTTCTTCTTCAAAGCAATGTTATGGGTTCTTTATGTTTACCCAGGCCCTCAGTCTGACATCTTGTTTGAAAGATGACACTTCAAGAAGTGCAACACTGGAACATCAACTTTATATCTGTGCTCAGAATCCTGAAGTGGGACTTGAATTCACAATGTGAATCTGAGACAACTGAGCCTATCAACCAAGCCATGATTGACATGATTTAGGAAGATGAATACAGGTGCCCCGTACACCAGTTGCTCAAAGTAAGTAGGCAGGTGCAGCAGGTGGTGAAGAAGGTAATGGTATGCTGGCCTTCATAGTGAGAGAATTCGAGTACAGGAGCAGGGATGTCTTGCTGCAATTGTACAGGGTATTGGTGAGCTCACACCTGAAGAAATGTGTGTAGTTTTGGTCGCCTTATCTGAGGAAGGATGTTCTTGCCATACAAAGAGTGCAATGAAGGTTTACCAGACTGATTTCTGGGATAGCAGAATTGAAGCATGGAGAGAGACTGGATTGAATAGGATATATTTAATGGAATTTCGAAGAGTGAGGGGGATCTTGTGGAAACCTATAATATTCTGACAGGACTATACAGTGTACAGGTAGTATTTTCCTGAAACTAGGGTCATAGTCTAAGAATATGGGATAGGCCATTTAGGACTGAGATGGGCAGAAATTTCTTCACCCAGAAGGTGGTAATCTGTGCCACAGGAAGTGGTTAAAGCCAAAACATCGACTGTTTTCAAGAACAAGGTAAGACATAGTTCTCAGGGCTAAAGGAATCAGAGGCTACAGGGAAAAAGCAGGAACAGGGCAATGAGTTGGATGATCAGCTTCAATCATGCTGAATGATGGAACAGGCTTGAAGGGCCAAATGGCCTAATGCTCCTATTTTCTGTGAATTAAGCATCAGTGCTACAATGGATTATGACTGCATTCTAGTAAAGACAGAGATTGAGCCAAGAACTAAACATCCAGAAGAGAACTCCAATAAGAACAGGTTTAGGAGGCACTGGAAGAGGAATAGGTGCCCAAGCCACAGCTCTGAATTCAAGTGTACAGCAGATGGTGAACTGAAATTAGTGTGTTTAACAGATAATAAAACTGGAGCAAGACTAGGTAGATGTTAACAAACAGGTGGAGGAATAGTAGAAAAAAAAAGAGTATTGAAGGATATTGGAGCAATGGCAAGAAATCATCATTTCAAAGTCCTACCTCTACTTGAAAGTTTGCATTAGTCTAATTTTAACTGTGGCCTGGGGACATTACAGTGCTGTCAAAACCAATATTTTAATGCATAATTTATGCTATTACCTTAGGGTGCTTCATACATAGTAAGAAGTTAACTATAGAGAAACAAGCGAGAGAGAGAAAGAACTGGAAAGACAAACCATAACCAGAGATTTTTTTCAACACTGGATGCCATCAGTTGGTTCATCATATCTGTGGTAACCTTGAGAGAACTGTCCAAAATTATACTGGCCCATCACTGTTCGATGACCTATATCTTCCACTGATTCAAATATTTAGAGACAGGAGTGTAAGACAGAAGAAAGTGAAAATGAATCAAAAGCAATGAGAAATAGACATGCAAGATAGCAAGAATAATGAAAATTGGAATTTACCAAATTTGATAGCATCCCTCACTTGTGCAGCAGAAGTTTCAAGACGTTTTGAGGTAGACCCCAACTAAAATTAAACATTTCAGAACAATGGAGTACACTTTCCAGTAGTCACAGATAAAAATACTGATGCAAACAGTTTGTGAGATATAAAAATATACTGAACACTGCCTTGTGCACCCAGGTGTTACAAATTCTAATTGGGGGGAGCACGCTAGCCTTTCTGCATAACCCCATGATGTCATGATACTCTACCTAGTAAATACAGTCAGAGAGCCGGACAGCACGGAAACAGACCCTTCGGTACAACTTGTCCACGCTGACCAGGTTTCCCAAACTAAATTAGTCCCATTTGACAGAATTTGGCCCATGTCCCTCTAAACCTTTTCTATTCATGTATTTGTCCAAATAGGTTTTAAATGTGGTAACTCTACCTGCATCTACCACTTCCTCTGGCAATGCACTCCACATACGAACCACCCTCTGTGTGATGATCCTCGGGTCCCTTTTAAAATCTTTCTCTTCTCACCTTGAAATTATGCCCTCAGGTTTTAGATTCCCCCTACCCTAGGGAAAAGACCTTTGGTATTCACCTTATCTATGCCCCTTATGATTTTATAAAACCTCTCTTAAGGTGACTCCTCAAGCTCCTACACTCTAAGGAAAAGAGTCCCAGCCTATCCAGCCTCTCCTTATAACTCAGACCTTCCAGTCCGAGTAACATCCTTGTAAATCTTTTCTGCAATTTAATTATATCCTTCCTATAGCAGGGTGACCAGAACTGCACAGTATTCCAAAAGTGGCCTCAGCAACGTCCTGTACAATCTCAACATGACGTCCCAACTCCTATGTTCAATACATGAGGTGCAAGGAAAAGATGGCACGGGTGCCACAATGGATTTTACGGAACTAGAACGACAGCAAGGAATCACTATCCAAATAGCAGCTACACGCACTGTATGGAATAGAAGGAATATCAATATAATTGATAACCTTCTAATGATTTAAAGTTCTAAATTAGAGGAAGACCAATTTTGACGGTATTAGACAAGAACTTTCAAAAGTTGATTGGGAAAGGCTGTTCGTAGGTAAAGCGACAGCTGGAAAATGGGAAGTCTTCAAAAATAACAAGAGTCCAGAGACAGTATGTTCCTGTTAGACTGAAGGGCAAGGCTGGTAGGTGTAGGGAATGCTGGATGACTATAGAAATTGAGGTTTTGGTCAAGAATAAGGAAGAGGCATATGTCAGATATCGACAGCAGGGATCAAGTGAATCCGTAGAAGCATATAAATGCAGTAGGAGTATACTAAGGGGGAAATCAGGAGGGCAAAATGGGGACATAAGACAGCTTTGGCAAATAAGGTTAAGGAGAATCCAAAGGGATTATACAAATGCATTGAGGACAAAAGACTTACAAGGGAGAGAACAGGACCCCTTAATGATCAGCAAGGGCGCCTATGCATGTAACCACAGGAGACGGGCAAAGATACTAAACAAGTATTTTGCATCAGTGTTTACTGTGGAGATGGATATGGAAGATAGAGAACGTGAGGAAATAAACAATGACATCTTGAAAATGTCCATTTAAAGGGAGGTGGTGCTAGACATCTTAAAAAACATAAAGATGGACAAATCTCCGGGACCTGATCAGATGTACCCTAGAACTCTATGGGAAGCTGTGGAAGTGATTGCTGGGCCCCTTGCCGAGATATTTTTTATCATCAATAGCTACAGGTGAGGTGCTGAAGACTGGAGGTTGGATAACGTGGTGCCACTATTTAAGAAAGGTGGAAAGGAAAAGCCAGGCAACTATAGACCTGTGAGCCTGATGTCAGTGGTGGGCAAGTTGTTGGAGGGAATCCTGAGGGACACAATTTACATGTATTTAGAAAGGTAAGGACTGATTAGGGGTAATGGACATGGCTTTATGCATGTGAAATTGTGTCTCACTAACTTGATTGAGTTTTTTGAAGAAGCAACGAAGAGGATTGATGAGGGCATAGCAGTAGACGTGATCTATATGGACTTCAGTAAGGCGTTCGACAAGGTTCCTCATAGTAAACTGGTTAACAAGGTTAGATGAAATGGAATACAATGAGAACCAGCCATCTGAATACAGAACTGGATCGAAGGTAGAAGACAGAGTGAAGCATGGAGGGCTGCTTTTCAGACTGGAGGCCTGTGACCAGCAGTGCGCCACAAAGATCAGTGCTGGGTCCATTGCTTTTCGTCAGATATATAAAAACTTAGATGTGAACATGGGAGATATAGTTAGTAAGTTTACAGATGATACCAAAATTGGAGGTGTAGTGGACAAAGAAGGAGGCTACCTCAGAGGACAACAGGACCTTGATCAGATGGGCCAATGGGCTGAAGAGTAACAGGTGGAGTTTAATTTAGATAAATGTGAGGTGCTGCATTTTGAAAGGGCAAACTATGGCAGGACTCATACACGTAATGGTAAGATCCTGGGAAGTGTTACTGAACAAAGAGAACTTGGAGCACAGGTGCATAGTTCCATGAAAGTAGAGAGTGGCAGGTAGACAGGATTTTGAAGGAGGCATTTGGTATGCTTGTCTTTATTGGTCACTGCTTGAGTATAGCAGTTGGGAGGTCATGTTGGGACTGGACAGGACATTGGTTAGGCCACTTTTGGAATACTGCACCCAATTGTGGTCTCCCTGATATAGGAAGGATGTTATGAAACTTGAAAGGGTTCAGAAATGATTTACAAGGATGTTGCCAGGGTTGGAGGGTTTGAGCTAAAGGGAGATGCTGAATAGGCTGGGGCTATTTTCTGTGGAACATCAGAGGCTGAGGGATGACCTTATAGTGGTTTATAAAACGATGTGGGGCATAGAAAGGGTGAATAGCTAAGGTCTTTCCCCTGGGGTCGGGAGTCCAAAACTAGAGGACATAGGTTTAAGGTGACAGGGGAAAGATTTAAAAGGGACCTGGGAGCAACTTTTCCATGCAGAGGGTGGTGCATGTATGGATTGCGCTACTGGAGGCTGGTACAATTACAACATCTAAAAGGCATCTGGATGGGTATATGAATAGGAAGTGTTTAGAGGGATATGGGCCAAATGCTGGCAAATGGGACTAGATTAATTCAAGATATCTAGTTGGCATGGATGAGTTGTCATGAAACTGAGCTTATAGACATAAGTGGCCCAACTCAACAAAGTACCCAGTCCACACAAGGACTTGGTAAAGGTTAGAATCTTTGTCTACAGGAATGCAGGAAACCCACCTGAAATCACTTCCAATGGCTGTGACAGTGTTAGACTATTATCTCAAATATCTAAAATCAGTAAATTAATGATTGAACAGAGCAACTAATAATATTTGTGGCAGAGATAGTAGGAACTGCCGATGCTGCAGAATCTGAGACAAGGTGTAGAGCTGGATGAACACAGCAGGCCAAGCAGCATCAGAGGAGCAGGAAA
>NC_063336.1:82930645-82948377 GCF_021869965.1 Rhincodon typus | reverse complement strand
TAGGCCTAAAACGTCAGTTTTCCTGCTCCTCTGATGCTGCTTGGCCTGCTGTGTTCATCCAGCTCTACACCGTGTTGTCTCAGATTCTCCAGCATCGGCAGTTCCTACTATCTCTGAGAGAATGGGTTGGAGTCTTTACAGGGTGTGGGGATGTACAGTCCAGGTAGCTGTGGGAGTCAGTGGGTTTATAGTGGATATTAGTGGCCAGTCTATCCCCAGAAATGGAAACAGAAATGTCAAGGAAGGAAAGGGAGGAGTCAGAGATAGACCAGGTGAAAGTGAGGGCAGGGTGGAAATTGGAAGGAAATTGATGAACTTTTCCAATTACAGATTGTTCCTTAAGATCTATAATCAATAATGCAGACCTTTGTTTCTGGCAGCAGTTTGCACCTGACCTGTATCCAGTGTTTTTTGAGGAAGTTTGAATAAGGAGCCCTCTTATGTTCAGGTGCATGAAATATATATTGCTGCATATTCTTCATGAGCAGATAATAGGCAAGTCACACGAGAAGTAATGTAACAACATTGGTGGGAAAAGACCATGAAAGTCTACAATGGAGAGAGAAGAATTGCTGACTACAGACACTGAGATGCCCGTAAAATATACTGGCATTGCACCACAAACCTTTTGGCAAGTTAAACAGGAAAGTCAAAGGGATGTTACAAGAACATTGCCAAATACAGAAACAATATTGTAAGCTCTGGGCATACTTGAGCATGAGAGACTTACAAATTGTTCAGGGCAAAATAAATTTGCCATGCAAGAGAAACAAAATAGTATATCTTCAGCACATTTTAGTAAACAAAAAGATTTTGTCCTCAGCATCTTGAGGACAAATAAGATCATAAAACCAGGAATATTATTGGATGAAAACAAACCAACAAGGAAGACTTTTCTCATGCATTATTTTTGGTAAATTATGAATGCATTTATAAAGAATGTATTTACTATGGAAACACATTAGAATTTTTACCTCTAAGGTAAGAGTTGCCAAAAACCTCTTTCCTACTCTCAAACACCAATGGAAATGCATGCAAGAATGGATGTCAGGCCTGTGCTCACATGTTGCAATCTATGTGAAATTCTGAGACTTTCCTGGTGTCTGTTCCTGAAGAGTATGGAGCAACGTAAATGACATGTACATAAGCAGTAAAGCTATGTCTATTAAGACTTCAGCTGAATACAGTTGAGGAGCAAACTTTTGCCAGAAAAATCTGGCAGTATTTATTGTACAATTGCTATGTATCTTAAGAAAGATATCCCCAACAACAGTCTTTGATTTTGATTTTTTGAATTTGCTTCTGTTCCCATTTCAGAATTGTCGTTGGACCTTTACATTTAACAGGAGGTCACCTTCAGTTATATGTTGCTTCACAGTTTGCAATATGGCCTATTTGGAAGTAGATGAAGTCAGAAGTCAAAATGACACCAGGTTGTAGTCCAACAGGTTTATTTGAAATGACAAGTTATCTGAGCACTGCTCCTTCAAGCACTTCACTTGATGGACTATAACCTGGTGTTGTGTGATTTCTGCCTTCGTCCACCCCAGTCCAACGCCAGTATCCCCATGTCATGGAAGTAGTTGAGGGTGAATTCACTTGACAGCTGTTAAAGTCATTTACCCAACATTTACTGAATTATAAATACCTGTTTCATTACCATAGCATAAGACTGCATGCGGTGTTGGGGGTAGGGTCATGGATGTGTTTGGGGATGCAGGGAAATGATGGATTTAAAGAGATCCGAAGAGGATGCCTGAATCAGAGGCAGGACAGAAGGAGAGTCTGTTTCTGGGCTCTGGCCCTAAGTCTAATGTTTAAAACTAAAGATGAACACATAAAATATCCTTACCCTTCACCCCTCCTCATCACCCAGACACTCACCATGCCCTTCCTTGCAGCCATTCCACCTAATCCCCTGCACCCACTCAAATGAACCCTAAGCATCTCGTGCCAACATGTTCTTCTATACTCACCCCCTTTGGCTCCCTACACCCTCCATGGCAACTTGTGCCCTGTACCCATTCTCCTTAGCCCCAATGTGCTCCATTCCAACCCCTTCCCCTGTGCCCAACCATTAGTCCTTTACAGTTTTTATATTAACTTTGGGTCAACTCAAGCTAACCCACTTTCCACAACCTATCACTCTTTTTCCTTTTCACCAACGATTCCAAATCACTTAGGATGCATCCTGGCCAGCCCTCAAAATCCATGCACAGATAATTAAAAATAAAGTTCTGTTAAAAAAAAGTAAGTGCATACAATGTACTATATTAGGAAAAGTACTCTCATTTCTTAAAAATTTTAAAATAATCTACCTGTTTAAATATCAAAATATATTTTTTAATCAAACTAAGCATGTATGAAAAGGTGGCAATGCTATCAAGCTCGCCAAATGTTACTTGATAGCATTGCCCTGTTGACAATGCCTTCCATCATTTTGCTCATGATCAAGGGTAGTTTGGCAGATCACTGATTGGCTGGCTTGGATTTGGCCTGTTTTTGTGGAAAGGGCATACTTGACAATTGCAGTTGCAGGGTTATAGCTGTATTGCATCAGCTTGTCTAGGAACTCAGCTAATTCTGGAACTCCAGCCTTCAGTATTGCTAAAATGTTAACAAAGCCAGTAGATTTTTCAGGATCTAGTGTCTTCGGCTGTTTTTTCATCCAATCTCTAGACTGTTTCTCTTAATGGTGTTTATAAGTGTGTTGAAACCTGCTTTTAGCATCCATTAGATATGGACACAATCCCTCAGTTTAATCAAAATCAGCATCCAGAAGAGAAGCTTCAACTGAGAAGCAGACTGCAGTCTGAGGCTTCCTCTGCGTAAAGCACCGCAGGCCAAGCATCCTTTACCCTGTGTGTTGTAAGATGAATCCTCACCACGGTTCGTCATGGTGGAAAATTAATCTGGTGGATTTGGTGTAATCATGCTCTGTCCTAACAGGGATCTACAGGGACTTGGTCTTGTGTGGTAGAATGGACTAACAAGAAGACATTCATGTCTTAAATAAGATGTAGTTTGAGAATGGTAGCAACAAATTATATTTGTAGATATAAATTGTTACTGAAGAAATGAGATATACCTCAATGTTAGGCTTTACTACTTTGAAATCTGCAGCTGTTCTCCTACCTGGGTCCATGTGAAATTATCATATTGGGTGATGCTTAATGTACTCCTCAGCATTAGCCCTTTCAGGTGCTTACATTGTTATACAAACCATGCAAACTGAATCTCATTTTGCATTTAGATTCATTGATTTTCTCCATTGCCCCCATAGAGAGTTTCTGTTTGAAGAATTCTGCTGTGGGAAGGATGCTATTAAATTAGAAAGGGTGCAAAAAGGATTTACCAGGATGTTACAAAGTCTGGAGGATTGGAGTTATAAGGAGAGGCTGGATAGGCTGGAGCATAGAAGACTGAGGGAGTGACCTTATAGAGGTTTTTTTTCCCCTGGAGCATAAGAGACTGAGGGGGTAACCTTAGAGAGGTATATAAAATCATGAGGGCATAGATAAGTTGAATAGCCAAAGTCTTTTACCCAGGGTAGGGGCTTCCAAAAGAAAAGGGCATAGGTTTAAGGTAAACAGGAAATATTTAAAAGAGACCTGAGGGGCAATGTTTTCACACAGAGGGCGGTGTGTATATATGGAACAAGCTGCTAGAGGAAGTAGTAGAAGTGAGTACAATTACAACATTTAAAAGTCATTTGGACAGGTACATGGATAGGAAAGATTTCAAGGGATATGAGCCAAATGCAGGCAAATGTGACTAGTTCAATTTAGGAAACCTGGTTAGCATGGATGAGCTGGGCCGAAGAGTCTGTTTCCGTGCTGTGCGAGTCAATAACTCCTTATGACTTTATAATTCTATTTGTCCATCTTCTTCCATTGTTTCTGTGCAACTGGACAAAATGATGGTTTACTTCTTGTGCTCCCAATGAAGCCTCCATTCATTGAAAACTCTGTGAAATTGAAATTCTGCAGCTCCTGGACATTACTAGGCTTACACTCAGCAAAATTAATTGCCGAGAGAATTGATGGGCTGGGTCAACCAAATCATTAGCCAAGTTGGCTAAAATTTCTACCACAAACTAGCACTGAATAGATAAATCTTGGGGGGCTCAGTGGTTAGCACTGCTGCCTCACAGCATCAGGGACCCTGGTTTGATTCCAGCCTCGGGCAACTGTCTGTATGGAGTTTGCACATTCTCCCATGCCTATGTGGGATTCCTCTGAGTGCTCCAGTTTCCTCCCACAGTCCAAATATGTGCAGTCTAAGTGGATTGGTCTTGCTAAATTGCCCATAGGGATGTGCAGGTTAGATGGATTAGCCATGGGATATGCAGGGTTACAGGGATTGAATAGGAGGATGGGTCTGGGTGGGATGCTCTTTGGAGGGTCGGTGTGGCCTTGATGGGCTTAATGGCCTGTTTCCACACTGTAGGAATTCTATGATTCATCTAACTGTGAAAGAGAAATATTGAAAGGTGTGGAAAATGTGATATCAGCCCCAACTTGGATATTGTTAGGTCTTGCTACATTTGGACGGACTACTTCAGCATCTGAGAAGTCGTGAATTATCCTGAACGTTGTGCAGTCATTGGCAAATATCACCACTTCTAGCTTTATGACAGAGGGAAGGTCATTGATGAAGCAGCTGAAGATGGTTGAGCCAAAGACAGGACCCTGAGGAACTCACTTTTTCCTACCAACTAAATTACATGAAAGAGAGTTCTCATAGCAGTGCACAGTGTCAAATGTATCAAAGAGTTTTGCACTTCTGCCCAGAACTTTATAATAATCACATGAGAATTTCAATTACTTAGAGTTCTGCTATAATGCAATAGTTGCGTTCCAGCGCAACATCGCATTATAGAAAATCGCACTATAGAAATAATGGGGCCTATGGTAAAGGCGGGGTTAGGGGCAGACAACCAAAAAAATCACTCAAAATTCTTCCTCACCACTCTCCTATAAGTATTGATGCCAAGCCTATCACTTGTGTGAGCCTTGACACTTATAATCAAATAAAATCTATTCACTTGCAACATAGCCTGCATAACAGCCTAGCCCATTGCTGATCTGACCTGACGTTCCGTCGGCACAGAAGTCTGGATAGATTTTCAGATAAGTGAAGCAGAGAAATCTGACCTTTCGTTCCTATGTAGCCCATTGACATTGAAGTTAATTGAAGGATTAAAATGCATTATAAACCTGACTAACAATGTATTCAAAATAGTGCTGGAAAAGAGCAGGTTGTAAAACAGACAACTTTTGTATAAATGATTTACATGAGCAAGTTCAAAAGTTCTTACATATTAAATATGTAACAAAATCAAGGCAAAAATACTGCACACAAAGGTGTATGTTTTAACAGCACTCATTATTTTACACTATATTTCATTTTTTTTCATTTAATATGTTCAGCATATACTCTTCAAACCAAGACTTCACATATTTTCCTAATGACGATTATTTTCTGTGTGACATTATATTTGAGGTTTATGATATACAATCCAATTATCTTTTTCAAGTGACCTCATTATGATTTACTGTGAATATTTACATCATCTGCAAGAATCAAAGAAAAGGTTTCCTTTGACAAAGCCCGCAATGTCGACATGTACTCAATAGAATTGCGTTATAGCCAACACAAGTTCACATTTTAGAAATAGCATTCCCCTATTCGTCAATCGCATTATAGCCAATTCGCGTCACCGGAACACGCGTTACAGCAGAACTCCCTATATTACCAAATTTACATCACTCCTAAATTAGAAATATTTACGTGATATTTATTATTGTTAATCCATCCTTGGATGTTTAATTTTATCTTGGCTTTGTATTCATTTAGATTGATTTATCAATACAGCAATTGTTACTTTCACAGAGAATCAATTTCATTGTGATATGGTGTTTCTGACTACAATATACTTGATATAGCTCTTTGACGTCCCTTCCCAACAGGTTGAGAAAGGTTGAGAATAATCAGTAGAAAATTTCAAAACTGAAATTTATATACTTTTCTTAAGCAAACATATCAAAGGTTCCTGAACCAAGGAGTCAACATGCATATCAGCAATAACCTAAACGAACAGCAGAACAGGCTCCAATGGCTTGTTAACTGACTTCTGTTCCTTTGTTCTTATGTTCCCAGGCCCCCATTTATATTCCCATTCCCAGTATGTCATGTTCTTCAGCAGGTATTTTTCAAGAACTTATGAAATTAATTAAAACATTTTTTGTAATAAAATCAGGTCATGAATAAAGGAAAATAGATATTATTAAATAAAATAATCTAATCTGAATTAAAATTTAAATGTGGGACTTCATTAGTGTTGTCTGAAAGTAGCAGAACTTATTTTAAAACAAACTTTTCTTCCTAAAGGACTATTTAGGATTATTTCCACAAATTTTAGATCGAAAACACTGAAGATTTAATAATGGTTGACAGGGTTTTTTTTCCCAAGATATTCTTTCAGTGAATACTTCTTTTTGTTCTGATAAACTGTCATCAAATTCTACATGAAACAAATGAAAGTGAATGCTGAAACAGTTCAAAAGCTTCAGTTGGTATATATCTCATGTGAAAAGTATTAAGTTTTCACAAAAGTTTAAATTATTTTCTTTTCAGGGTGACAAAGGAAATGCAGGTATCAAGGGAAACCAGGTAAATTGCACTATTCTCTTCATACAACTACAAATCAATTAATTGTTACTATATGTCAATTAATAAATATAAGTAAAGTTATAGAATATATTTCATCACTCCAGTATGAATTGTGAATAAATGAATCAAAGTGCAACTCATAATTTTATTTTGAGTTTTATTGTAATGTACACCACAATTATTATCATTATTGTCACAACTTTAATCATAGCAATTATTTTAAAAATGGATAAAATATTAAACCGCTAATGATGGTCAAGAATGCAGCCAATTGCTCTATAACTCTGAATAAAATATTAGTTTAAAATTAAAAGTACAATACGTGTACAATATCTGTATTGTAGTACTGTGAGACAATAAATACAAGTTAAATTGAAATCTCAATGTAAAGAAAACATATTGCTCATATTTACTTTACCCTTAAATCTATTCAAATGGAAAGCATTAAACTAGACAAATATCTTATCAGGGCTACAATGAGCCATGGAGAAGAGTGGGAGCATTGGGGTGGAAGAGGGGCATGGTTGGCATGAAAGATATAAGCGGCCATGGAGTGGATAGGGGAGAATAGGTTGATGTGTAGAGTATGAGGGCCCAAGGAGCTAGGTGGGTATATGAAGTCGTATGGATGGAGCATGACTAGTGTGTGAGGAGTGAGGCTGTTTTTTGTTTACTTTTTGCGTAGCTGTAACAAAGTGCTCAGGCACTGAGGCCACCCTTTTGCCCACCTGCTTGCTTCATACAGCTGAGCATGTCTGAGACCCATTCTTCAATGCTGGATCACTGTGCTTTTCTGCATACTAGTTACTCCATACATACACTGGAATTCCATTATCATGTCAAACGTGCTCCATTCAATCCAAGCCATTTTTAACTTTCAAGTGTTGTTATTCAAAAGATCAAGCACATATTGTATGGTTATTTAACATAGATTATGCTTTCAATTTTCTGGAGTGGTTCTTGAACCAGTGACTTTTCCAGTCTTCTAGCTCAGGAGCCGCTGAATTGTCATTACATATGCATGAGATGGCAATGTATAGTTAAATTATTGTGTAACCTGTTTCCAAAATCATGGCCTGACCACCATTGAAGCAGATTGAAAGCAGCAAGCTAACTGTCCAACTGTATCCTTAAACACGACCCTTAACATGATGGCCCAGATAGTCTATTTACCATTAGAACAGATTCAACTGACAGTTGAACAGGAACTGAGGAAAAGTGAGCATTTGAAGTAGGTAAGGGGTATGACTGGAAGTGAGTAGATAAGGGGGTTCTATGCAAGGGGGTTAGTGTACCAGATGAGCCAGTGAAGTTCATGTGCCATTTGGTAGGGTGTAAGGTGTGTGGACGAGTGCTTTGGGTAAATCAGGCCAGGCCAGGGCAGTGGACTCCATCAGGTCCAGGTTAAGTTGGGCCTAGCCAGAGAAGGGGATGTGTCAGCTCCAGCCAGTTTGAATCAGGCCAGGCCAGACCAGGGGCGGGTATAAGTTCAGCAGGATCAGCTCATGGATGGTATTGGCTCCAACAGAGTCAAATCATGAGTGGTGTCAGCTCCAGTATGATCAGGTTGGCTGGACCAGTGAGGCAGAAGGTTTCAGATCCAGAAGATTGTGAAGCTGGGGATCAGTTTTGAGTCAGGGGATCAGTTTCATAGTTGCTCAGCAGTTAGAATAGATTTTTAATCCTCTAGTTCTACTTAATTGAGTCATAACCTTCCAAATGCTTCAAATGCAATGGACTTTTTTCAGAGAGTTCCAGATACAGGGGAAGTGCCTTGGACTCAATCTCCTAGGCTTTTCCCACAGTCAGCTATGCCGGGAGTTCTGCACAAGCCCAGGGCACAACTTTAATCTGTGCAGCTCCAATGACTCTGACATCGACGTATCTGGGCCATTGCATTTTTATCACGTGAAATTTGAAAAATCGGTGCAGTATCAATGTGTATAGGCTCAGTATTGTAACTGCCCAAATTTAACTTCAAGTTACATTTGGCTGGGTGAGTTTGATTTCAGTTAGAAATTTCATCTGCTGCAGCTGAAACAGACCTGGGATATTGTAGCTCCCATGCTGTATTATTATGTCACCAGCAGGTTTTCCATGCAGTTGTCCATCCACCTCCAGGTTAAGTGCTACACATTGCTTATCCCTTTTCACCAGAATCCCGCAGTAGCAGTCCTTCATGCTCCTTATCACCCACCAATCCAGAGCAATGAACAATTCCCTCCCATCCATCACCATTCTACCACATAGGCCCATTCTGTCTCTTTCTATTCTCATTATAAACACACACAGCTGCCCAAAATTACTTTTATTCGCAGTTTCCTAAACTCTCTTTTCTCATTTTGACATTGTTTTGTACACTGTAATTCAAATATTTGAAGAAAACAAATGTAATCATTGCATAATTATGCCTAATCATTAACTAATTTGGACTTGTTATTTTCAGAAAATGTAGCTAACCAACCCTTCTGTTGAAGGAAAAAACAGCAAAAACTTACACTTAATTTACCAGAATCTCACTTTTGAAGTCATTATTCAAGAACTTCCAGTTTGAGCTACAGAGTTAATATAATTGCTCACAGCAGCAGTACATTCTCAAAATACCGTGATGTTGTAAGAACAGATATCTTAGGATTTTATTTCCAGACTGTTGACACTTGGAGGGGATCCAGATACAGCTTGTATTGCAGCTGTCTAAACTCAGACAATGTTAGAATCACATTTGAAAATAAGTATTCAAAGGGACACATACAGGACTGGGCTCATCCTCAGGTGTTGGAATGGAGCTGATTTCAGATTAAATAATAATTGGACCTGTATTTGCTATTTCTCCTGTGGACTGATTTCAGTTTTGTAGCATTGCCATTTTTAGTAAGGTGATAAAACATCTAAATTGCTTTCCATGACAGCTTTACTCGGTAAACCTTTAGCTTTCCAAAGAAAGCATAGCAATTACTGGCATGCATAGTATTACACACTTGACCTAAATGATGTTGTAAATTCTTATTCCTTTTAGAAATGTTGAACTTACTTTACAGTGTAAAAAATTAAATAGCCAAGAAGATCATAAAGAGCCAAATCTTAAAAAGGGTCTCAGCGATGTGGTCTATGGTAAGATTTGTGGCAGAATTGGGCAAGAAATTCGATTAGGTCTATCTTGATGCCAGGGCATATCTCATCATCTTTTATGCTTTTGCCAAACAGTGAGATGTGTTTCTTGCTAGACAGCAGTAAGATGGTGATTGAGGGACATTTTTGCTTCTTAAAGCCTTATTAGTTTCCTATCTTACAAAATGCACTGAACGAGCATGATGTTGAGAAATTTCAAAATGGAAATCAGAGCTCATTCCTGGCAACATCAGCTTACCACTTGCTGTGAAGAGCCCTCATGCTGCTCAGGATCATGATCCTGAGTAGTATCTCAGGACATGATCCAAGGGCACCAGCCACATCTACTCTTCATTCTTGGGCATTGACATCCAACATTTGCTAAACCCTCAGTACCGTCATGGCACCTCTCCAGTCCAGTTGCAGACCACTTAGGAAGTACAGACTTGCATTGCAGGGTAAATCAGCAACTAGCCTTGAAAGGCTAATGCAAACAACTTTGTGTGCGCAGGCAAGCACCAAGATCACCAATTGAACCAGCTTTTATCTCAGTATTTCTCTCTTAGCACTCACTCACTTTGTACCTACCTACAAGCTCACAGCATCCATGCCTTGCTTTGCTTTGTTGCGCCAGTAAGCACAGTCACATAACCAGCTAGCTTGCCTTGCTGGCCAGCAGTCCTCAGTCAGTGGGATGTACATCTTGCTGTATAGCACCATGCTACATCAATCTCACACCTGTGCCATGTGTGCCATTGCATATGCAAAGGCAGCCATGTCTCAAATACTGGATAGTCCTCACTGAATTCCACGGTAGAACATGTCAATCAGATTTTGCTGGCATAGTAAGTCAAGGGCAGCCTACACATAACTTTGCAGAGATTCACCATGGACAGGCTCCTGATCGGGCTGTTTTTGTCCAGGGAGTCCATGCTTCTGCAATCTAGGAAGTGGGTCACAGTCAGTCTTGCAGCTCTATAATGGCCACTCCACAGAGGGTGGGGGATGTTGTTATTGGGTAGGATTTACCTGGTCAGGGAGATGCACAGCCAGGGGTCTGGGCACTTCTCATCCAGAGCTGTCCAGTCAGATCGCTCAAGGGAGTGGGCCATGGTCAGACTGTCAGGTCTGTTCACAGAAGCAAAAACGATGGGAGGGTGTACAATGGGTTGGATGGGGTGGGGGTATTCTCTATCATGGGAGAAATACTTGGCAAACTATTCTTCAGGATTGGGGGCTGCAGACTGGGGGCAAAGGAGTGATGACAGTTGTGAAGTGCTTCAAAGGTATACGCAGGGGAGGTGTACCGTAACGTATGGAGGGGAAGAGGATCATGCTGGAGTAGGATTGGTCCATGGCGGGCCCTGACTTCAACAGAGGGACATTGTATGACCATACTTAGCATGTCACGCCATATGCCAGGGGCTGGGGAGAAAGGTGTGCAGATGAAGGCTCATGTAGCTGGGTTGAGTGGGGATCTGGGGAGGTGCAAAGCCAATGGACTTCATGGGAGTAGGTACCAGGAATGGTATCCAGATGTTCAGAGTCTCACCGACATGTAAAGGCATGTCCCCAGCCTGCAGCCCCCAATCCTGAAGAATAGTTTGCCAAATGTTTCTCCCATGATAGAGGACACCCCCACCCCCATCCCCATCCCAACCCATTGTACACCCTTCCATCCCATTTGCTTCTGTGGACAGACCTGATGGTCTGACAATGGCCTATCCCTTGAGCGATCCGACTGGACAGCCCTGGATGATTTCCTGTAAGATGGCAGTGGAGTAAGACACTCCAGCCAGAGCTCATCTGCTTTGCATGTTCTTTTTTTTTCCCTTTTTCTCTCCCTCTTTTCCTCCCTACTCTTCCTTCGCTCGGCCTCAGACACCTGACCCTCACCTCTAAAGCGGGGTAGGCGCCCTGAACTGGGGATGCCAATGACCAGTGGCCCGATACGAAACGGGGCAGTGGCCTAGTGCAGAGCATGACAGCAGCAGCCCAATGCGGAGTGGGACAGCAGCCAGCAGTCAGACCATGTGGAGGTCCCCTGCACTCGTCTGCTGCAGAGAGCGATTGGAGGGAGACTGTGATGTTTGTCATTTTAAATTTGCTTCTTGTTTTTCTGACGTGTGGTTATACTGTGTGTAGCCGTAATGTAATTTTTCTCTTAGTTTCTGTATTCTGTAGCTAAGGATTGTACTCTACCTAAGATGGTCCGTGTATTGGTGATATTGTTACACTGTAACTAATCTGTTACTGAAAAAGCTATACCTAGGTACCTTTGTAGCTAAGATGATGCTGTAAGCGCCGACTTATAAACTTTTCACTGTACTCATTTGAGTGTATGTAAAGCTAATTCAATTCAATTCAACAAGCACCTGGCTAAATCTGGCTGATTGTAAAGAAGGTGTATGATGTGTTGGATTTCATGGGTGGGGGAATTGAGTGTAAGAGCCATGAGGTTACGCTGTAGCTTTATAAAACTCTGGGTAGACCACACTTGGAATATTGTGTTCAGTTCTGGTCACCTCATTATAGGAAAGATGTGGAAGCTTTAGAGAGGGTGCAGAGGAGATTTACCAGGATGCTGCCTGGACTGGAAGGCAGGTCTTATGAGGAAAAGTTGACGGAGCTTGGGCTTTTTTTCATTGGAGCGAAGAAGGATGAGGGGTGACTTGATAGAGGTGTACAAGATGATGAGAGGCATAGAGTGGATAGTCAGAGACTTTTTCCCAGGGCAGAAATGACTATTACGAGGGGGCATAATTTTAAGGTGATTGGAGGAAGGTGTAGGGGAGATGTCAGAGGTAGGTTCTTTACACAGAGAGTGGTGGGCGTGTGGAATGCACTGCCGGCAGTGGTAGTGGAGTCAGATACTTTAGACACTTTTAAGTGACTCTTGGATAGGTACGTGGAGGATAGTAAAATGTAGGGTATGCAGGGTAGTTTGATCTTAGTAGGATAATAGGTCGGCACAACATCGTGGGCCGAAGGGCCTGTACTGTGCTGTACTGTTCTGTGTTCTATGTTCTATGTAAAAGGCATTCACTGTCACCTTCTACTGTGCTGAAAATTGAAAGAAAATGATTGAGACCACAGTTGGAATTAGCAGGGTAAGTGATTCGAACTGTGAAGAGAGGGGATACAGGACCCACTCTGCTGTTTCACCCTTTAAAAGGAAACAGTGTTACACACAGACCCATGCACTGCACAGGACACAGATTACCTAAACCCTGACCATCCTAATGCAATGGCTAAAAAAACAAAAGAACTGCAGATGCTGTAAACCAGGAGCAAAAACAAAGTTGCTGGAAAAGCTCAGCAGGTCTGGCAACATCTGTGAAGCAGAGTTAACGTTTCGGGTCTGGTGACCCTTCCTCAGAATGGTTCTCCCCAGTTCTGAGGAAGGGTCACTGGACCGGAAATATTAATTCTGTTTTTTCCTTCACAAATGCTGCCAAACCTGCTGAGCTTTTCCAGCAACTTTGCTAATGCATTGGCTCCCTGTTTTCTGTGTACTTCCCCTCTGCAGACATTGCTTCCCGACTCATTCACACATTTTAGACACAGATGCTAGGGAAAGAATAGAGATGTTGTAGGTCAAGGGGCCATAGTGTCAGCAATGGTGTACATCTTGTTCATCATGCTTCCACATTCTGCAGCAGATTGTCAGTGCAGATGGCGATCCATGATACATCCTATATTGCCATAGTTATGCATCTTGCTAACACAATTACATTCAGGCCAGACAGAAAGAGAAACAGCCAGATGCAAGGTTGAAATAGTGCAGTTTGTGGGCAAGAGGCACCTGGATAGTTTCCCGTGCCCCTGTTGCCATGCCATCATTCCAAAGCTGAATGGTTGGGGCAATGGAGTGCATGTGAGAACACATCTCCACTAGACCTTGAGGGTGCTAGTCCTGGCTCCCTATGGCATCTGTGAACTTGTTTGTGGACATAGCCAGAGGGTGCATGACTTGTTCCATTTCTGCAGTTACTGCATAATTAGGGTCATTGCTTCCCACATACCTGTCTGCTGTGTATGTTCCTCGCTGTGCATATGGATGACATCCCTGATTGAAAGCACTACAGGGTCTTCTCCTGGGGCTGAGCTAGTGGATGACCCCTGACAGCCCTCCAAGTGCCAGTTGCCTGGGGCATGTCTTCCTCAGATGCAGAGCTATACCAGTGAGGTATTTAACAGCTTGTGCTCCCATACTTTCAAACATTCCCACTGAGGTGTAAGTATTTGAGCAGGTGGGGTTGCAGATGGCACCTTTGTCCGTGCATCCTCTGAGACCTCTGTACTCTTGACCTTAGAGGTCAAAAAGGTCGGTTCTGGGAGAGTCAGCTGTTTCAGCACAATGACGGTGACAGTCCAGCAGTACCTACAAAATAAATGACAGAGAAGGTATTGTGGCCAGTGGTTAGAAGGGGTTGCTATAAATGAGACTGACTTGGTTATTATGGTTATTGTGAGAATTGCAGTGAAATAAAGAATGATACTTAGTCGGTTGTCAGGACATGGATGACTTAGCATCACTACAGGAATGGTCTTGGTCTTCTCTTGCGAGGACCAGGATTCTCTTCTCATAGGGGTGTGGAATCTACATCTGGGCACCCTCTCCAATGTTCTGGGTAGATTGAGTGAGGTAAAAATGGGTGGTACGGCTGTTAGTATAGGTGGAGGTTGTTGAAAGATGGTAAAGTATTTCAAGTGAGTGAGGAGGCACCACAAACGCCATGCAAGGTTAGTGATGTGGGAGGTTGCGGGGAGGGGAATGTGAGTGAGTGAAGTTGCAGGCAGTAGTGAGTGGTAGAGCACAAGCTTGGTGGAAATGGGTGCAGGAGCAGAGATAGAGTGACTGTGAGGTAGCAGAAATAAGGGTTTAGCACTTACCCTGGCAAACGAGGAAGGTCATTGACTGTGTCCCCTTCCTTTGGACCACAAACACAGCACTGATCTGGTGGTACCTCAGACCAGGCTGTGGAGTCTGTCTTCACAGCCTGTTATGCTGGCCCTCTGGGAAGAAAATGCCCCTCCTTTGGATCATCCTCTCAGGACCTCCAGGTTTCTGTTTGAGAATAATGGCACCATCTTCTCCATCTCAGACACTTTCAGAAAACATCCTTAACTGAGCAGACCATCTTTAGAATGCCAGCGCTTATCTGGGCACACAGTGACCTTTTAAATTGGACGTATGCCAAGGATGCTGGTCTTTAGCAGATATCCAGTGAGCAGTGAGTTGTTCCGAGAACAGAGTGTGGTCAGATGGGGAAGAATTAGACATGAGCAATGCCATGTGCTGGGTAAGTAGTTAATGAGGCATGTTTGGTAACATGTAGCTAGAAATCTCACTGGGCCTCATGCTGAAAGTCCCTCAAAAAAGCTCAGTGCAATTCACACTTGGCCAAAGAATGTAAGAATGGGACTGTAGTCTATGAATTGCTGATTCGTTTTTTCAACACTTAACACTACACGCCACTAAACAGTAACATTTGTCCGCATGTTTATAATGTGTCTTAAGTGCACATTTATGTATTTATGTTTGTCAAAATTTTAGAGATATGGAACTACGCAAGCTAAGAATATCAGTCATCCATAAAATGTATCATATTTTAATTTAATGAGTGTGTCTCCTACTGGTTGACACAAACAACATTGAGTAAACACATACTCCCTTCTTTAATGACACACGAGGAAAAATTGTCGTCTAGGTTGTCTCTATAATAAAGACACTTTACATATAGACAGCTTGTTGCTTACTTAAAGTCTCCTTGAAGTAATTTTGACAAGATACAAGGGTAAATGGGGGATATCTTGACATGGAAACATAGAAAATAGGAGCAAAAGTAGGCCATTTGCCATTTGTGCATATTCCACCATTCATTAGTCGGAGAGAGGTTTTTTTAGTGCATGCATGGAATTCGGAAGATTAACCTTTTCAACTTGTTTGTTGAGGGATGTTATTAACAGTTTAAATAACGGTGTGGTGCAGGTTCCTGGATCTGTTATTTTTGAATGGCTCAATCTAGGATTCAAAGGGATCGACATACCTTTACTCAGAGACAGAGACTGGTAGAAGATCTGAGGAGGCTGCTGCTTTCAGTTGCTGGGAGCTTAAGCTAAGTGCTGGATTTTAAGAATTTAATTATTAAATTTTTTTCTTCTCTTTTGTATGCTTAAAATTAAAAAGTGTGGGTAAGGGAAGGGTAAGCTTTTTTTTAAAACATGTTGTATTTTGAGCTTTTTCTTTTCGGCCTTATAATATAGAATAGAGGCTTTAAATTCTCCCAAATTAGTGTGTCAGCAGCAATTAGTCGACAAATACTGGAATTGAGAAATGTGAGGGTCTTTTTAGGCAAGTCTGTGTTAGCAAATTTTTAAGGGGCTATAATGGTAGTCAGTGGAGTGCTATGTTCCTCCTATCAGATGTGGGAGGTTACGGATCAGATGACTGTCCCTGGAGATTATGTCTGCAGGAAGTGTGTTTGGATCCATATCACATCACACCGTTTGGATCGGCTGGAGAGGCCGTTGGAGTCAGTGAGCAGCATACAGGAGGCACAGGGTGTGATGGTTAGTAGATTTAGAAAGGTGGTCATACTGCAGATTCAGTCAGATAGATGAGTGACAGTCAGGAAAGGTAGGACATTGTTCAGGAGTTTATTGTGGCTATTCCTGTCTCAGTGAGGTGTACTGTTTTGGGTACGGTTGGGGAAATAGTCTCTCAGAGGAAAATAACAGCCGCAGGCAGATCTTGGGCACCAAAAACAAATTTTCTGTTAACTGGGGTTTGTCACAGTTCAAAAGAGTAATTGTACTGGGGACTCTCTTGTCAGAGATACAGACAGGAGATTCTGTGGCTGTGAGCAAGGATTCAGGATGATATGTTGCCTCCCTGGTGCCATGATCAAGGACTTCTCAAAGAGGTTGCAGCATATTGTCAAAAAGGAGAGTGAAAAGCCAGAAGTTGTCATAGACATGGGTAAAAACGACATAGTTAAAGAAAAGGTTGAAGCTTCACAGAGTGAATGCAGGAAGTTAGGTAGGAGGATAAAAAGCAAGACCTCAAAGGTCATAATCTCTGAATTGCTCCCAGTGCCATGTACAAGTCAGTGTAGGAGTAGGAAGATAGGGCAGATAAATAAGTGGCTGAGGAAAGAGATAACAAGGTGTAGAGCTGGATGAACACAGCAGGCCAAGCAGCATCAGAGAAGCAGGAAAGCTGACGTTTCGGGCCTAGACCCTTCTTCAGAAACGGGGGAGGGGAAGGGGGTTCTGAAATAAATAGGGAGAGGGGGGGAGGCGGATAGAAGATGGATAAAGGAGAAGATAGGTGGAGAGGACACAGACAAAGAGGCGGGGATGGAGCCAGTAAAGGTGAGTGTAGGTGGGGAGTTAGGGAGGGGATAGGTTAGTCCAGGGAGGACTGACAGGTCAAGGGGGCGGGATGAGGCTAGTAGGTAGGAGATGGGGGTAGGGCTTGAGGTGGGAGGAGGGGATAGGTGGGAGGAAGGACAGGTTAGGGAGGCAGGGACAAGCTGGGCTGGTTTTGGGATGCGGTTGGAGGAGGGGAGATATTGAAGCTTGTGAAGTCCACATTGATACCATTGGGCTGCAGGGTTCCCAAGCGAAATATGAGGTGCTGTTCCTGCAACCTTTGGATGGCATCGTTGTGGCACTGCAGGAGGCCCAGGATGGACATGTCATCTAAGGAATGGGAGGGGGAGTTGAAATGGTTCGCGACTGGGAGGTGCAGTTGTTTAGTGCGAACCAAGCGTAGGTGTTCCACAAAGCGGTCCCTAAACCTCCGCTTGGTTTCCCTGATGTAGAGGAGGCCACAACGGGAACAGCAGATACAGTATACCACATTAGCAGATGTGCAGGTGAACATCTGCTTGATGTGGAAGGTCTTCTTGGGGCCTGGGATGGGGGGGAGGGGGGAGGTG